>NW_025927610.1:850000-1150000 GCF_022837055.1 Prionailurus viverrinus | reverse complement strand
GAGCCTAGAAACACTATGGAAAATTCTGATAGAATGAAAAGCTGTTTTTTCACAGCTGGAGTAGGCTGACAAGGCTTTAGTTAGACCTATTGAGGGGAAAAGAGGGGACTCAGATACGTAGACTCAGAAATGAAGGAGACAGGACAACAGACAGCTACAGAGGACCATACAAGCTTACAATGAACAATTATATGCGGAGAAATGGGGTAACCTCCAAGAAATGGATGAATTTCTAGAAACACACAATGCAGGAAAACTGAAATTAAACATCTGAGCAGACCAATTACTAGTAAAGGCCCTGAATCCATGACCAAAAAATTCCCAACAAAGAAAAGCCCACGACCACATGGATTCCCCGGTGACTTCTACCAAACATTTAAAGAAAAATTAATACCGGTCCTTCTCCAACAGTTCCAAAAATTTGAAGAGAAGGGAATGCTTCCAAACTCATTTTATAAGGTCAGCGTCACTTTGGTACCAAAGGCAGACAAGCCGCTACAAAAGAAGAAAATCACAGTTCAATACCCTTTATGAGCACGGATGCGAAATTTCTCAACAAAACCCTGGCAAACCAGATTCAACAGCACATTAAAAGGACCATACACCACGGTCAGGTGGGACTTAGTCCCTGAGTAAGTGCAGCTTCCAGGATAGCTCGACACATGCGGATCGGCACACATAGGACGCACCACATTAACAGAATAAGGGATAAAAATCTTACTATTATTTCAGGGCACCTGGGTGGTGGCTCTGTCGGTTGAGCGTCGGACTCTCGGTGTCAGTTCAGGTCATGATCTCACAGTTTGTGGGTTTGAGCCCCACGTTGGGCTCCAAGCTATGGGTGCGGGGTCTGCTTGGGATTCTCTCCCCATCTCTCTCTGTCCCTCCCCTGCTCTCTCTCTCTCTCTCAAAATAAATAAACTTCAAAAAGATCATATTGTCATTCCGATAGATGCAGAAAAATCAACTGATAAAATTCAAAATCTTTTCACGATAAAAACTCTCAATGAGTTAGGTATAGAAGGAGCATACCCCAACATAACACAGGCTGTATGTGACAGGCCCCCAGCTGACATCACACCCACTGGTGGGTTCTTCTGGGATCAGGAACAAGACAAGGGTACCCACCCTTGCCCCGTCTGTTCAGCGCAGCGCTGGGAGTTCCAGCCAGAGGACCCAGGCAGGAAGAAGAAATAAAAGGCATCTAAGTCAAGGGCGCCTGGGTGGCTCCGTCGGTTGAGCATCAGACTCTTGGTTTCGGCTCAGGTCATGATCTGAGGTTCATGGGTTCCAGCCCCTTGCGCTGACAGTGCAGAGCCCAATTGGGATTCTCTCTCTGACCCTCTCTCTCTCTCTCTCTCTTTCTCTCTCTGCCCCTCCTCCACTCACGCATACTCTCTCTCTCTCAAAATAAATTAATGAGAACTTTAAAAAAAAAAAAGGGCATCTAAGTCAGAGAGGACGAAGTAAAATTGTCCACAGAAGACATGATCTGACGGAGAGACCCTTGAAGACGCCACCAAAAAATGGTTAGAACTAACGAACAGACCCAGTCTGGTGGCAGGATACAAAACCAGCACGCAAAAACCAGTTGCATTTCTGTATGCCAGCAACGAGGTAACTGGGAGAGAAATTAAGAAAGCAACCTCATTTGCGATCGCATAAAAAAAAAAATAAAAAAAAAACAGGAATAAACTTAACCAAGGAGGTGAAACTGAAAATCGTAAGACATTGATGAGAGACTTTGAAGACACAAATAATAGTACGACTTTCCATCCTCACAGATGGGAAGAATTAATATTGCTCAAACGTCCACACTGCCCAAAGCAATCTACAGACACAGAGCAATCCCTCAAAATTCCAATGGCATTTTCCACAGAAATAGAAAAGAGACAACAACTCTAAAATTCATGTGGAACCACAAAAATCTCTGAAGAGCCAAAGCCATCAGGAAACAGGAACAAAGCTAGAGGCGTCGTAAGTCCTGATTTCAAATTATATTACCAAGAAAAGTAATCAGATACATTACAAGCCAGTACGGTGCTGGCATAAAGTCGATACACAGGCCATCAAAACGGAATGAGAGCCCAGAAATAAACCCACGCATAGATGATCAATTAATCTACGACGAACGTGCCAAGAACACACAACGGGGAAAGACGGTCTCTTCAGTAAACGGTATTGGGAAAACCGGAGTTGCGCATTCAGAAGAGCGAGGCTCTTACACCACTTATGAAAACCAACGCGGGTTGCATTAACGATGCAAACGTAAGACCTGAAACCGTGAAACTCTTGGAAGGAAACATAGGGAAAGCCTCCTTGACGTGGGTCTTGGCAGTGATTTCCTGGACACGACCCCAGGAGCACCATCAACAAAAGTAAAAATAAACAAGGGGAACCGCACGAAATTGAAAAGCTTCTGCACAGCAGATAATCAACAAGATGATGGGAGAAAGCACTTCCAAATCCTGTATCTTCTAAGGGGTTAATGCCTAAAACACATCAGGGACACCATAGCTCAATGACAAGAGCCCCCTCTCCAAATAATCCCATCTGAAAAAATGGGCAAAGGACCTGAATAGACATCCTTCCGAGGAGACACACGGATGGCCCACAGGTACGTGAAAGAGGGCCCCACATCCCTCATCATCAGGGATGACGGGGAGAGGTCACCTCCCGCCTGCTAGGATGGCAATTGTCCGGAAGACAAGACACAACAGGTGTTGGTGAGGATGTGGACAAAAAGGAACCCCGTGCGCTGCTGGTGGGGACGTACGGGGAACAGGACGGAGGCTCCTCGAGAAGTGAAAAATAGAACTACCCCACGACCCAGCAACCCCACTCTTGGGTATTTGTCTGAAGGGACTGATGTCAGTGTCTGGGAGGGACATCTGTGCCCCCGTGCTCCCTGCACCATTAACACGTTGGCACCACGGAGACGTGGAAACCACCCGCGCGTCTGTGGAAGGGTGACCGGAGGGAGAACAGGCCGTGTACCGTGTGTAGGAGACAAGAGGACGGCCGCCAACCCCACGGAAGAACGTTCTGCCGTTGGTGACCGCGGATGACCTCGGAGCGCATTGCGCGGAGAGAAAGAAGCCGGGCAGAGAATGTCGCATACAACATCACTTACGCGTGAATTCTAAGAGAAAAAATAGTCCAAATTATGGAGTAGTGATAGAATCAGAGACCAGATGGTGCTTGGCAGGGACTAGGGGTGGGGAAAAGGGGGTGACGGTCACAGGACACAGATTTCGGTTATAAGGTAAGCGCCGATGAGGACCAAAGGCACAGCACGGCGCCCGTGGCCAACTGTGCCGTATTTCGTTCTTGAACTTGGCTGACGGAGTAGACCCTACGCGTCCGCACCCCCCTGAAAGAGTCCACGCGAGGTGATGGCCGCGGCAATGAATTCAACTTGGGGATCGTGTCAAAGCGCAATCGTAGGTCAAATCATCACACCGCACACTTCAAACATGTACAATTTTGTGTGTCAGTTACACCTCAATAAAGCTGGGGGAAACGCGTGAATGTGTAAGGGAAATGTGGCGTGTCACAAGCCGCGAGCGTGCCCGGTCACGTTCAGCCACGAAGCGGAACGGGGGGTGGGGGGGCCACCACTTGCCGTGTGGGTCCATTTATGTGAATCACGCGGAATAGACAAACCCAGAGAGACAGACGGCAGACGAGGGGTTGCCGGGGCTGGGGCCGGGGGGACTCAGCGAATGGGGCCGGGGTCTCCCTTGGCGGCCCTGGGAATGTCTTGGGAGCGGGAGGGGCGGTGGCGGCCTGACCCGGTGCCTGTCCTAAGTGCCACCAAGCTCTACACCCTGATTTGAAGTCACGGGCGTTTGGCTTTCATCAAGGCAGCGATGGTGCGCCCCCCTCCCCCACCGGCTTCTCAGACGTCCCGGGGGGTCTTCCTTCGCCCTGCAGAGCGGCCGGCCGACGCCCCTGAGTGAGGGGCTGCTGGTGGGGTTGTCCACCACCTCAACTGCCACTTTTCTCCGTTGTCGTTTGCCTCAAAGTGCTCCAGTTCCCCTCGATGTCTGGCTTTGCCGGCCACGGGGCCGTGCGCTTCGGGGACGTGGCCACGGCAGTTTGCAGCTTCTCCCGCCAAGACGTGGGGTTCGTTTCCCAGCCCCGGAAGCCGGGCTGGGCTGTGGCTCGCCCCGGGGACAGGCCCGAGCAGGTGCCGGGGCCCAGCGCGGGAATGAGCAGGGTCAGGGGCCCGACAGGGTGAGGAGGGGCAGGGGTGCGGTGCAGCAGGGCCCGGCAGGGCAGGGGTGGGGCGGCTCTCCCTGCTGTCCCGGCTGTCAGAGCCCCGAAGGGAGCAGAGGCACCCGCCCTGAGGGCGGCCTGGTGTGGGGTGTGTGGGACGGAGTTCGGTGCGGACAGAGAGGCTGGTTGCGTTCAGGACAACGGTTACGTGAGCCAACGTGCTGAGGATGGGAAAACCCAGGGTCCTGCGGCCACCGGAGGGGCTCACAGATACAGAGGGGGGGGAAAGAGGAGCAAACCCTGAAGGTTGCATCTGAGTTGGGATCACAGGCGTAAAGTCATGGCTTGTGACGCACACAGGCATGGAAATGCTTGCACGTGCACGTAAATGTGTGTGCGTGTGAGTGTGCAATTGGGTGTGTGCATCCACATTCCCCACCCCCCACCGCGGCCACTCCGGAGCAGTAGCCTTCCATCTTGGCTTCTAATTCCCTTTCTCCGTAAAGAGGAGGCAGGGTCCTGGGAGAAGTGGCCGACCCAGGACCGGGGCAGGGAAGAACCCGGCGAGCCTGGGCCATCGGGCTGCCGCGCTAGAAAGCAAGGGGGCCCTCCAGGCGGGAGAGGTGACCAACGGGCCACCGCGGAGGAGCCCCGCCGGCCACAGACGGGAAAGTCTGTGATGGAGGACGGTGCTCCCCCATCGCAGTGCCCCTCCCTCCAGAATACTTACCGTCGCGTCGCCGGGAAGGGGACGGAGCGGGCGGGGAACCACGCGGCCAGACGCAGTGAGGACGATACAGGCTACAGAACGTCTTCTGTGATTTCCCCGCCGAGGACGTAAGGCCTCCGTCGACTCCTGCGGAAGGAACATCACCAGCCCCAGTGCGTGGCCAACGGCCGCGGAAGGGAAGCCACTTTGTGACGCTGCCCATGTATCTTTGGAGCAAATTCCTGGGCGCGGCCTTGCCCGGTGAAAGGGTGAACACATAGGCGGTTTTGCCAGAAATTCGGCAAGGCATTTGAGGGCGCAATTCCTCCAGTCCCTCTGGCTGCTGGCAGTTCCCAGGGCAGGTCCTCGGCGGTCACGCTGCGGTGGCGAGTCCTCTCCTGCTCTGGCCTCGGGGCCGCTCCTCACGGGACGCCCCACGAGGCCAGAGGGGAGCCGGGGGCTTTCACTGGCCTCCCTTTTTAAGTTCTGCAAGCCGCGTGCCTCAAAGAGCAGACGTTTGCCGTCCGTCCTGCTGGTCCGGAGGCCAGAAGTCCAGGGTCAAGGTGCTGGCAGGCGGGTTGCTCCTGAGGCGGCGAGGGTGACCCTGTCCAGCCTCTGCCCTGGCTGCCGGGGGTCTGCGGCATCCCCTCGGCGGGTCCCTACCTTCCTCTTCGCGTGGTGCTCTTCCTGTGTGTCCCACTTTCCCCTTTGTGTAAGGACACCTGTCATGTTGCATTAGTATGCTCCCCCTATGACCTCCCCTTAACTAATTACATCTGCAAAGACCCTGTTTCCAAACAAGGTCACGTTCTGGGGTCCTGGGGGTTAGGACTTCAACCTATAAACTCAACCCATGACGTTTCCTTCCAGTGCAAAGGGCTCCTTGAGCCCTCTGAACAGGGAACACCTTCTTCCCTCGGCTTGGGCACCAAGAGGGACTGCCTATTCATCACTTACTGCTGCACCTTCACCGTGGTGGCCGAGACTGTGATCATTCACTAGGTCCCGGGTCTGTGGGCTCAGCTGGGCTGTTCTTCTGCAGGTGTCCCCGGGACCGCATGCGCAGCCTGGGGCTGGGCAGGGGCTGGGCGAGGGCTGGGGGGGCTAGAGGGGCTCGGGGGGGGGGGCCAGACGGTCCGGGACAGCCTCCCAAGCAGGTGCGGTGTGACGCTTCTCACCCACTGGAGGGCCAGCTAGGGCTCCCTCCTGTGCCAGCCTAGGGTCCGAGAGGGCCCCAGCAGAAGGGACAAGGCCTCAGAGCTCCTACAAGGGCCTCACACCATATTCTGACAGTCCCAGCCAGTCCCCTCGCGAGGCCACCTCTGGAAGGGAAGTGCATGCCGGGACAGCAGGGCACCGTGGGCCACTTCCCACCACGGAGCGGAGTCTGCTGGATCCTGGGTCCTCCTGTCCGTGAGGTGGCTGCACTGGGAGCGTCAGGGGGGCTTTCACTCTGCCCTGCGCAAGACCCGCCCCCAGCCCCGGTCTACACTCCCAGCCCCTGTCTACACCCCCAGCCCCTGTCTACACCCCCAGCCCCCGTCTACACTCCCAGCCCCAGTCTGCACCCCCAGCCCCTATCTACACTCCCAGCCCTGGCCGGTACGCACCCTGCTCTCAGGGCTTCAGGACGGTTGTGAGGTTAAATGAGATGCCGGGTGTGAGGCGCCTCGCCCTGCCTGTGCCTGGCAGCAACGAGCCCCCTCTTTCTCCCCTTCTTCTGCAAGCATTGGGTCCCAGCTGGCCCGGGCCAGCCCTCCAGGAGCAGAGCCCCGTGGCCCGCTCCCACGGGTTGCTCTGACCCCAAGCTGGCTTCTCGGATGTGACCCCAATGCCCTTCTCTAATTTGTAAAGCAAACTCCAGGGAGGGTGGGGAGGAGGGGTGCGGATAAGGACTCTTCACGGGCCGCTGGGTCCTCTCTGCTCCGTTCAGGACGGATTAGGTAGCCATCCATCAGCGGCCCCTGCCAGGGGCCTGAAGGAAAGAAAGCTGGGGAGTTGGGCAGGGAGCCACCCCTCCCTCAGAACCCTCAGAGCCCCTGCTGGGAGGTCACCGGGCAGGGCGGGGTCCCCACGCTGGCCCGGTGACTGGGCACGCTGATCCTGAAGCAGGAATTTCTCTCTCTGGGGCCATTTGTTTCCGAATGTCCCCCAGGGACTGGTCCCTGGGGAAGCGAGGCCCCTCCCTGAGCAGCCTCTGGGGGTGGGGGGGCGGGGAGGGGAGGTTAATGCCCGAATGGCTGCAGACCAGCCTTTTGGAGTTGAGACCCTTAGAAGCTTGATATTTGTCCTTAGGTGTGAGCAAGGGCACCCAGGCCCCTCTGCCCAGCCCTGCCTCCCGCCCTCCTCCCTTCTCTGGCCCAGGCTCCCACAGCACGTCCTGGAGCCCGGGATGGACGGAGCAGTGGGTAGGACCACCTGTTGAGCACCCCAGATGGCCACGACCGGGCCGGAAGCCCCCGGAACCCTCCTGACAACCGAGCGGGCCGGCATTATGGGCCCGTCACAGAAAAGAGAAGCTGAGTTCGCAGCCTGGAGGTGGGGGAGGGGCGGGGGGCCCCAGGCAGGCTTCTGTCTGAATCTCCGAGGCCAGTCGGTGGATGCTTCCAGAACGCTCGCTCCTAAGGGCCGCGCTGGCTCACCCCCTCCCGGTTCACACCAGCGGCTGCGCTTAGTCATGTGGGAAGGAAGCCGCTGCCTGAGTGGACAGATGGGCGAAGACACATCCATCACAGACGGATGTGCAAGGTTCTACGGAAGAAGGACGGGTGGCTACGGTTAGTGGGAAGGAGGGGACTTGTGAGCTGGGTCTCAGGTACAGCAGCCTCGAGCACTGGTCCCTTTGTGCCCCCGCGGGGCGCCCTGTGACCCTGAAGGGACGGGTCCACATCCTGACTCCCAGGACCTGTGAAGGTGACCTTACTTGGAAAAAGGGTCTTGGCAGGTGCCACTGACTCTATTAGAGATCTGCAGAGGAGGTGGCCCTGGAGTGAGGTGGGTCCTGTTCCTGGTGGCTCGTGGCTTCGTGAGACAAAAGAAAAGGCGGCTGGGACACAAAGGGGGTGGGGGACACGTGAAGACAGAGGCGGAGATGGGGCGACGTGGCCATGAGCGCAGGGCAGGTGCACCAGAGGCCAGGGGAAGGGTCCGTGACCCCCGGACTGGGGACTGCAGGCCCCTGGGCTGTGGGAAAGGGCCGCTGTGGTTTTCAGGGGCAGGTCTGCGGTCACCGGGGACAACAACCCAGACAGGAAGGTGAGCACGGGGTCCTGAAACAGCTCTGGGGGCAAAGGGAGCTTGTCCGAGACATTCCTGGAGGAGGGAGCCGCTCAAAGGGAGGACAAGGGATCCAAGCGCAGTGAGTGCGGAGGGAAGAGGGACATGGGGCGTGTGCCCAGGCGGGGTGGAGGCCGGGGGGAGGTGGGCAGGACCCCGACACTCCCCGTGCCCCAGACTGGGGGGCTCGGGCGGGCGATAGGGCTTCGTGTCTCAGGTTCCAGTTTCCCGGGTCACGAGCATGCCCCGCAGATCCAGCTCCTGGCTGCAGACCCCGCCTCCTTGCCTCAAGCTCCCGGGAGTGGAGAGAGAAGCTACCTCCCGGGGTCTCTTCTCAGGAGGACACTAATCCCCTTGTGGGGGCTCCACCCTCGCGACCTCGTCTCCCCAAGGCCCCGTCTCCTGACACCTCCCACTGGGGGGCTAGGCTTCAACACAGGAATCTGGGGCACACACTCAGCTCGTGTCAGCTTGTGTCTAAGTAATCTGTGCCTCACTGCCCCCCAGGGTGTGCTCTGTGATCCTTGGTTCCCAGGACTGTGACGGCCACTCGCAGTCCCTCTGCAACGGGCTCTGGGAGCTGGGGTCTGTGTCCCCTTCCCCTGGCCAGCTGGGTCCCCTCAGGCTCTGCCCCCAGGAGTACTGGGGAGGGCCCAGGAGGGAGGGTCCCACCCCTTCCTGTCTGCTCCCTGCTTGTTGCCATGGCAACGCCCCTCCACCTGCTGGGCTGTTCTTTCCCCTGCAGCCCCTGAGCCCAGTTTGTGGCTCCTGCTCCCCCTGGCCCCAGTCTCACGGCTGCACCCCCTCTGAGGTCTGGGCCCAGCACCAGCGGCCCCCCGTCTGGCAGCTGAGTTTTTTTTTAATGCTCATTCATTTTTGAGACACAGAGACAGAGCATGAGTGGGGGAGGGCAGGGAGAGAGGGGGACACAGAATCCGAA
Source organism: Prionailurus viverrinus (assembly GCF_022837055.1). Lineage (NCBI taxonomy): Eukaryota > Metazoa > Chordata > Mammalia > Carnivora > Felidae > Prionailurus > Prionailurus viverrinus. The sequence goes on along the minus strand of NW_025927610.1, from coordinate 1,140,854 downwards.
GCAGGTTCCAGGCTCTGAGCTGTCGGCACAGAGCCCAACGCGGGGCTCGAACTCACGGACCGTGAGATCGTGACCTGAGCTGAAGTCGGACGCTCAACCGCCTGAGCCCCCCAAGTCCTCCCCTCCCCCATCACTCCTTCCTCTGTGCATCCTCCTTGGAGCCCTGGGGGTGCGGCCCCTTCCCACCGTGGCTGTCTTCTGACCTCCTAGGATCTTTTCCCGCCTTTCCAGGTCTCTGACGCCTGGTTAGAGGTTCCTTCCATGAAGTTCCTGTTGAAAGAACTGCTTTCTGCCCCAAGGGCAACCTGCCTGAGAAGTGATGAGGGAAGGGGGTCTCTGTGCCCTCAAGTTTGGAAAGTGCTGTCTTAGCCTGCTTTCAGGGGAAGGCCCTCTCTGCAGGGGTCTCGAGGGGTTAATCCCAGGTCTCTGGGAGGGGGGCATCCAGCCTGGGTGTCTCTGGGTCCTGAGTAGTCACTGTGTGAGAACCCCAGAAGGACCCCATGTTCCACAGAGTGCGTCTTGGGAGACGCGGAGCCGGATTTGGAGGCCACGGGATAGGTCAGCTCCGAATATTCATCCTGGAGCCCACCAGGTGTTTGTTGCTCCACTGGCCCCCCAACTCTGGGCTCTCTGGCCTCTGTGAGGAGCCCCCCGACTGGCACACGTGTTGGGGGGGTGACACCCTCTCCCGCACAGCCCATCCCCGGGTGCTGGGGGCTCTGACAGCCGCAAGCTGAGGCCCGCCGTGGGGCGACCCCTCCAAGGCCAGGGCTCCCCCTCAGGAAGGCGGGAGGACCAGGTCTGGCTGAGGTCGGGCTGCCTCCCCCTCCCCTTGTCTCTGTCTCTGCACAAGAGCGGACAGGGCGAGGTTTCCAGAGCCTGTGTTTTCGGGGAGAGGCTGCCGCTTCAGGAAATCAGGGCAGGCGACACCTTTCTTGCAAGAAAACAGCCGGCCGCGTGTCGCCCTGGACACCTGCGGGTGGCCCGGGGGAGCCCAGACAGGCAACACTGATCCCTGGCTCAGTGGGTCCAATCCAGAGGCAGGACCTGGGTTCCCCCCCCCCCCGCCGACCCCATCCAGGGCTACAGGTTTCGGGGGCCAGCGGCCGCTCTGCCTCCAGCCCAGTCCTCACGGGCTGCAGAGTGGGCTCAGCGATGCCGCCCCAGGTTTGTGGGGGCACATGATGACAGAGATGCCAGCCGCCCTCGGAAGGCTGGTTCTACAAGCCCCCCCCCCCCATAATTCTTTGGCTCTGGAGATGGGGAGCACATGTGCTTAAGATACAAAAAATGATGATAAACATTACCCAGATGTCTCTGCTCCCTCCAAGGTGGGGGGGGAACATATGAAAATAAATTCACTGTGAGCAAACTTCATCTTTGTGCAGGGAACCGGCTTCCCCTCCCTCAAAAGACACTTTCCCTTAAATATCATTAACACATCTCCAGACAGGAAAAATGCATTGCTGTTAGCTTTGGACAACTATTGTGCTAATCTCAAACCTAGAGCCAAAAATATGCTCCAAAGACAATATGGATGCTATTTCTTTCTAGGTTTCTTCCCATGTTTGGTCAGCAGCTGCAGACCAAAGTGCTTTTAGCTCCTGAGGGGTATAGCTGGAAAGTGCCAGAAGCTAATTAAAACCACGGGCTGGGATGATGCGGGCTGGGGAGGATGTCATCCTTCTGGCTTCCGCTGTCCACCTGCTTGCCTCAGGGACCCCGGCCACCTTCTCAGGGTCATGAACTCCTGAGACCTGGATGCCCCTCTGAGAATCCCCACCCCCGACTCACCAGACACCCTCCTCTTCCTTATCGTGGCTCACCTGTCCCCTCCTGCTGGGTTCATTCACGCGCTCGGTCAGCCCACACTGAAAACAGCTGCCTCGGTTGTGCCCGGTGCCGCGCTGGGGGGGTGGGCAGCAGGGACCTGGGGCCACCCTCGGGACAAAGGCCCCGACGGGACAGAGAGCAAGGGGGGCTGACTCCGCCCACGGGAGCGGAGAACCTCCCTGCCCAGAGGACATACAAGCTCTCAGCGATGGCGAGAGATGTTTCTGACGGGGGCTTGGCTTTCTAGGGTGGCGAGCAGGACAGGCTAGGCAGAGAGATGGTCCCCGAGGCAGAGCCACGGAGGTGTGGGTGGGCTCACCCATCAGGGACCTGCAGGGAGGGGCTTGCAGGAGGAGACGCAGAGGAGGGCCCGGGGGCAGGGCTTGGTGCCGGGTTGAGGGACCCGTTTGCTGGGCGACCTTGGGAACGTCGCTTCGCCTCTCCAGGCCCTGGTTTCTGCCTTTCTAAACCGATGACACTGAGTCGCCTCGCAGGCCAGCCGGGGTGCCATCTAAAGGCCACGACTCCCACTCGGGAAGGGCCCTGATTGCTTGCTCCCTGCTTTTCCAGAAACGACACTGATGATGGGCACGCCCCGGGCGCGCAGTAAAGAGTCTTGCAAGAAGGGAGGGAAGACACATGTGTAGCTTTTCGCCGGGAACACGGGGCTGTTTGCAAATTGCTGCCGGAGATTCCAGACCCTTCTGGGTGAACTCTCCCAAAAAGTGCTCAGTTGAAAAAAACCAGACTCCTTAGTTGGGGCGGGGGGGGGGCAGTTTAAAAACCCTCCAGGTTTCCCTGGTAACGTCCGTTTGCCTGCAGAATGGGAAGTGATCTCACGGAGGACCTGGCGATTCTGGAGACATCTTCCCAAGCCGAGACCCCCGGGAGAAGGGTTAACAGCTCTGCCAAGTTCTCTTTAAATCGGCCCCGTGCAGCCCTTACTCCGAGCTTACACGTGCTTTTCGGTGCATTGAGCTGGGGCCGTGTTGATTTGTTTTTCCGGGACTTATTTCCATGTAAATCGGCTGTCCTTCAGAGGCCCTCGTCTTGCATAATGCAGGAGCTCTTGAAGTGAAATGGATGTGTAGTCACATCTTCTGGGGTGGGCTTTCTGCCCAGCACCTCGGCCGGAGCTCACGGGTTCAATCCCTGATGGCGCGAGTGTGCACGTGCTCGCGTGTGCAGAGTCTGGGCAGCACAAGGCGGTCGGTCTGTGTCCTGGATCCAAGTCCCGTTCTTCCTGCTGCTGTGTGGCCTTTAGTGACTTCCCTAACCTCTCTGTGCCTCCATTTCCCGATCAATGAGCAACAAGCAGGGGCGGGGGTGGGGGTGGGGGGCTTATCACACCAGGCTGCTGAGAGAACTCAGTCACCAGGTTTGTCAAAAAAGCCCCCTCGACGCCCCACCCCACTCGGCCTCCCCGTGTGGAGTCAGGGAAGGACGGTTCATCTTGGACACTGCCTCAGCCCACTGGAACTGAATTTCCAAAGTCAGGTGCGAGGTCACGGGCGGAGGGCCCCGCGTGCGTCCGTATGGCTCAGGCTCGGTCCAGGCTGGGGCCCTCGCCCTTTCCATCCCCCTGCAGCCCAGCTGGGGGCCGGGGAGGCCAGGTCAGGGTCTGGCCACAGGAGGGGACTCAGCTGTGTTGGAGGCTGGGGTGGAGCCCCAGGCTGGACCTTGGACTCTAGGACCCAGGAAGGCTGAGCTGGGAGAGCGCTCAGGCCCAGTAGGTGCACACACACACACACACACACACACACACACTTAAAGGCCCCTAAGTTCCCGGAACTCCCAGGAACCAAGGTCCTGCCTGCGTTTCTCCTGCTGAGCTGGGGCTGGGTCCCTTCCCTGTCTGCGTGCGGCTGGGTCCCCAGATGAGAGAAGAGAAGCCCCTCGTGGTGGGAGTAGAAGCAGTGCGCTCTGTGGGCACCCTTACCGTCCCTGCGACCCAAGTCGGGGCGCATTCAGGTATCAGCCCGCCTCCAAGGCTTCTCCGGCCTTTGAGGCAGGTCGTCTGCAGAGAGAAGTTGGTGCCTCTGCCCGGCTGGGTGAAGGACCTGACTGTGGATCTGCACAGAGGCTGCCTGGGTCCCTCGGCTTCCCCAGACCCACGGGTTCCCCGAGTCCACAACATCAGTGCCCAGCACCATCGAGAGGCCTGGGGCATTACGCGGCTCCTCTGGGCCTCCGTTCCTGTCCCCGAGTGGGGGTGAGCGCACGCATCCTGTGCCCCTGCTCTCCCAGCAAGCCACACCTGCTACATGATCTCCATCATGGTCCAGACAGGCGAACTCCTGGCACGGAGAGACGAACCCAGAAACCCACAGGCGCGGCTGGACTCCGGTGGTCCTGAGGCTTATGTGATCATGGGGCTCCCGTTTGAAAAACAGAAGGACATAGCACTGTTTGTTTCGGGGTTTTCTGTTTTTTCTATTTTTGAGAGAGAGAAGGAGGGAGGGAGAGAGACAGACAGACAGAGAGAGAAAACACAAGCAGGGGAGGGGCAGAGAGGGAGGGAGACACAGAATCTGAAGCAGGCTCCAGGCTCGGAGCAGTCAGCACGGGGCCCTACGTGGGGCTGGAACTGTGAGATCATGACCTGAGCCCAAGTCGAAGTCGGACTCTTAGAAGTCAGAGACTGGAGATCACAAGCTTAACCTACTGAGCCCCCCAGCCCCCACCCCCCCATTTTTGTTTGTTTTAAACAAACCATACGTCTTGGTGAACACCTGGCTTGGGGTCCCTGAGGCCTGGGAAGGTCTCCCGGTGATAAACAGCCCTTGGTGCCTCCGTGTTCACAGTGAATCTGCCTTTGAATTTGGGTGGCCAGACCCCGCCCGGGACCCCCTTCTGCAGCCCCCGGGCCCCCGGCCCTGCCCAGCGCCCCACCTCTCGTGCGCAGTGGGTTGTCCCCTCAGCCCACACCTGCCAGCCTGCGCTCAGCTGCACTGTCACCGCCGGGAAGGTTGGCCTAGGCTCAGCCCCGGCTGGGAAGGACCCAGGCAGCTGGGCAGAGGCCACAGGCCTCGGCCTCAGAGCAGGAGGGAAGGTGGGGAAGGAGACGGGAGGAGGGGGGGCTTGAGGGGAGGCCTGGGAGGCTCTGCAGGTGCCCAGCGTCCCTGTCACTGGCCCAGCTGGCGCTCCTCTAGAGTCCCCAGTGCAGTCGGAGACAGCAGCCCACAGGCCACCTGGGACGACAGCACAACCCAGATTTGCAGGGACTGACAATGACCCACGCCTGGCAGGCAGCCCCAGGACAGAGCACCTGGTGCGGAGCGAGAGGCTTGGGAGAGGCCCTGTGGGGCTCAGGGCGGGCTTCCCGGCCTTCTGGGGACCCGGACAGTCGCACAGGGCTCTGCCCTTCCTCCCTGTCACTGCCTGGAACGTCGTGATGCTTATTAATTTTTGAACAAGGGTCTGCATTTTGCCACAGAATTGTGCAGCCACAGAGGCCTGGAGAAGAGGGAGCCTGGGTTCCCAGGGGGTGTCAGAGCCCAAGAGTGCAGGGCTTGGGGCACAGCTAGGCCTCCCACTCCGTGCCTTGCCACCCAGGGAGGATGGACGGTGGAGGGTCTCCGTTCCTCACGGCCCTGCCTAGGCCTGCCGTGTCCCCCCTCCTCCCCCCACGCCAAAGCCGCAGGCAGCCCCTGCCGGGGTAGGGGGTCAAGGCTGGGCGGGAAGGTTAAACAAGCAGAGGGCGAGGGGGGTGGGGCTGCACGGGGAGAGCAGCCGCGTCCCCAGCTCCCTGGGAGTCCTGCTGGGGGAGGGGAGGTCATCCGCGGGAGCGGAAGGCCACCTGCCCCTGGGGTGGGTGGGGGGCGGGGGTGATCAGCGCGGAGTGGGGGCCGCCAAACGGCAGGAGTGCAGGGCCTGGGCCCGGCCCGGGTAAGACCAGGACAACCCCGGGCAGGCGGGTCGGGGCGGAGACAGCCGCGGCGGGATCCAGGCCTGGCGGCCAGAGTCGGAAACTCCCAGAGCCACCACCCGGGTGCCGCCTCGGCGGGAGATTTCAAACCACACGGAGAAACTGGAGCCCGAGTGCTGGGGTGACAGCCGCGACCCGAGGGCAGAGGCGGGGCACGGGCGCGTTAAGGTAGGTCTTTGTTCTTGCCGCGGAGATGCTTTCGGCCTCAGGGAAGGTGTTGACCCGCCGCGTGTGGACCCGGGCGGCGCAGGCGGCGCAGGGGCGCGGTTGCAGGTCGGGCTCGCGGAGCCAGAGCGGGCGGGCGCCGTGGGCACCGGGGCTCCCCAATGCCCAGACTTGGGCGCGGCCTGCGCCGCGCTAGCGCGCGGGCGTCGGCCGTGGTCTGCAGGCGACACATCCCTGCCGCCCGGCGAAGGCAGCCTGGCCCCCGAGGTCTCCCTGGCGGGCTTGCCGTCCGCGGCTCAGCCTCTCTCCCCCCTCTGCGGAGACTCGGTTTCTGCCTCGGGGGATGGACGCCAAGGCGGCTCCTGGCAGAGTGGCCACAGGGCAGGAGGGCACAGCTGAGGGGCGACGTGGCGGATGCCACTCCAGCAAAGGCCCGAGACGAGCAGGAGCACCCACTCTGGGACCGAAGTGCCGAGTCCGCTCCGAAGGCGCAGAGGCTGGGAGGGGGGCGGCAGCCCAGAGGGGCCGGGAAGGGGGCGGTGGGGTATCTCCGAGCTGGAGCGGGCGGGGTGGAGGGTCGTTCCCTGGGACGGTTTCGCCCCAAGCGCTTGGGGCTCCGACACCCTGACACCCAGCCGCGCCTGGCCGCAGGTCCCCGGCCTGCCCCTCGGGCTTTGTGCCTGCGCGAGCTCGGGCGCCGGGGGCTTCACCCGTCGGACCCTAATTCCCACCCGGGGCAAACAGGTGCCGGGTGCCCCGGGGACTTGCCACCACGGTGCGCGCCCGCTGTGCGCAGTCATCGGCCCGCGTCCCCGCGAGTGCGTCCAGTCAGCAGATTGCCAGCGCCGCCCTTCCCCCCACCCCCCTCCGCTAAAGAGAATCGGAGGAGGCTTCTTCTGGAGCGAGGCGCCGACCTACGGGGTTGAGGGCAGTCATTGGCCACCAGACCCAAGCTGCCTGAGGTCCCCAACAGCATCAGGAGTGGGAGCGCGGCCATAGGGTGTCCTCCCTGGAGAGGGCACACCGAAGTCCGGGGAAACCAAGAAAGAAACCCAGATACCGCGGACGGAGGCGTCGGATCCTGCTTAAAATATGCGCAAACGCTGCAGGCTGGGCGGAAGGAGGGTTCGCGGGTTCGCGGATTCGCGGATTCGCGCAGTTAGCCACCCGCCCCCACCCCCGACCCCTGCCGCCGCCCTCGGAAGTCCCGGCCCCGCCGGCCTTTGTGCGGCACCTGCGCGGGTGCGCGCCGGGCGGGATGTGACAGGAGCCCGGTGTGGGGCCAGCACCGCTTGCTTCTTCCTGTGGAGCTGCCCCGCGAGCCCCCAGCTCTCCGGCCCGGGGCGGTGTCGCGGGAGGGGGTGTTTCGGGTCAAGTCAGTGACGGCGCTACCCGTCCCCCCCCCCCCCCGCCCCGAGAAGCTGTCCTGAACTGCCAGCGCCTTCTGCACGCACCGGTGTTTGAGGGGTGACCCTGCGCTCCGCGTAAGGAGCCTCGGTCTTGGCCTCTGTGAAATGGGGCTAACAGGGCCTCCAGGGCATAACCTGGGGTCTTTTGGATGCCAGCGCAGGGGCTCGCTGGGCTTCTCCCTCTTCCCTCCTCCCCACACCCCACCCTACCCCCCACCCCCCGCAGCCCCAGGAAGGCCTGGGACCAAAGCAGGCTTCCCCACCCGCAGCTCCTAAGACTCCCTGGTTGGCTCTCCCAGCCAGGCTCCCCGGATTCGAGGCACCGCGCTGGGAGTACCTCCCATGAGCTGGAGGCCTGAGCTGGGACCGAAGGGAAGCAGCTCTGGCTGGGAGGGCTGCCTGGAGGAGGTGATGCGCAGGCCGCACTCTGAAGGTTGGTCTCTGAGGCCGAGTGCGCCCTCCCACCATCCCTCCTTCCCCGTGTCCCCTGGGTCCCCTCTGTGTCCCGCTGAGGACACTGGCTCGCTGGCAAGCATGTGGCAGCAGCTGGGACTCACCCCTGCAGTCAGCAAATGTTTGATGAGCGGCTTCCTCGTGCCCAGCAAGGTTCTAGGCCCTGAGGACCCGACTGGCAGTGAACTAAAGCCGGGCTGCCCTGGGGGGGGGTTGGGAGTGGGGTGGGCAGGCAGTATCCACACTGCAGGCCATGAGGACAGGCCGTGTCTGGGCGGGAGAAGGAGGCATTTGAGCTGGGCCAGAGCGACAAGACCCCTGGCTCCACGCTGGGGGCGGGGTCGGCGGAGCAGAGGAGGCACAGGGTTTGGTGTCACCGTGGGCAGCCGGTGGGGAAGGGACAGGACCTGGCGGTGGCTGCCAAGCTTTATGAGGCAGGTGGAGAGCCACACTGCGAAATGCAGGCACCGCGGGGCCTTCCCTCAAAGCCGAGGCCCTGACTGCCACCCACACGCGTGCCCTACAGGGAGATCACAGGACTGGCTGCCCGGTGGCCTCGCCCTGCAGCTGACCACAGCCTCCCCTGGGTCAGTGCAGGCACGGGGTAGGGGGGTAAGTGGCCCTGCAGCCGCCCTGTGAGGTCAGGATCATTGTTGCTCCCATTCTCTAGATGGGGAAACTGAGGTTTGAGTTGCTCGGCAAAACAGCATTAAGCAGAGTGGGAGGAGGTGTGCCTGATTTGGGGTCCACTACCGAGGTCAGGCCAGCTGGCACGTACCTCATAATCCCAGGGACAGCTGGTACGGGGGAGACAAACCCACTGAATCCAGGTTCTGCCCAAAGACTCGGCAAATTCACATTCAAAGGAGAGCAAGCTTGAGCCTTCCCGTGCTGTCCCGGGGCAGCTGGGCAGGTGGTGACTGGGGAAGGGGAGGGGTGTGGAGCCATAGCTCACCGCTGCCGCTGCCCACAGCCCTGGGAACCAGCTCCTGGGCTAGCACAGGACCCCCACACCTCAGCCGGCCTGCGCAGGCCCTGGGGAGAGGTGCCAGGGACGCCTGGGCCAGGGCAGGGGGGGGTGGTGGCTGGCTCTCCCATTAGCTCTGGGTCAGCAAATGGATGGATGCGGGATTGGGGGGGAACTCGGGGCTGGGCAGGCTAAGCCGGTTAAATTAAGACAGCGTCAGGGGTGGGGAGCCCAGGAAACCCTCCCGCCTCTGGGCTCCCAGCCCTGTCTGGGCCCCTCGTGAGCCCCTTCACCTGGACGTCCTGCCCTGGACAGTGGGGACGGCGACAGCACCCGTTTGAGGACAGCTCTGCTGTGGTGCCTCACTGCTGGGGCCTGTGTGGAGCCCTCAGCTGGGGGCTCGGCTGGGATTTGCTCCTCGGCTGCTCCCTCCCTCTTTGGCGGAGAGGTGACCTAGGGAAGGCCCTGTCTTCTTGGCCTCCGTGCCTCCCTTTCCCCCAGGGGTTGGCTCTCAGTGTTCAGTTGAAGGCAGATGAGACCACTGGTCCTGGAAACTATCGGCAAGCAGGATGGTCTCAGGGTCCCCTGGGGCGAATCCCGACTCTGCCACCGTCCGTGGGGGCCCTGGGTGAGTGCCACCACCTCTCAGGACCTCCGCTCCCTCCTGGCAGAGCCTGGACAAACCTGGGCCAGGCGCCAGGACTACGCATCAGAAGGGTAGCGGTCCTGCACACTTTTTCCCCTTTTGACTTCCTGTCGTTGGACTTTTCTGCCTTGTGCTCTCCTCCATCCCTTCCGCCCACACAGGGAGGAGGAGGGAGGGAGGGAGAGGAGAGGGAGGGAGAAGGGGAGAGAGAGGAAGGGAGGGAGGGGAGGGAGGGAGGAAGTTTGGGGGAGAGCCCCCAGGTGTGCACTAGACCCGCAGAGGTTTCAAGGACAGCCGAGCTCAGCAGGGGTCCCAGAGGTGTTGACCCCTGGGCCCCCCGCCGGGCAGGGTCTCTTCCCTGCGCCAGGACCCAGTGTAGCCAAGTCCATTGGGCCGCCCGCTGGCAGCAGTGGCCGGGGAGGGTGTCTGAGAGGCAAGGCAGAGGCAGCGGAAGTTCTAGAAATTCCAGGAAAGGCAGCCCTTCCTGGGGTGGGGCCGAGCAGGCCCAGGGCGGGCGTGGGGCTGAGGAACTGGGGGCCGCCGGACCCTGAGGGGCGTTTCTGATTTATGTCCAGAATATATGTTGTCCACCTGCTTACACCTGCTCTGGGGCTGTCTCCGGTGACGGTGACCCTCGGCAAAGCCCTGGGAGGAAGCACCGCCCCCACCCCGGGCGCACTCCACTCCTGGCTCAGGGACCGGCCACTCCCCGCGTCACGGCGAGTCTGGGGCCACGAGCTTTGCCCACTCAGCTCTGCCTCCACTGAGGGGAGTCCTCCCTCAGCTCCTCCCTGGGGCTGTCCCCCCCCACCACCACCACCGTGGGGCTGCCCCGCAGCGCGGCTGGGCGCCTGGGACTGGAACTGCGGGAGGACTCCCCGCGGCTGCAGGGGAGTACTCTGCCCAAAGCCCCGCACTCACAGCGGGCCAGCCCTCCCTTTGCCCTCTGCAGAGGTCGGTGGCTTGGACCATTCTGCATCAGCTCCGCCCCCGCCCCCCCCCCCCCCCCAGGAGAAGGCTCAGAAGGAGTGCTGCTGGGTGCAGGCCCCGTGCGCCCCCAACCGCCTCCGCCCCCGCCCCCCAGGCCGCGCAGCTCTTTTCCTCCGGGCGCCTGGTCCCCCCCCCCCCCGCCCCCATACAGAGCGGTGCCAGGTGCACACGGTGCTGGGGAAGCTCGGCCATCTGGGGTCCCTCGCACTCTCCCGTTGGTGTGGGGGAAGGCGTGGTCTCCGCCCTCCAGGAAGTGGCTTTTCAGCTCCGCGGATGACATAGGTGTCTCAATCTCCTCGCGGCCTTGGGGTGGGGAGGGGGGTCCCCAGTGAGCTGCAGGGAGCAGGGGGGCCGCTGGTGCCACTTAGCTGCCAGAGGAGGGGAGGGCGCGGCCGCCGTCTCAGCCCCTTGGGGGCGTCCAGGGCCCCTCCCGGGCTCCTTGCTGCCACTTGCACAGCTTGGCTGGGTCAGTCCCATTAGCAGGTGCATCATCCCGCTGAAAAAACTGAGGCTCAAGGGGGCTGTGGGCCCCGAGCTTGGGCGTGGAGTACCCTGAGGCGGGAGAACGGCTGTTTGTGGCATCCTGGTCCGCCAGGAAGGACAGCCCCCGGGACCGCGCAGGGCAAGGGCCGAGCTGCTTTCAGAGACCCTGAGCTGGCCCTGCAGGGCGGCAGGGCTGAGACCCTGGCAGCTCAGCACAGCCCTGGGGACACCCACCTCCGGGTGTCTCTGCAGGCCTTAAATGAAGGTCTGTCCTTACAGACTTCCCAGAGGAGCTCCTCCCCTCGGTGGAAGGGGGGAGGGCGCGGCTGGGGTCTGATCACGGCCCCTGTCTGGGAATTACATTAAAAAATATATTTTTTAACATTTATTTACTTTTGAGAGACAGAGAGAGACCGAGCATGAGCGGGAGAGGGACAGAGAGGGAGACACAAAATCCAAAGCGGGCTCCAGGCTCCGAGCTGTCAGCACAGAGCCCGACGTGGGGCTTGAACCCACGAACCGTGGAGGGCTCTCTGCCCTCCACCTTGTTTCTGGTTTTAGGAAGAGGAAATGAAAGTGAGATTTCCACTGAAACGTGTACCAGACAGGCCAGGCTGGGCACTCCCCCCCCACCCCACCCCCCACCGCCGCTGGCCTCCTCCGCTAACGTTGGGCTCAGAAACAGCCAACAAAACATGGGCTCCCTGGATGCCAAGGCTGCTGCTGGCCTTCAACTTGGGCCCCCTGTGGCGGCGATCTCGTCCTTGATGGATTCTGGGTCTCGGGGACGCTGTTCTTCCGTGGCTACGTGCTGGGTCACAAAGCTTGGGTGAGAAGGACGCTGGGGCCTCGGGCCCCCTCCCGCACCGTGTGTTTTTCGTAGGGATGGTGTGAGGATGCAGGGCGGTCCTAAGGGAGGAAGCGCCCATTCGCACACCTCGGCCGAGAAGGGTGTTCCTTCGAGCCAGTTCCCGAAGTGTCCTCAAGGTGGTGCTGTTGGGACAGGACCCGCTCCTCCAGCCCCTGCGTGGCTTCTGCTTTTTAAGCTTTCAGAATAAATTAGCCTTAGGTGCCTACCTCCTCTGCGCTGCAGAATTCTAGCAAGATCTGGTTTATTTAGAGATTCGGGTCCAAGAAGCTGTTTTGTTTTAGCACGTCCTCCCCTGGCCCCGGGAATGTAATGTAAGGCGATTTGGACCCTCGCTGTTTCTGGACGCATTCATTCGGGAGTTCCTTTCCGGCCGGTTCTGCAGACCACTGTCGCTGTGCCGCGAGCCGCTGGGGGCACTGTGGGCTGAGGACCAGGCCCCACCTTGCACGCGGCGGCCGCTGGTTTCCGCCTGCAGCGGGGACGCGGTACAACCTGTTCCGCCTCCCACCTCGTGACCCCCGCCAGACTGGTCCTTTTGGGGTGCCCCACAGAAGCCGGAAGGTTCACCCCTCAGGAAGAATGGTAAGCACGGGGGCTGCGGGCACTGGGTGAGGTTAGAGACCCGCCAGGAGGCCGGACCACACCCCTGGGGGCCCGGCGGAGGGGTGAGGGCGCAGGGGACCGCTCGGCGGGGCGCGGCGTCGGGCTTGCTGTCAGCCTGAGGGGCGCGCACGTGGACAGAGGCTTCTAACTGAGGGGCGCAGGCAGGACTGGACCCCGCCCCATCCCCTCAGGCATGAAGCTTTCAGGAAAGCTGCCATCACCCGACACTCCTCGACGGCACGGGTTTGGGGTGTTGTGTGAAGTCAGGTGAGCGGCACGTCCGACCTGATGGGCCCGGGAGCCCAGCAATCCAGCGCGCCCTCCCTGCCCACCCCGGCGTGTCCGATCCACACGGCTGTCCCCAGGCAGACTCTGGCCAGCCTCGCGGGGGCTCAGCCCAAGGAGGGAGCCCCGGGGAGAAGCCAGCAGCAGGAGCCACGTGCACGCGGGAGACAGGATCCCAACCACGCGGCCATAGCGTGACTTGTCTGACGCACTGGAAACGGGGTCTTGTCGAGGAAGGGAGCGGATCTCTGGGCCCACAGCTCCTCTCCAGACACACACACTCCCCTGGACGGCCAGCCTGGCCAGCCTGCCTCAGCCCCAAGTGTGTGCACCGGCCTGGATCTCTCCTCTTCCTCGGAGCGAGCGGGCTCTCACAGACCGTTGCTCACACAAGCTGGGACCCGGCTTCCGAGGCCCAACATTTCTGTTCATCCTCACGAGTGTGAGTAAAGGGGACGGCAGGAGCAGGAAAAGAGGTGGTGAGCGATCTTGTGTGGTAGTGAGTTCCCTGTTAGGGGAGGTGTGCGAGCAGCAGGTGGATGACCCCTGTTAGGAAGATTCTACACTGAGCCGTTGTTCGGGACCCTCCCTCTGAGTTAATTTTCCAGGATGATGTCCAGGCGTGGCTTAAAGCCCGCTTTCTGGCTTGCCTCACCCAGGACCAAAGAGCAAATGACGGGTGTCCCCGGTAAGTGTGGAGGGACCCCGGCCCAAGCTGCTGCACTGGGGGCTGGTGAGGATGTAGGTGGCGTTGTGGGCTGAATGACGTCCCCCAGAGACGGCAGTCCTAATCCCAGAAAACACACACGTGACCTTGGGTGCCAAAACGGTCTTTGTAGCTGCGATTAGTTGAGGATGTGGAGATTATCCAGGATTACCCACATGGGCCTTAAATGCAATTACACGTATGCTAATAAACGGGAGACAGAGATCACACACACACACACACACACACACACACACAGAGGGAAGACAGATGCAGAGGTGGGGCAGGGCGGCCACAAGCCCATCACTGCCTAGAGCCCCAGAGGGGCACGACCGTGTGGACACCTGATTTCGGCCCAGCAACACCGATGTCGGACTTCTGGCCCCCTGGACTCTGAGACAACCCATTTCTGTTGTTTTAAGCGGCCCAGTTTGTGATTTAGTAGCGTGGCCAGGGCCGGGCGCCCCCACAGGAATGCTGGTGGCTGGGCGGGGCGGGGGGGGGGGCTCGCAGCCCCACAGAGCTCGGGCGGGGCCAGGGAGGAAACCCGAGCCTCCTCTCCTTCAAGATCTTTGTGACACTTGAGGTATCAAGCTTCTGCCAAGGGCGGAGCGGATGTTCCGAGCAGGCCCTGCAGCGAGACGCGGCACGGCGGGAGAGCATCTCGGACGAGGAGCTGGCGTCGGTAGGGTCTCCCCAGGCCGAGCCTCCAGTCCCGGCCGGCCGAACCGTCTGGAGCAGCGTCGGGCAAGAAGGCTCACTGGACCGGGGTGAGCGGGGTGCTGACTGCCTCTCCCCGGGGCGGGGGGGGGCTCGGAGCCTTGGGCCAGGGGCTAGGAGGCTGGGGGGCAGTGGTGCCTGCTGATGGCAATGTCACTGATCGGGGTCCGAGGGGGCGAGCGTGGGGTGGGCGGACCGGGCTCAGAGGGGGCAGGAGGAGGAAGGAGAAAGTATAATCTCATCAGCGCACAGCAGCTGTGTGCGCTGGCCGGACTCCAAATGCAGTGCTCCCTTTCCGGGTCTAAACTGCCCGTCCACCCACAAGGGGGCCCGGTGGGGGGTGACGAAGGCGAGGGGCAGGGACAGTCCCTCACCTTAGGTGCCGCTGTATGCCCATTCGTCTGGCAAAAAAAAAGAAAGAAAGAAAGAAAGAAAAAGGAGGTACGCGGCCTGTCGGCAGGGGTGCGGAGGAGAGGCGCCCCGTTTGGGGCTGGTGCGGGTGTGAGGCGCGGCAGCCGGCTGGAAAAGCAGGGTGGAAAAGCGTATCAGTGGCACACGCACGTGCTACTGGGCCCCTGAGTCCTGCTGCGGGGTTTTGTCCCATAGCAACAGAGGGAGCCACACCGAAGGGGACAGGGACACGCTCCCGCGGGAGAGGACGCAAACCCAGCGTCCCGTGAAGGCAGACACTAGGTCAACGCCGTGGAAAGGAAGACGGGGGAGGGTGCGGCCCACCCGCCACGGGATGGGCGCAGCCGCCACGCGGGGGACAGCCGAGCCGCGCACGAAGTCATGCCCCGGACGGAGCCCGCGTCGAGCGGCGACTCCGAAACCCTAAGGCCTCTGCCGTTGCCGCCACGCACGTCTGTGTCTCCGCGGGTCTGCGTGGGGTTGAGTGGGTCCGCGGGGGAGGGGGGAGGTGCCCCCCAGGCGGGCGGCGTGGGTTTGCAGGGGCACAAGCTGTGGGGGGCGGACACTGAGGGCGACCACGGCAGAATGCACGTGAGCCCAAGACGGCGCAAGGGCCAAGGGGCACGGACAGGGCGTCCACCTGTGCGTGCAAGGGACAGATGTGTGGGTGCGGGGGTGGGGGGCGTGCTGTGAGGGTGGCCGTGTGGAGGCGTGGAGGGGTGTGCAGATGCGTGAGGGTGTATGGGGACAGGTGTGCGTGTGGGTGTGGGTAGGCACTTGTCTGTGAGTGTGGGGGGCGGACGGGGGTGAGAGTGGGTGTGCATGCGTGTTATACGTGTTTGTAGATTACGTGAGCGTGTACAAGTAGGTGCGTGTGTGTGAGGCTGTGGATGTGTGACGGGAGCAGATTGAGTGTGCAGGCGTGGGGGGGGGCGTGGGTGTGTGAGGGGTGGGGGCGAGTGTGCGGGGCGTGGCTGGAAGTGAGCGGGGGACGTGGGGGGTGGCCGTGCGCCCGAAGGGGCGCAGGAGAAGCCGGGGGGCCGCCGAGCCCTAGGGGCGGGTCTCGGGGTGGCGGGTGTCCAGATGGCCCGCATTATCTCCTTTACATCATCGCGGACTTTTCACATTTCCAGATCCTCCGTGCCGGGCATGTATTATTTATACGATACGCAAGTTCTTCTGCGGTGGAAAGAGATTGGGGTGAGGGCCCCGGAGGGCCGGGGGAGCGGGACAGGCGCCTCGCCTGGGCCGGGGGGGGCCCTCGGGGACGCCCTCATCCGTGTGGCCCAGGGACCGGCCTGGGGGGGGGCTCCCTCAGCCCCTACTTCCCTGGGTCGGGGGCTCGGTGCCCAGACAGTCCTGACCTCGCCGGCCCCCTCCGCCCCCCTGGGGTCCCCCGACCTCTCCCCCACACCCTCCCCCCATTCCACCGCGGGGTGGCCCCAGCAGGATGACCCTCACCACTCTCCCCCCCCCCCAGGGGATCACTTTGGGGACGTCTTTCTCCATTTCTTTGTTTAAATTCAGTAATGCTCGCACCTGGCACCAAACCCAAATTGCGCCAAGGTACAAGCAGTATGACACCATCCCACCCTCGTCTCCGGGAGGGAGCGTCACCCAAGCCGCCCCCCCCCCCCCCGTGCGTCCCTTCCCACAAACACCAAGGCTGTACTCACACGGGGGCTGCTGGAACTCGGGGCCACACGCTGGGGGGCTCAGGACGGCAGAGAGCGACTGTCCCTCAGCTCTGGAGTCCGGAAGTCCGAGATGGGGGTGTCCCGGGGCCACGCTCCCCGGAAGGCTCCCGGTGGGGTGTGGGCCCAGTCCTCCAGTCCTCCCTGGGCCGCCCCACCCCCCACCCCGTGCGTCTGCCTCTCCAGCGGGCTCTTTCTAGAAGGACACCAGGATCAGAGGCTCGGCGACTCCAGTGTGACGTCATCTTAACTAATTACACCTGCCCCCAAATCTCAGGACTCTGTCCCCAGCTCGGGTCACATTCTGAGGCACTGGGGGTTAAGGCTTCAACACAGGAATTTCGGGGGGACGCCATTTAGCCCCTCACAGAAGCGGGCGCAGGGGAGTATAAGCGAACATACCTTATGTGGGGGTGTGTGTGTATATGGACCTCATGGTACTTGCCCCCCCCAATTTCTCACCTTCTGTGCTCTGGCTTGCTTCCTTCCCCCCCCATTCCCGCAGGTGGGGGTCCGCTATCGAGAGCACCCCCTTCTATCTCAGGCTGCAGGAGGAGGCAGCGTGGCGAGGAATCACCGTACTATTTACATAGCCAGCTCCCCGCGTGGGCTCTCGGTGGTTCTCCATCGTGGCCTGTGGCAGTGAGTTACCTCCGGGTGGTCCACGGCCCTGCCCACAATCTTTCTGGGGGAGGGGGGGTCGTGAGCGTCGTGAGGTCACACGTATGAAGCCCCAGACGGGGGCCTGCCCACAGCTGGGGCTCCGGGAAGTGCTCGCTGAACCCGCTGGGCTGGGCGTGGGACCCACTACTGTGTGTGGGGAGGGTGAGGGGTGGGGCCCTGCGGCAGGGACACCGAGCAGTGTAGGGGGGCGTTCCTGGGAAGAGGCTCCAGCTGGCACCCTGCACGGGGGTGGGCCACAAACGCGGCCTGCTGGGCCATCGGTTCCAGGACCAAAAGGGGCGAGCCCGCCAGACCGTGGGGTTCCCACGCTGCCGCTGGCCGGCTGAGGTTTCCAGAAACTCGCCCCCCCCCCAGCGCCTGGGAAGAGGTTCCCCACACTGTGGTCCCCGCCCTTATTCCAGACTCATTTCTCCAAGTCACTTCCGATCAAGGTCAAGAGCAGCCCAAGCTGTCTGAGGGTCCCCAGTGGCTGGGAGGTAACTCTGAGCACAAGTCTGCTCCATTGAGGAAACCAAGCCCCGCCTCCCCCGGACGGTCCCCTTCATACTGGACCCAGACGTGCCTGCCCCCCTGAGCCTCAGAGACCACAGCGTCACAGGTCTTTATTGAGGCAGGAACCGGCAGCATCTGGCCAGGTGCAACCTTGCAACACGTCATCACGCTCCAGAACAGTCCTGACATGTCCAGCCAAGGGGTGTTTTCTGGAGCAGCAGTTTTGGAGACAGTGTCTCCGGCCCCAGGGAGCCCGGTTATGCGCATTTCCTGGGGGAGAAAGTGCTGCTCGCCGGGTCCCAGCGGTGGGCGCTCTGCAGGGCTGGGACCCAAATTCTCACATGGCCCTGAAATGCGCTGAGAAAAAAAACAAACAAACAACCTGACGGGCGGATGGAGGGCCGGATAGACGGGCAGATGTGGAAAAGCAAACGTGCTAATGGGAAGAATCTAGATGTAGGCATTTGGGTGTCCTCTGGCCAATTCTTTCAACTTTCGCACGTTTGAAAGTTTTCAGAATAAAACGTTGGGGAGAAAACATACCGCCTCGTGAGTGAGAGTTATCAGCAAGGTCCAGGGTTCGGGGGCGTCTGCTCTGGGGCGGGGGGAGGCGCGGGAATCAGGTGGGCGCTCACCCCAAGAGAGGACAGGACAGGACGGGATGCGGCCACCAAGCCTGGGGTAGGGGTGAGCAGAGGGGGCCGGCCCGGCTCTGGCCCAGGCGGGTGCTCCCCGCAAAGGCCCTGACTGACGGTTGGAGATGGAGGTGCCTCTTCGCACGGCTCCCCATTCCCAGGGGGGCTCTGTCAGGGCCGCTGACCCCGCCAAGGAGACAGGGGTTGGCACATCTTTTCACCTGGCCCCTCTCACGCGAGCTGTCAGTGGGAAGGGCTGGGCCCCTTCCGGGCGCTTCCGTGGGGAGGGGGTGTCTTCAGGACTGGCTGTTGGCGGGGTGATGCTCTCACCCCGCTGCTCCACGGGCTACGGTGCCCGGGATGCCATCTTGCTCCTCCCACCCCTGCTCTCCCCTCCCCCCACTCCCGCCTCCTCCCCCGCTGCTCCTTCTCCCTCTCCCACCCCAGGGAGGGGAACTCTGGGAACCATCCCCTTGACGCCTTACGAAAATTAGCTTCCTCTTTCGAGTGCTTCAGACGGGGGACTTTCGCAAGGAGGGATGTGGCTCGAGCCTCAAACGCAGCCCGAATAATTTTCAGGCATTTGGTCTTTCTGAGAGCAAACATTTGGATTACGCACCAAAGACCTGCCTGCGCCATGATCTCCCCCACCAGCCCCTCGCGGTGGACTCCGTTATCCTCGCTTCCCAGCAGGGGTGTCGGGGGCAGGGTCGGGCCCATGGCCACGGAGGGGGGCTCAGCAGCTGAGCTCAGTGCCTGACTGCGCATCCGGACAGTTGCAAGGACACTTCGCGCTGGCTGTGATGTGGGGAGCAGACCATCTGACAGGCCGGTAAGGAGGCACCGGGGCTCTGCCCGCGGCCCCGCTCGGGCCCCCCCCCCGCACCCGCTGACGGACCCTGGAGACGGGGCCCCTCGGCACGACCGCTGCCCTCACTCGGACCCTCCCTTGGGCTTGGCCATCTCTCGTCCACTCTGCCATCACTTCCAGCCTACTCCTACGGCTCTGCTTTAGCCCTGACACCTCCCTGGTTATACAACCTTCAGTGGCTCCCTGTTGCTCTGCAAACTAAGAACCCTATGCTCTAGCTCTCCGCACACAGGCCCTCTCAACTGTAACCCATCCCCACTCTCTCCTCCCTGGCAGCAGGTCCCCCTTCACACCCCTGCCCCTGGTGTGCAGCGACCTCATGCTAGGAATAACCAGAGAACTGCTACCTAAAACAACCTGGCTCCCCCCCACACATACACACACGTCACAGGGCCACAGAGGAAAGTCGGGTATGAGCAAGTGCTGGTGAGGGCAGGGACAGGGGGAGGGCTGCTCCGAACAGTCTTTCTGAGGTGCTGAGTGATGGCGCATCTGTCCAGACCCTCACCCGGGAGCGCCATGCGGGGGCACACACCCCTACACCACTCTCAGAAAGACGGGCAGGTCTGCCCCTCCCCGTGATACGCACGATCACGGCGGGAGGGCTGGCTCTCCACCCCTCTCCTTCTCCCTCCCCTGCACCTCCTCCCTCCTCCTTCCCCCTCCCCTTCACTCTCCCCTCTCACACCCCTCTCCCTCCCCCTCAGCCCCTCCACGTTGGGTCTGGGAACCCAAGTGGCGTGGAAGCCAGGTCTTGCGGAGGAGACCCAGCCTCAGCCCCAGATAAATGAGCCACCGGGCTTCAGATGCGTCTGTTTAAGTCTTCGAGTGTTCCCGCCAAGGCCCCAACATCATGCACAGGAGGCAAGGCATCCCAAGCCCCAGACCCCACATGGTTGTTGTATACCCCTAAGTTTCGGGGAAGTGTGTGATGCAGCCATAATAACCAGGACAAGGCGGCACGGCGGCTGGGTCAGTACCCAGTGATTTACAAATCCGTGCCACGCGGATCGGCACGGATCTCAAGCTTCTAGTTTGGGGGGGGGGAATAAGGGACAGCGGAGATACACAAGAGCACGGGGTGGGGGTGCGGCGGGCATGAGGGTGAGCTAAGGCCAAAGGGATAGGGGTGAGCGAGGACGGAAGCACAAGTAAGACGAACTGTAATTCAAAAGTGGACATTCCCGGGGGCGCCCGGGGGGCTCAGTCGCTTAAGCATCCGACTTCGGCTCAGGTCGTGACCTCGCAGTTTGTGAGTTCGAGCCCCTGCGTCAGGCTCCGTGCTGACAGCTCCGAGCCTGAGCCTGGAGCCTGCTTGGGATTCTGTGTCTCTGCCCCTTCCCCACTCACATTCTTCTCTCCCTCTCTCAAAAGTAAGTAAACATTAAAAAAATTTAAGTGGACATTCCCTGAAATTATTCCAACCCCCCCCCAAATAGCTTATTAAGACCAAACAAAGCAGGTGGAGACCGGCTGCAGGTTGCTGACTCCCGATGGGACCTTCCGGGATTATTCCCACGTTGACGACCAGCTCTGAGCTAGGCACTTGGGACACAGGTGCCAGGGCACAGCCCCTGCTCACTGTCCAGCTGAGAAGACCACCCGGCGTCCTCTAGGACGGTTTGCTGGGATCCCACCGTGGTCCCACTGCACAGGGGAGAGAGAGAGAGAGACGCAGAGGGGGGAAGGAAGGACAGGAATGGACAGAGAAGAAATAAGCGGGGGCGGCTGCGGGGTGCCTCACAGACACGGAGACACAGGCACGCTCTACTTTTCTGCCCCAGGAGTCTCTCTGCCCAGAGCCTGCCCACAGGGGATGGCAAACGTGAGCTCTGGCCCTCTGAGCGCCAGAACCTGGGCTCGGGGCCCTAGGCGGTGGCGGCAGTCTCCAGACAGCGCCCCCAGGGACGAGTGCCGGAGACCATCCGGGCCGGAGAAGGGCCAGCCCCTCAGAGCTGCCCGCGGGTCTGAACGCACACAGCCTCGATGGTGGCGATCCCCGGTTCCCGCCTCTGCAGACGGTCCTGTCTCAGAACTGGCCTCTCCTCCCACCTCGATGCTGGGCTGCCCTCCGCTCCGGCTCTGGGACCGGCCCTGTGCACAGCGGCGGGAGGCCTGGGCAAGCGCTACGTGGCGGGCGACCTCTCGCCTCCCTGGCCGACCCCACGGCCCAGCGGCGACCATCCGCGGCTCTGCACTGCCCGCCTCGCGCGCTGGGGCTCCGCCGTCACCGTTGTCGTGACCGTCTCGGGGACCCGGCGCCGGGCGCCCCAGCCGCTGCCCCGTGCCCACGTCAGGGAAGCGCCCTCTGCAACCCCCACAAGGCCCGTGTGGGAGACAGGAGAAGGCCCACGCTCCTCCGCCGCTAGCCTTCAGCCCGTCCCCGACCCGGCGGTGCAGCAGAGGCAGGGGGGCGACCCTGGCAAGAGAGCACTGAGGCTTGGGTCCCCCGCCTGGGCGCACCCAGCCCTCCTCCCCACAGCCTGTCACCGCGGGGCGCTGACTCCCAGAGGTTCACAAGAAACAGGATGTGAGGCGAGGCGCCCCCAGCCCCTGCCCCGGGCCACACAACTGGAGAGCAGAGAGAACTGAACCCAGACTCCGGAGGAAGCCCCCACGCTTGGAAATCATGGCAGTGAGAGCACCAGCCTCTCAGGCTTGAGGTTCGAGAAGTGTGCTGAAGGAGGGCCCAGGACAGCTCCCCTAAAGTGGGTGGTTACGTCCCCACAGCCATTGTCTTCTTATCTGGGCACCTCTCGGGCCTCAGTTTCCCCGACTCTCAGAAATGCCCTCTGATTAGACCCTGTGGTCAGCTCCCACGCACCCGGCTGGCACTTCTCTTCCCAAACGACTGGGGTTGCCAGCTCTCCCCTTGGCTCAGCCCCTTCCGGCTCGACCCCTTGGAGTCTCCCTGACCCCAGGAGCCCCCAGAGTGTAATACTTGGAGACCCCAGCTCTCTCCACTCTTGCACAGCGTCCTCATCTACAAAAAGGGGGGAAGAGCCCTCATCTCCGTGTCTGCCTCCAGGCTGGGGAGAGCCCCTGTCACCGCCAGGCTTTGCCCCTTCTGGGGCCCGATGTGAAGGCCAGAGAAGATGGGCCCGGCATCTGGTTCCTGAGGCTGCAGAAACCCCCTAACCCCCCAGAGGTCCTTCCCATCAGCCGCGGGGAGAAAACCGGGGGCTGGTGAGACGGGCCAGGGCAAGCCGGCTCCTGCAGGCACTCCAGAAAAGGCACACGGGTGCGCAGCGTTTCACCTCCGCGGCTGCAGGCCGGCAGAATCCCGCGGGCTACGCCTCCTCCGGGCCGGCTCCGCGGCCTTGCCACTCCGCTCCCCCGTCCGACCCCAGGCCCCGAACGCCGGAATTCAGGCCTGCCAGAGCCACTTACCACACGGTGTGGTCTCTCCTCGCCTCGCCTCTGTTTTCCCGTCTGGAAAATGGGGTTGATGCTCCCGGCCGCCGTGGCTGATCTGAAACTCGGAGCGCCGGGAGCCGGCCTGCAGCCGTCCCGGGAGAACGCGGGCAGCACGCGGTTGGACAGGGGCCACCCCGGCTGGCACTGGGAGGCGGGATGTTGCCCTCTCTCGGAGAAAACCCGCGTCCGGTGAAGCCGGCTCCACCCGCGCGACCGCGCTGCGACCCGGTGGCTGGGCCGTCACCTGCTCCCGGGCGGAGCTGACACAGCCCCGAGGTGGCGGCGTGGCCCGGGACGCATTTCTGTCGCCGCGCTCCCCGCTGCAGGAACCGGAGGAGACTCCCCACGGGTTCAGAGTCTAGAAACGGAGGCTCCGTGAGGGATGGGGCCTGACCCCCAAGACCTGAGCGGCCAGGGGCACTGGCTCTCGCCCCCACCCCCTTCCTAAGGCCCGACCCGCTCTCCGGGAGCGGGACCTCGGGCGCGCAGCGGGCGGGGCCACAGGAGTGGGGGTGGGGGCGAACACCTCCTTACGCTCTGAGGCTGAGCCCGGGAACGAGAGGGTTCCATGCACCCCCCCCCCCCACCCCGGGGCACTGAAAACACTTTATTACGCGTGGGCACCAAAACCGGCCGCAGCCTCGCAGCCCTGAAGCCGGCTGTGGCCCGGCCTCTGGCGGTGCTTGGAAGTCGCGGGGTCTTCACGCCCCGCTCGCACGCGCACCTCCCCACGCGCGCACACCCGCACATACCACGCTCGCGAGCGCGCGCACACTCACTCACGCCCGGCGCAGCGCTCGCCCCGCCGCGAGGCAATTACGGCCGTGGCCGGGCGCTGATTGGCCAGCACGGCTCTCTCCGGGGCCCCGCGGCCAATGGGCTGCCGCCCGGCCGAGGCCACGCCCCCTCCCACCCCCCGGCGCGGGGGCGGCGCGGGCCCGGGCGGCGGATCACGCGGGGCCCGCCCGGCCGCGACCCCCGGCCCGGGCTCCCCGCGGCCGCCCCCACCCTCCCCCCACCCCACCCCAACCCCGCCTCGGCCGCGCGACCGCCCGCGCGCCCGGGTCCCGGCGGCGTCTCCGGGCCGCGGCCGCACTCGAGGGCCCCACCCCACGCTGCCCCCCCCCCCCACCCGGCGACCCGCCCGGCCCGCGCCGCCCCGCCCCCGCTGGCCCCTCCCCCGCCCCTCCCCGCCCCCAGCGGGGCCGGCCCGGGCGGCGACCAGAGCGGCGACGTGAAAGGCGAGCGAGGCGGCTGCCCGGCCGGCTGTCGGCGCGCACCCGCTCCCGGCCCAGCCCAGCCCCGCGCCGAGGCCGCCGCCCGCCGCCCGCCGCCCGCCGGGGCCCGACGCCAGCGCTCCCGGCGGCGGCTGCAGGGCCCGGCCCGCGCGTGCGCCGGGGGAGCCGCGCGCCCCTGTCCCCAGCGGGGCCCGGGACCCCGAGGAGCCCGGCAGAGCCCGACGGGCCCGCGGCCGCGATGCCGGACGAGCTGACGGAGCCCGGGCGCGCCACGCCGGCCCGCGCCTCCTCCTTCCTCATCGAGAACCTGCTGGCGGCCGAGGCCAAGGGCGCCCGGCGCGCGGCCCAGGGCGCCGGCGGCCGCGAGGACGAGGAGGAGGACGACGACGACCCGGAGGACGAGGACGCGGAGCAGGCGCGGCGGCGGAGGCTGCAGCGGCGGCGGCAGCTGCGCGCGGGCGCGGGGCCCGGCGGGGAGGCGCGGGCGCGGGCGCTGCTCGGGCCCGGCGCGTTGGGCCTCGGTCCCCGGCCGCCCCCCGGGCCCGGGCCGCCCTACGCTCTGGGCTGCGGCGGCGCGACGCGCTGGTACCCTCGGGCGCACGGCGGCTACGGAGGCGGCCTCAGTCCGGACAGTGAGTGAGGGCGCCGGGAGGGGTGGGCCGGGCGGTGTGCTCGGGGACTTTGGGTCCGTCGGAGGCCTTTCTGGGCCACCCTCCTTCTTGTGTGCAGCGGAGCCCCAGCGGAGCCCCTGGTGGGGGCGGGTTTGGGGGTCCACTCCCTGGGTCAGGGTCCCCGTGCGGGGAGAAGGCTTTGCAGGGCTCGGGTTTCACCCATGGCCAGACTCTGCGGGTCCCAGGGAGGCTGGAGAGCCCGCGGAGAGGAGTCTGGGGACCGAGGACACCAGGCAGTGGACGAAGAGCGAGGGAAGCCGGGTGGAGAACGAGGGAGAAAGAAAGCACAGGTCGGATGGGAGAAGAGGGAAGGACGGACGAAGAAGGAGAGGGGTGTGGGGAGAGGGGAGCCCGGAGAAGGGAAGTCGTAACAGGGGGCTGGAGCAGAGGGAGCCACTGACTGGGGGTGGGGGGGGGTGCTGGACACACGGGCAGGAGCATCTGTGCCCCCACTGCCCCATCTCCTCAGAGAGAGCCGCAGACAGGGCCTGGGCTGCTTGGGCCTTGGCCTTGGTCCTCCCGGGCACCATGGCCGCAGCTGTGCCAGGCAAGAAGGCGCCCGTTCTGAAGCCCCCAGCCCCACTCCGCTCTCTTCCTTTGCTACCCCTCCCCCTCCACGTCTTTGTTCCCCGCTGAGGGCTCAGAGGCTGGGAGTGGGGGTTCTCAGCCCCAGAGCCACTCATCCCCCCCCCCCCCAGTCCTGCCCCCTCTCTCCGGGGTCACTGCCCCTGCGGGGACCTGCCCCTTGGAGGAACACCCCTGGGAGGAACACCAGGAAGTCATTCCAACTCTGGCCCCCAGGCTTGGCCAGCACCCCACACACATATATGCACACACCGTAAAGGCAGCTGTGGACTCTTAACAGGCTCTTGCTCCGAAATCCATCAGTGTGTGCTGGGGGGGTAGGTGGGCCAGACCCCTCTCATCTCTTGGATAAAGCCCCTCTCTGGAGTGGGAGAGACCGTTTTGCAAAGGGACCCACCTCTCAGAGCCCATACCCAGAAAGTGTGGGGTCCCCACCCCTCTCACTTACGCTGGATCAGGTCTCAGTGGTTTCCCTGAAATCAGGTGACCAAATTTAGTGCCCATCCGTGAGTGTTTCTGAAAAGATCTGGCAGGGTGAAACGTGTCCCCCAGCTTGCCCCAGAGTTTCATCTGCGCCTACGGCCCCGGTGGCAGCTCCAGGAGACGTGGTTCCCCATTTCGTGCGATGCGGGTTAGAGTCCAGGTTTCCCACCGGGGCTGGCAGGCCTGGCCGGGTGTCTTGTAGAGATGGGGCCTCTGTGAGTCTGGGGGCTTGGGGTGTCGGGGAGGGGGGTGGAGGCAGAGGCTCCACTATCTAGGGGCACACAGCCTGGAACCCGACTCCTTGTTAGCACCGAGAAAGCTCACAACACCGGGGCTGGCCAGGGGCACACGCAGACCTGCACACCTCTGTGAGCACAGGGGTATGGCCAAGCACACACATGAGCCCAGCAGTGTTTGCGCGCCTTACGGACGCTCACGTTGCCGCCACACCGCTGTCTTCCCAGGGCTGGCGGGGCCACACTTCGCTTAGACTGCCCCCCTGCCACGTCTTGGCACGGGAGCCTCAGGCCCAGGGGAGGCGGAGGACGGAGCGGCCTGGGCCAGGCTGGGACCCCGCAGGCTGGCCGCTGCCGATTTCCAGCCGGCCTGGATTCTGGACAAGCGCCTGGGCCCCCGGGGCGACCCCTCACCTGGGAGGGACCACCCCTTGTCAGCCCTGGGGGCCATCTCCTTGTGGGAGTTCGGGTGAAGCTCAGAATTTGCAGCATGAGCTCAGGAACCCTGTGGCCTTCTGTGACCCCGAAGCCACAGGCTTGGGGTCCCGCGCAGCTGCTGGGTGTTTGGGCAGAGCCCCATTTGTCTGTGCTCCCTTTGAGCACGACTGGGGGGAGGGCGGGCGTGTGTGTCTCTGTGGGCACTTGGGTGAGGGGTACAGGAAATGGGGAGTGAGTGGCCAGCCAGCGTCACCTGGAGTCTGGGGGATCGTCTGCTTTCGTTCGTTCTCGGTCTTGGGATGTTACTGTGCAGGCGGGAAGGG
Source organism: Prionailurus viverrinus (assembly GCF_022837055.1). Taxonomy (NCBI): domain Eukaryota; kingdom Metazoa; phylum Chordata; class Mammalia; order Carnivora; family Felidae; genus Prionailurus; species Prionailurus viverrinus. The sequence goes on along the minus strand of NW_025927610.1, from coordinate 1,114,617 downwards.
GAACACTGCGTCCGTTTCTGAGTGGTCGGGGAGGGGTCACTGCAAGTCTGCTTCTGTGTCTGGGACGCGTGGTGCGGGCCTGGGTGCTGGGCAGTCAGGGAACCCGTGTGTTTTCCAGTGCGTAGGCGCCTCGGAAGGACATCTCTCCTCCAGCCCTGTTGTGCCTGCAAGGCCTTCCCGTGGTTCAGCGCGGAGGGAGCCAGTGGTTACGGGAGTCGCTCTCCTTTCGGCGTTAATGCCCGCGTGTTTGTGTTTCTTTCTCCCCCCCCCCCCTTTTTTTTTCTCGTCTTTCCTCTGTCCTCCATTGTGGGTGTGCACTCGTGAGGGACAGTGAGCCGGCCAGCCTGCTGGTCTCCAGCTCACCTCCTCCCGGCTCTTCCTGCACCCCCTGGGTGAGAGCCGCGGGCCCCGGTGCGGGGTGCAGGGCCCTGCGCAGGGAGCGCTTCCCTGCCTGCAGCTGTGGGCGAGCCCGTGGGGGGAGGAGCCGGCCGCAGAGATTGGGTCTGGGCGTCAGCCCCGGAACCGACCGTGTGCCCCTCTCTCCCCTGCAGCCAGCGACCGGGACTCACCGGAGACGGGCGAGGAGATGGGCCGCGCCGAGGGCGCCTGGCAGCGGGGCCCCGGGCCGGGAGCGGTGCAGCGAGAGGCGGCGGAGTTGGCGGCGCGGGGCCCGGCGGCCGGCGCGGCCGGCGCGGAGGAGGCGGCGCAGCTGGCCGAGGCCCCGGCCGCGGCGGGCGAGGGGCGCGGCGGTGGCGTCGGCGTGGGCGGCGGTCGCAAGAAGAAGACGCGCACGGTCTTCTCGCGCAGCCAGGTCTTCCAGCTCGAGTCCACCTTCGACCTGAAGCGCTACCTGAGCAGCGCGGAGCGCGCCGGCCTCGCCGCCTCCCTGCAGCTCACCGAGACGCAGGTCAAGATCTGGTTCCAGAACCGCCGCAACAAGTGGAAGCGGCAGCTGGCGGCCGAGCTGGAGGCGGCCAGCCTGTCCCCGCCGGGCGCGCAGCGCCTGGTCCGCGTGCCGGTGCTGTACCACGAGAGCCCCCCGGCCGCGGCCGCCCCCGGGCCCCCCGCCGCCGCCGCGCTGCCCTTCCCACTGGCGCCCGCCGCGCCCGCGCCGCCCCCGCCGCTGCTCGGCTTCTCCGGGGCCCTCGCCTACCCGCTGGCCGCCTTCCCGGCGGCCGCCTCCGTGCCCTTCCTTCGGGCGCAGATGCCCGGCCTGGTGTGAGCCCCACGCTCTGGGCCCACTCCGGGTGGCCGCCGGGGACCCCTGGGGCGCACCCGCGAAGCGTGGAGGGGGGCCGGGGCGCTCCGAGGGCCCCTCTGCCCCCCCCCCCCCCCCCCCCCGTGGCAGGCTGCCGCCCTGGCCCGAGTACTGTCCCAAGCTCGTGCAGAATGTAACCGGGGCGTCTTCGACCGCGGCTTCCAAACAGGCCGGATCCCTGGCAGGGAAGAGGGCATCACAGAGAGGCAGTGCGCCCGGCAGGCGGCCCGGAGCCCCACAGGCCAGGCCTCAGCCGCTCGCAGCCAGCGCGGGCCCAGTCCGAAGCAGGCGAACCGGCTGTCAAAGGTGCTTGGAAGCCACCGCTCCCCGTCTCGCCGCCCCCCTCCCCCAACACAAACGTCCCTTCCCAGGACTGTGCGGAGCCCAGAGGCAGGCCTCAGGAGGACTGTGATCAGCCTCACGGCCTCGCCGGTGGGCCCAGCAGAGGGGAGCCCCGGGGAGAGCGCCCATGTGCAGGGGCCGGGGAGAAGACCCCGCCAGGTGGTCCTTCCGCCAGACCGTCTGCTCTGCGCCCCGGGCGGACGGGAGCTCCTCTCCCGGCTGCGGCCTCCCGTTCTTCTGGCGAAGACTTTTTTAAAAACGAATCTACTTATTTCGTAACGGAATAAAAGGGACGTTTTCTGGACGCTTTCTGCCGCTGTGTGGTCCCTGGGGCGGGGCCCCCTCAGAAGCGCCTGTCCCCCCTTCCTGGAGCTCTTTCCAATTCGGGCGCCCAGGTCTGGGGACTTCCCCCCCGACAGGAGGCCCAGCAGGACCTCAGGTGGGGAGGACGAGGGGACCGAGCGTCCTGTGTCCCACGGTCCTGGGGCCTCCACAGAACCCGAAGCCATGAGTCGAAGCACCCGCTGGGACCCTCCTTTGGCACAAGCAGCTGCCAGCTATGTGGCTCCCACATCCGAGTCCCCGTCCTGCACTAGCGCTGAGAGTCACCGTCAGGGCTGGCATACCCGCTCTTCTTTCGGCCCAAACAAAACACAGTCCCAGCAAGGTCAGGGGGCAAATGCGGCTCTCCAGCTTCCTGTCCCCCTGGGCCATCCGCAGGCTCTGGCAAGCTGGGGACTGAGCCGATGGGCTCTGAACAAAGCTTATCCCAATAGCCTGCATTACGGTGGCCGCCAGCCTCCATCACCCCCCCCCCCCAGGACCGGATTTCGGGGTGAATACAGGGTCCCCTGTGAGGGTGTTTGGGAGGGTCACTTCTGTAACAGAGTCCGGCCTCCTTGAAAACCTGTCTCTGTCCCTCAGCTTCAGCCTCCCGGGTTGAGACGCACAGCATCCGGGCCACACTAGGGGCTCGGTGCTCTCCCTCCGCGGAGGCAACAGACGGCCCGGCCAGGGAGAAGGCGCCGCCGCGGTCTTCCCTGGGCTGGAAGTCCATCTGTCTGTCTACCCCTGCCATCCAGCTCCCGGCCCCCAGCTCCCAGTGCCCTGAGGCTGGGTCCCAGAAAGTGGGGCCTCCTGCAGTGCCCCCTCTGGGTCTGTGCCTTGGGGCTCGTGGTGCCTGCAGAGCCTAAGGGGGTGGGCGTCAGGAGACACTCCGGGTCCCTTGCCCAGCGCAGCCCCTGCCCCCCAGGTGCATTCCCAGCTGCCTCCCGAGCCCCCTGCAGCCCTTCCTGGGCCGACTCTCCTCCAGCTTGGCGTGGGGAAGCTGTCCACACTGCTCTTCTCCAAACTAGGTTTCATTTCAACTTCGGGAGGGACTTCCAGGATCCGCTTCAAGAAAACAAATGTGCTGCTAGTTATTTTCAAAGGCCGGTTCCCGGTCAGCGGCCACAGGGGGCAGTGGGGGGCAGGAAGCCCCTAGCAGCCGCTGCAAAGGCAGCACAGACCGTCTCTCCATCTCCCCTCCTTCCCCCTCCCATCCTGCCCGCTGCAGGCCTCCGCACCCCTGCAGGCCTCTGCACCCCTGCCTCAGGCTCCCCCTGGGGTCCCTGCCCTCTCTTTTTCTCTTGCTTTTGTGGTGGCCTCTTGAGCCAGTGGACCCATGACCGCCAAGGTCAGGGGACTTGTAGATCTCAAATGCTACAAGTCAGAGGGGTTATCAGCGCGATGCAACCTGCAACCCTTTGATTTGACTGTTTGTGGCTGGCGTGGTCCGTCCGAAGGTGCTCACCACTGGGCCATGTTGGTCGGAACCACAGTCCCAGCGGGGGTGGGGGGGGGGGTGGGGGGAGGGAGAGGAGAGTGCAGGTGCCCCACGTCCAGAACCTCCCTCTGCCCACCAGGAAGCAAGAGCCTCCACCTGGTCACCCAGCCTCCCGCTGTCACAGCCGCAAATGCGGTGCATTCAGAGAGAAGGGCTGTGTCTTTCCCCGGAACAGTCAAAGGTTGAGCTGTCGAGAAGCTCCCTTGCCTGTGGGCCCTTTCTCTGGACGGACGAAGCCGGGAGGTGGAAAGAGGGGCTGCCCGCTGGCTGTGCAGGAAGGGCCGGGAGCCAGGAGCCCGACAGACAGTGGACCCGAGCCGGGGTGAGGCCGGCTGGGCTCCGGGAAGCTGGCTCTACCCCATAGCGAGCGGCATCCTGGGTGTCACAGCGAGGGTGGCACAAGCCAGTGGCGAACCGCAGGCGGCCCAGGAAGCGCGGGACCAGGCTGGGGAGGCACCTGGCCCGAAAGCTCCAGCAGCATCCATCACCGGGGCTCGTGGGCTCTGCTCCTGGCAGAAGACGGATGCCTTCGACCCCTTCCTGCCATACCTGCCTCCCCCTCTTCCGGAACCCCCCACCTCACTTTCTCCTTAAAGCGAGGCCCGATTCCTGCCACACTGGGCCTCCCGGGGCTCCGGCTGGCAGAGTCCCTGAGCCCAGGCAGGGCCAGCAGGGTCCGGACACCTGGCCCCGCCCCACTCGCTCAGTGACCTTGGACAAATCCCTTCTCTTCTCCGAGGCCTGTTTCCTCTTGGCAGACCTGTGTGAGGAGGGTGGTCTGAAACCTGTAAAGGCGTAGCTTTCTCTGAGCTGCGCAAGGGGTCAAGGTTCCCCAGGCACAGGGGCACTCTCCTCCGGCATCTGGGGCCTATGCTGCTGTGGGACTGGGGGGAGTGACCCACGCCGTCCGCCCCTCTCCTGGGCCCTACAAGAGCTACGTGGAGAACCAGAACCCACCCCCCACCACCCCCGACTCCCGGGCGCGCCAGGACCTCGGAAGGGGCATCGGGAAATTCTACTAGAGGCTTGGGTCATTCCTCGGGTCAAAGGCAAGTGTGGAGTGGCCATCTATGTGCCATCCACGTACAGTCGGACGTGCCGGAAGCGGAAGCACCTGCCCTGTTTCTCCCCAGATAGTTGCCCTGTGTGACCCACGTGCCCGGCCACGCCAGGCCCCCTCCCCCAGAGCCCCGGTGAGGGCGTGGTGAGCACGGTGGCAATGCCCTCCTGGTGGGCGGTTCCCCACCCCCTGCACTTCCAACCCTGCCTTTGTCCCCCCCCCCCCCCCCAGCGCCTCCCACTCATCCCTTCGGGCCCTTCTCATCAGGTCAGAGGTGGCCTGTGGCCTCGCCGCCTCCCCCCAAGCCTGGCCAGGCCACGTGGGAGGTTTCCCAGCACTCGGCTACCCAGAAGGGGCAGGGAACTGGTCGGCTGGGGTCAAGAGGGAGGCAGCAAGAGCCTGGTCTGTTTCCGTGTCTGTAGGTGTTTCCCTCCCACGCATCCCGAGTGGCCTTCTGGCCCCATCGAGCAATTCTCAGAAGGGGAAATTAGGTTCCAAGAGGGGCAGAGATGCGGGGCAGGGACCCCAAGAGGTCACTCAGCCATGGGGCCCTTCAACTTTCTTCCTTCCACCTTGTGCTAGGAGCTCAGCTGCCCACCCCTGGGGCTTGGCACTGGGGTTCCGCTCCCTGCTTGGGCGAATACTCGGGCGGCATCCCGATCTGCCTTCCTACCGGTCCGAATCATCCGGATAATTCCCTGTGGCCACTCTGCCCCTGCAGTGGCCAGGGCGGGCGACCACCAAGCTGCCTGCCTATTGGAGAGGCGGGGCGGCGGGGGGGGGGTCCCACTGGGCAGTGGGGTCCGGCCTCCTTCCATCCTTTGGCCAGAAGCAGTGCTGGACTCCGTGATCCGAGCCGGGTCCCCAAGGTGGTTCGCCCTGCAGGCCGTCTGCCCTGTCGGGGAGAGGGGGACGGCCCCTCCCAGGTGGACTGAAAGGGGTCTATCCTGTTGTGACAGTGCCGAGCCCTGAATCTGGACGGACCCGTGAGACAAAGGCTCGAAGAAAGAAATCCAAGAACCTGGACGTAGCATGTGGCTTCGCCACCGCCTGGCGTGCCCGGTGGTGCCGCCCTCACCCGCTTCCCAAACCGCTGGCCTCCGTTTTTGTTGGCTTAATTTTTTTTTATTATTAAAGGAGTAGTGCTTTTTACTGATTATCTGGAAGTCGCAGTAAAGTCGACACACAGTATGTTGTCTGCATTTTCATCCTCAAAAGTCAACCGCCTCCGAGTGCACCGCCACATTGTGGATTTCTTGTGAGGTGAGGGACGACCGAACGGTGAATTTTAAAAAGTTCTTCCCGGTTAAGGCTTGCGCTTACGTGTTTACCAATGAATGCTGTGACGCCCGCGTTTGCTTACAAATGTTGCAACCGAATAAACAAAGTAATTACACAGGAGAAAGGAAAGCCAGGACAGACAGCGCTGGGTTGGTCCGGAGTCCGTGATGGTTAACCGCCGGGTGGGGACCTGGGGGCTCTTTGTAAGGCTTTTCCTCTACTTTGTTTTACATTTGAAACCTTCCAGAAGTGACGATCGATCGGGGAAACATCACAGGGATGTGCCCCGGGTCCTGGGTCCGCTTCCCTTGCAGGCCCGTTTTCATCCCGTCAGGGGTCTGACCTCGGTCCGCTCACACCCTGCGCGCTGTCCCCCCTTGCTTGCTGCGAACGGGCACTTAAAAACCCGCGCGCTCGATCTCTGCAAGCGTTTCGGACTCAAACCTTCCTCTTTCTCCGCGAAGGCCTCCCTGCCTCCACCCCTCCCCACTCGTCCCGGAGCCCCTCCGGTTCCCCACCGGCGCGCGGGATCACCTCCGCGGGGAGGCCTCCGAGTCCAGCGCTGGACGCACAGCAGGGCGGCAGGATCGCTGGCGCCGCCCTTGGACCGCAACCTCCAGCGGCCTGGGCCGCCCGGGCCCGACCCCGCCGCGGGTTGGGAGACTGAGCCCCGCTGCGGTCCCTCGGGTCCGCGTTGGTGTCGTGGGTTTCCCGGTGCTTTCTTGGCGCTCTCGGCGTCCCCCGGACCACAGCGCTCCAGACTCTGGCAGAGTTGGGTTGGGTGGCCCATGGCTGGGCAGGAGACACCCCCCCCCCCCATGAGCCTGGGGCTCCATCCCGCGAGACAGACCAGTCCTCAGGGTGCGCCCCATCCCCTGTGAGGGCATCAGCTCCCGGATCCCCGGGATCCTGAGGGTCCAGGCGGGAGGCCCCAGCAGCGGCCGGTGGGGAGCCGGAGAGGTGCACGCAGGGGCTTCCGAGGTTTGGGCGCCCCCTCCGCGAATTGCGGGTCTCCCCGAGGTCTCGCCAACCCTCCGGGGAGCTGGGGTCCAGCGGGAGTTGCTGACCCCACGACCCCGGCGGTGCCTCCCGGGCTCTCCGCCCGGCCGACCGCGCGCTTCCCTCCTCGCTCGATTCCCCGATTTAGTCGGCCTCGGCCTCTGCGTCTCTCGGCCTTTCCCTCCCCGCTCCTCCCAGCAGCGCCAGGATTCGGCCCTCGCGTCTTCCCCGCGGACCGCGCGCGGGCCCCGCTTTGTTCCATTCCCCCTCTCCGGGAGGTGGTTCCTCCCCCCTTCTGATCGGCCTCCGGCGGGGGTCGGGGAGGCCGGGGCCCCCTGAAACGTGCTCGCTCTTGCGGAGACGTCTCCTCGACCTAGGCCGTTGGAAGCGCGCACGGATTCCGACCCGCCGGGGCCTGCGTCGCCCGGGTCGGGCTGCGGGGAGTCGGCTTCGCCATTTCGCTTCCGGACCCCGCCGGGCCTCGCCGGCCGGGCTCGTCCGCTCTCCGGGCCCGAGCGTCCCTCGGGGCTGCCCGAGCGGGGAGGGGAGGGACCGGCAGCGGCGCCAGCTCCCGGGACCCGGCGGACGCCCCGCGCGGAGCGGCCCCTACCCCTCCCCGGCCGCGGGCAACCCCGGCCGCCCGCGGTCCTCCCGGGTGCCCCGCCCCCTCCCCGCAGCCCTTCCGGCCCCGCCCCCACCCTGCCCGCCGGCGCCCGCGCCCCTCCCGGCCCCCCAGCCCCGCTCACCTGGCGTCTCGGTGGCGTCTCCGAGTCTGGCTCGGCCTGCGGGCCCCGCCCCTCGGTTCACCTCGCCCCTTCCCGCTCCCCTCTCCCCCCGCCCGTTCCTTTCCCCTCGGGCCCGGCGCTCGCGTTCAGAGAAGCGCCGCGAGCTTACGCTTCAGGGCAGGGGCTGGGGCCGGGGAGGAGGGAAGTGCCCGAGCCCGCCCGGCACCCGGGAGGCTTCTGGGAGGAGGCGGCATTAAACCCGAGGGCTGGGGAGGGGTGAAGCCCGGGGTGTGCCGCAGGTGGGGAGCTGGCGGTTCGCCCCGAGGCTCGGCTCTTGGGGGGGGGCGGCCCCACCCCAGTCTGCGGTCTGGCTCTCGGGCCTGGCCTCCCCTCTTCCCATTCTGCCCTCCCGGAAGGATGGGGCGCACAGTTCAGATCGCCGGCCGGTGTCCCGCCTTCACGCGCGTCCGCGTGCCTTTGGGAAACTCGCTTCACTCCCTGAGCTCAGCTCGCCCATCCGTGGCACCGCCGGGACGCTCAACCCACTTGGCCTGGGCGCAGAGAGCCTCAAGTGGACCCGGCCTCCGTTCACACACACACACGGCCACGCGGCGCGCCCCTGAGGGTGCCCCACGCGACCGGCCCCGCAGGCCGGCGCACGCATGCGCAACAGCCGCCCACGAACACGGCCGCACCCCCCAACCCCGCAGGCACCGTCAGCGCCGCCGTCGGCCCCGCCGGCCTCCGAGCCCCCCACTCGTCGAGGCACCTAAATCTTCCGCCCTTTAGGCCCAGCCCCCAGCAGAGACCCGGCGTGTCCCAGAGCCTGCCTGCCCCCCCCCGCCCCCCTACCAAGGACGACTGAGCTCTTAGTCCCAAACACACCCCTCGCTGCAGAATCCCGTTCCCAGAAGTGGACGCGCACCCTGGGCCAAAGCCTGAAGACGCCGGGCCCTGCTCCGCCCGCCGCAGAGGGGTAGATGGCCCCTTAGCCCGCCCCCCTTGCACTGGGGCTTTCTTTCATCTGGGACCTGACCGAGCACGTCACCTGAAGTGCCTCAGACACCCCCACGACGACCCGTTTTACGAGGAAGATCGGGTAGCGGTGCAACCCCGGATCCCACAGGCCGCGTTGCAGGGGAAGGCGGAGAGCTGCGTTCCACTCGGGAACGGGGAGGGTCGGCCCCCCGCCCACCGCCCTGGCCCAGGTTGGGGCGAGCGGGTGGGGGCGAGCGGCTCATCACCTCAGAAGGTCTCGGTCCTCCAGCCCGGCGCCCCTCGACCTTCCTCAAGACTCCCCCTCTGCCAGTAGGACTTCCCTTCCCTATGTGGGTCCCTACGTGGGGGGGTTCTCGGGCGGCCCCTCTGTTTCCCAGGCTGTACCCCAGAGGCCGCCCAGGGCAGCGTGCCTCCCTCGGAGCGTTCTGATCCCGAGGATTCAAGCCGTTTCTGTAGATGGGGCCGCTTAAAAGGATTCCGTTCTCGGGGCGCCTGGTGGCTCGGGTGGTTAAGCCGCGGGTTCTTGATTTTGGCTCAGGCCATGATCTCATGGTTTGTGAAACCGAACCCCGCCACCGGCCTGTCGTTCTCTCGCCCTCTCTCTGCCCCTCCCCTCCTCTCAAATAAACATTTAAAGAAAAAAAAAAAAAAAAAAGCAAGCTTTAAAAAATACTCCATTCCCCGGGCAGGTGACAGCCCCTGGGTCACCCCCCCAGCAAAGCGCCGGCCCCTGAAAGGCACTCTGGCCAGTCTGTGTCGCCTCCTGTTGGAATGGTACAGATAAACCCCATGTGGCCCCAGGAAAGGCAGAGACGGGCTCCTGGGCTGCTCGGAAGCAGAAGCCAGCCGCCTCCTGCCCTCCCCCCTCCCCGCCCCCCCTCTGCTCCTCAACTGAGGCCACAGTTTAGCCCAGCGCCGGGAGGCAGGCCTCACGCGCGGCCAGGTCCCCTGGGAACACGAGGGGCTATTGTCTCCCCACCACCCCGGGCGCAGGGGAGGGAGCGGGAGGCCCCATTGGAAACCTGGTCACTGAGGACACACCCCCCCCCCCCCCCCCCCCCCCCCCCGGCTTGGTGCCCTGTGTGAGCTCCACGATCTCCCGCCCGTTTCCAGGGGACTTCTCAAGATTTGTCCTCAGAAAGTCTGATGCTTGGCAAGGCCTGGCGAGGGAGCACCTAGGACTCGACCCCGGGACCCCCGCCAATCAGCCTGTGACTGGGGGCGGGGGTCGGAGGGTGCGTCTGCGTGTGACGGTGCCCACCCCTCCCAACCGTGCGGCCAGGGGCGGGGAGCTCAGCGTGCGTACGGGTCTTGGGCCGCCCGGGGGCCGGAGCCGGGCCTCTCGGCCCCTCCCGGACTCTCGGGGCTCCGGGGCGCACCCCGGCCGCGGCTCGCCCTGGCTCCGCCTCCCGCATCTCCGCTCGGCGTCCCGCCACCCTGCCCGGAACGGCGCTGGCGCCCCGGCCCCGCGCGCGGAACCGCGGCGTCAGCACATCCGGGCCCCGCTCACTTGGGTTCGAGTTTGTTTCTTCTTGAATCGCGCAAATCCACTTCCCCTCAGTGGGCGGGGCTCGGGGCCGCGACCCCGCGGTCCCCCGCCTCCACCCGCCGCGACCCCGAGGCCGCATTGATCCCGCGTCTGTGCGCGGCGCATTAGCCCTAATGGTTTCGCTGATGATTCGACTTCTTTTTCGTTAAAAGCCGCCCCGGTCCTCACCCCTCCTCCGCCTGCTCCTCTCCAGGCCCCGCCGCCCGGCGCGCCCGCAGCCCCGCGCATGTGGGACCCGCCTGGCCGCAGCCCTGCCGGTGTAGACGCCGCGGGCGGAGCGCGCTCCGGGCGGAGGGCGCGGGCTCGCTCGGGGGAGGGGCCGCGGCGACCTGGCCCTTCGGGGACCCCAGGCTCCTGGCGCCGAAGGAACGTGCAGACCGGAGAACGAGCCCTGCGAGGTCCATGGGGCAGACGCTGCAGGACCGCGGGCGATCCAGAAGCTGGGGGAGCCCGGCGACCTCGCGAAGGACCCCCCCCCCCCACACACCTCCCGGGAGGCCTCGGCCGGGACACCGTTCGGGGAGGCGGCCACACGAGCGAGGAGCGCCCCCAGGAACCCGCGGGCGGAGGGACTGGCCCCCCGAGGACCTCGCCCCTGCAGCCCCTCGCCCCTGCACCTCCGCGCACCCTGCGCCCCTGCACCCCTCCTCGGCCTCCTCCCTGCGGAGGGTCCCTGCGGTTCACAGGGAAACGCAGTTCGTTGTAGAAAATGCAGAAAATGCAGAAAGAAAGGGAGAAAAAAAGGCATCACAAATCCGACTACACGGACAGCCAGAGTTTTCAATAATTTGTCCCCCCCCCCATTATTTATTGTTTTAGAATGGGCAACGAAGGGACCGGACGCAACATTCCCGCCCGTAAGCACGTCTACGTGGGAGGACTCCCTCCCTCCTTCCAAATGGAGACACTCTTACTGAGAAAAGCACACGGTTAAGGTACAACGCGACCAAGTTTAACGAATGTGCCCGTCTAGCCACCACCTGACTCCGCTTTTTTGAAGGAAGAAGTCCCATGAATGTCAGAGGACTTAAGTGGACAGAGCGGGGGGGGGGGGGGGGGGGGGGGGGGGGGGGGCACATGTCCGCTTCTCCCCCTCCTCCTGGTTCCTGTTAGGATGACACAACGCTGTCCGTGTGCGCACAATTCAGATGTTCTGCTTCCAAGAAGGGAGTGAAAACAACAGTCAGGAGCGGTTCCAGCCCGTGGAAGGACGCGGCCGTGCCCCTGGCTCGCCCCTGCCCCTCCTGCCAAGCTGTTCCTTGATTTCATTTGTTGCGTTTTTTGTTTCATCCTAAAGGACTCTATCAGGTGCCTGCGGCCTTTCCGGAGAGGGGAGTGACCTTGCTCACGGGTGTGCTTACATCCGTCAGCCCTGTCTGCCCTTCCCTCCCATCCTCCAAATTGTCCTCTGGCATGGGTGCTGAGCTGGGGACCCGAGCGCACAGGGCTGGCCGTCCTGTAAACGTCCTCGGTGTGAGCACCATACTACTCCCTCACTTTTTTCTCTGTACCTGTCACTCTTCCAGGAAGAAGCCTCCTTGCACGAGGCTGGCCTCCCGGAAGAGGCCGTACAGGCACCCACAGACCCCATGCCCTCGGGCGGAGGGGGAGAGGTGACACACGCAGGCTGGGGTTTCCAACGGTCTGAGACCCTCTTGTTTCTAGCTCTGCCTGGACACCACTTTCAGAGGCCCTGCCTGCGCCTCATTCCCCGCCTCCGAATTCTCCAGAGCCCTCCCACCCCGGGGGGGGGGGGCTTCTTGGGAGGGACTAGATGCATCCTAGCCCGGGAAACACCCCAAAGCCTTTTGAGTCGTCCTGGGTGACTCCTTGGGGTCACACCCTGCGGGAAGGCTGCAAGGCATCATGCAGAAACATGTCCCCCTGGCTGGGGCTGAGGGGCTTCCCCTGGGGGGGGGGGGTAGGGGGTGGCGAATCCTCAACTAGCCTCCCTGGGACATCTCCCGAGGGTTCCAGGGACTCAGTGCCCGGTGAAGCAAACGTTTTTTGTTTTTAAATCTCTACCAGGACTCCTTCAAGTGGGGGCTCACTGTGCAGCGAGCCCGCCCGGACCCCACCCCAGCTTGATTCCCCCCTGCCCCGGCCAAGTGACCCCTTCCCGCACCCCAGCAGCCCACGGGCCCTCCCATCATCTCATTGCTCGGTCACCGCCGTTTCTCATCTGACTCCTCGGTGAGGAGCTCTCCGGGGCAGGACTCAGGGCCTGCCGTCCCCGTGAGCCGCTCGGAGGCCGCCCCCGACAGGTGCTCAGTCACCAGTTGTGGAAGGACTTAGCAAGTGGGAGTGAGGTTTAGTCCCCGCATCAACCACGTGACGTGGGCCAGGCCTCGGATCTCACAACACTGGCTCTTCCGGCAGTGATGAGCCCAAGGAAAGCCCATGGCGGGGCGCGGGCTTCCTTCCAGCCCTTCGCAGCGGTGGTTACCTGCGCGTCTACACGACTCCCTGTTCCGCACACGTGTGTTCTTAAAGACACCAGGGCGAGGAGGGGAAGAAATCCAAGGCTTCTCACCCGCTGGCATTGGCGTTGCTTGTGGAAATTGTTTTTGACGTGTCTACAGGCGCCCATTTATTTCAGGGTGGAAAATGCACAGTACAGTGGTCTTCCCTACAGCAAGAGGTCGAAGGTCGCTGGCTCCTGGTGGCGTCCTTTTCGCTACCTTATCTTCCACGTTTGTTGGTTTCTACTCGGTGGAAGTGATGTATATTTTTCTTCACGTTGTTCTTCGGTATCGTGTCAGGGTTCTCCAGAGAAACAGAACCCGCTCTGGATGGATGGAGAGACAGAGACGGAGAGACAGAGAGAGGGAGACAGAGTCGGGGAGAGGGAAGGCTGCAAAGTCCGAAGTCTGCAGGGCAGGCTGGCAGGCGGGGACTCAGGCAGGGTTTGTCTGGTGCTGTCTCCAGGAGAATTCCTTCTACTTCGAAGCTCAGCCTTTGCTCTTAAGGCCTTCCACTGATTGGGCGAGGCCCACCCCCCTGGCGAGGGCGGGGGCGTCTTCTGCTTTGCTCAGAGTCTACTGACTTAAACGTTAATGCCATTTGAAAAACCCCTTCACGAGACACTTAGGCCTGAGTCCAAGCAAACGCCTGCCAAGCTGGCACGTAACATTAGCCAACTCAGGCACTCTGGCCTCTGTGTGGATTTTAACATCCTCCCGGCACATCCGAGGACAAAGGGACATCCTGCGCTGGGATTTCCACGGGCGTTGTAGGAGCAGGACCTGAACTTGGGCCGTCTCCAGGAGCCTCGGGCTCTTTGCCCACTCAGGGTTCCCCGGGGTCGGCCCCCGTTTGGGCACTGGCCCGCGGGGAGCAGGACATGGCCTGCCGCCAGCTGCCACACCGCGGGGCTGGGCTCTGGCACTTTTCACGCCCGATGTGCGTCCCTCACCTCCGTGTTGCCGGGCCCACCGAAGCTGGGTCGGCGCAGGGAGAGGTGGTGGGTGTTCCTCCCGCGTTGTCCAGGTGGGGGCAGCGGAGGGGGCCGTGGGGGCCGGGAGACTGGCCCACAGCAGACATCGGTGTCCACTTCCGGTGGTTAAAGACGTAAACGCAACATGAAAAAGCGTAACAAGCTGAACAGACTCTTCAGTTTTTACCTGGTCCCAGGGGAGGGGAGGCCTCTCTCTTCTCCCCTCTGGCCTCTGAGCGTGGGCCGGCCACTCGCCCAGAGACCACACTTCCCAGTGTTCCTTGCTCTCAGCCCGGTCGTGACGAGGCTCTGACCGGTGACCTGAGGAGACTTGCCGTGTGCGACTCCAGATCTTTCTTTCAGCAGGAAGCTGGCGGCCCTCGGTGCTCTTCTCTCCCCTTCCTGGCTGCCGGGACGGGGCTGTGACAGTCAGGTGAGGACCTGTCACTTAAAGCAGAGCAGAACCCCAGACAGAAGAAGCGGGGTCTGGTCAGAGTCGCCCCACCCCCGGACGATTCACCAGCTTGCGTTCTCGTAAGAGAGATGGAAACCTGTCTGGCGTAAGCCCCTGCGACTTGGTTTCTATTCATGGAAACTGGGTCAGTATCCTAACTAACACGGGAGGACTTTCTAAACTGGGCCGGTCGGCATCTGCGTGTGGCTGCTGATGACGGAACACTGACCACAACAACGTACAATGAGTCTGGAGACGGGCAGCCCGGGGCTGGTGCGGGGCTCCACAAAGACACCAGAGACCCAGGGACTCCTTCTGTTTTTCCTCTCCACCGTCCCAATACACGGGTTCTGTCCTCCAGGTCGCAAGATGGCTGCTGAAGCTCCAGCCTTCATGTCTCTGTTCCTTTCAGGAAGGGGAAGGGCAGGAGGCAAAGGAGCCTCCTCCCAGCTTTTAGGGATGTTCCAGAGGCCCCTTTCACTGATGTCTGCCTCCATCTCTCCGGCCCCCCCTGACTTCCAGAGACAGTTTTGTTCCTGGCGCAGAGCGGGGTGGGTAGTAGGGGGCAAGCAGGAGGCCCTGACTTTTAGAAGATCTTCAGTTGAGGGGGCGCCTGGGTGGCTCAGTCGGTGAGCGTCCGACTCCGTTTCGGCTCGGGTCATGATCTCACGGATCGTGGGATTCCCTCTCTCCCTCTTTTTCTCCGCAACCCCCCCCCCCCCCCCGCCAATAAATAAATAAACTTTAAAAAAGATCTTCCGATGGAACCAACCTCCTGGGTGGCTGGTTGGCAGCTCCGCGGAGCCCAGCTGGGGGGTGTGGGAGGTGGGCGGTCCCCCCCACCCAGCCCGAAGGCCCTAGACTGCCAGGAGGCGTGCAGCTGCCTGCGTGCGAGGCGGGTAGAACAGGGCAGGGGGACTGGGTGTGGCCCCCCGGGCCAGGGAGTCGGCTCTCCAGCTGTGTGGCTTTGGGCAAGGCCCGGGACCTCTCTGAGCTGCAACATCCCGCCTTAGCTCTTGCTACCCAGAGAGGGTCGCAGGAGGTAGCCCCGTGCACACGCCGCCCTATCACGTGGGGCCTAGTAGGCGCGCGGGGAAGGGACAGCAGGTGCACAGCTGCTGCTCCAGAGAGTGCAAGGTCGCCAGCGCCCAGACAGACGCGGGGCCGGGGCCTCCGGCCGTTCCGGCCGCTAAACTCCTCCCCTGAAGCCCCACTCCTTGGATGTCTGCCCCGCTGGCTGAGCCCATCTGTGACTTTGATTACAAGTTGCCACTCAACTGGCTTCACCCAAGGCCTGTTACCCAAAATAACGTGAGTGAGTGATTGCCCCAGGAATGCAGGGTCAATGCTGTCTCTGTTCTCCTTGACCGCAGCCCCTCGGAGTCAGGAGGGACGGGGCCCCGGGGAGAGCTCCCACAACGGGCACCTCTCATGCCCGGGGAGGGCACCCTGCCTGAGAACCAGCTTTATTCGAAGATCCCGGCTTTATTTGAAGTCTCCGAGGACTTTGGCGGGACCCGCTTCCTGTTTGTGTCGCCTTGAGACCAGGCACGGGTTCGAGCGCCTGCCCAACCTGTGACCAAACCCACTGGCCTGGCCTTGGGGGGTCAGCGGCGGAAGGCGTGTGGGCCCCGCGGTGCCCGGCTGTCTCTGCTGTCCCAGGGGATTGTCAGCCCGGGACACAGGTGGCGGCCAGCTCGCCGAGACGCAGGGAGCCCTCCTCAGACGTGGGGAGCGGGGTTCAGCCTCCTTGTCTTTCGGTGGAGAAATGGAGAGGCCCGGAGACGGACCCAAGGGCACTCAGCCGCCGGCAGCTGGTGATAGTGGGACCCAGGGGCTCCTCTTGCCCTTCTAGGGACTTCACCCCGAGGTCCCCGAAGCCTTCGGTGATCCCTGTGTGGGCTTCGGGAGGTCTGTGGACCCCCCGGACTGGACCAAACCTGTGTGTGCCTGCCGGTGTGCTGGGCAGGATCCTGGACTGCGTCCAGCGCTTACAGGATGCCCCCGAAGGTTGAGAGCGATGGAGCCCCTGGGCAGGGGTGCCCCCTCCCCGACTGTCCCGCAGGGAGGGCCCTCACCCCCGCCCCCGGGGAGCCCTGGAGGGGCCGTTCCCACGGGCCGCCCCTGCACGCTGCTGGGGCCCCCGTGCCCGGATGGCGATGCGGGCGCTCCGTGCCTCCGTTGTTCCCCCCGACCTCGATGGGGAGTCCCGGGAATTGGAGCCAGCCGGGCACAGCCGTGCTGGAAGGCACCCCCATCCCCTGGGCACCCGACTTCCTGGGCTGGAGGGGACTCTGGGCCGTCCCTGGGTTCAGGCCCCGGGAAAGGAAGCCTTGCCGTTCACAGGCCTTTTGTTTTGCCATCTGGACCCAGACCCGGGCACTCTTCCGACCCCGCCTGTCCTGGCACGTCGTGAGAGCGGCGGCGCACACGTGGGTCTGGGTGCCCCGGCTGTCCCCTCGCACTCTCGGCTTCTGCGTCTGCAAAGGGAAACGATTCAGGCTTCCAGCCGTCCACACGGCGCCCCTTCGCACGCAGGATCCGGAGCTCGGCCTGAGGGGCCCCGTGCTCGCTGAGGGGCGGGGGAGCCCAGAGTCTGCAGCCCCCCTCGCTGGGCACGGCGCAGCTTCCCGGGGCATCCGCCGTGTGCAGGCGCCTTGCCGGGCACCGGGGCTCCAGGAGAACGTGGCTCCACGGTCCAGCCGGAGAGACTCGCACAAAGGGAGGGCGCAGATCCCGTAACGTGGCTGGTGAGTGTGGCGAGGGGCTTAGACGCTGGGCGCGAGGAGGCACCCACCCCGAGGCCGAGTGGGAACTACCCAGACTGGGGGCAGTGGCCGGAGAATGTTCCAGACAGAGGGCACGGTTTGCGCAGAGGTGACGGCGACGAGGGGTGTGGTGGAGGTGAATGACGGGTGTCGCCGGGCCGAGGTCCTCAGATCCAGGGAACCCGCCGGAGAGCAGTGGCCAGGCCGGAGGGGGAAGCACGGCTCGGACCCCTGGCCGGGAGTCCGGGCTCCATTCCGAGGGCCACGGTCAGGGGAGGGGGCGGTGCTGGGTGCTAAGTGCTCCGGACTTGGGGGAGCCGGATGGAGAAAGCCGGGAAGTTGGAACGCTTCCAGAGCTGGGAAGGTGACAAAGGGCAGAGCCCAGCACCCCGGAGGAGGCATCCGGGACTCCCCTGTCGTGCGGGGGCTCCTGCGGGTGGACGGCAGCTATGGGCTCAGACGCGCAGTCCCGGGGGCCCGGTGCTTGGGGTTGAGTGTTTAGCTGACCTGGGGGGCTCCCTCCGAAGCCCCACTCGCTTCCTGACAACAGCAACAGGTGCGCTCAGAAGCCGTAGCCCCTCCTCAAAGCTACTCTGTCAGCCCTCACCCAGCCAGGACCCTGTCTGCACGCGTTCGCTCACTCAGTCATTCAGCAAACGCTCACTGCCCACCTGTCTGGAGCCAGGCCCTCTAGGGCTGGATCTTTCAAGGGTGGGGTGGGGGACGCCTGGAGCCGTGCGCCCAGGAGGTCCGGAGGGACTAGGGCCCCAGGAGCCGGGCCATACCTTTTACCGTGTGTGTGTCTTCTCATTTGGCCCAGGGGGCAGAAAGCGGGGGCTGAGGCTCCCCCCAAGCGGCACACGAGCCGCAGGTGGAGTTAGGTGACAGGTTGCAGACCACGCAGCATGACTCTGGCTGGGTCCACACGCGACACAGCCTCCAGGAAAGGCACTGTTCGTCCTCCCCCCTTTCCTCCCGCCCCAGCCGTCAAGGGCTGGTGGAGGGGGCGGAGGGAAGGAAGTGGGGAGGGGGGCTGGGGAGCCGGTCAAAACCATCAGGGCCTGGTGAGAATGGAGTCGGGGGGCTCCAGGAGGACCAGGGCTCACAGCTGTCCTGCCGGTGTCCCGGGGTGGCCGTACCAGGGCACCGGGGCTGACGAAAGCTGAGGTCGACTCTTGCGGTCTGGAGGCCGGGCGTCTGAAATCAAGGTCCTCGAGAGGCTCCAGAGGAGGCGGCGGGGGTGGGGGGGGGGGGGGTCCCTCCCGGCCTCTGGCAGCTTCTGGTATTGGCCGATTCCACGGCCCGGGTCACGTGGCCCTCCTCCCCCTGTGCACATCTGTCTCTGTCCCCAAATGTCCCCTTCTTATACAGACACACTTATTGGGTCAAGGCCCGCCCCCCAAGAACCTCATTTAACCTGAGCACCTCGGTAAAGAGCCTCTCTCCAAAGAAGGGGGGCCCGGCCTAGGTTGGTCACAGAGCGGCTGGGCCCTGCAAGCGTGTCTGGACCCAGTGCCGGTTCTGGGCCCCGCTACGCCTGCAGCATGCCGTGTGACCCCAGGAGACTCACTTGCCCTCCTAGGCTTTAAGGCAATGGCGTCCGATAGAAAATACGAGAGCCACGTGGGCGGTCTCGATTTCCCGGCAGCCACAGTAAGAAGGTAAAAAGAGGGTGCCCGGGTGGTGCACTTGGTGAAGCCTCTGCCACTTGATCCCGGCTCAGGTCGCAGTCTCACGGTTGGTGAGTTTGAGCCCCGCGCCGGACTCCGTGAGGGCGGTGTGGAGCATGCGTGGGATTCTCTCTCTCCCTCTCCGTCCCTCTCTTCCCCTCCCCAGCATGTGCTCTCTCTCTCTCTCTCTCTCTCTCTCTCTCTCTCAAAATAAATAAAGTTAAATTAAAAAAAAAAATAGAATCGTACCTTTGGAAAAAAAAAACAATTTAAAGGAAACGGGTGCGAATAATTAAGTGATCATTTCTTTTTTTTTTAATTTTTTTTTCAAAGTTTACTTATTTTTGGGACAGAGAGAGACAGAGCATGAACGGGGGAGGGGCAGAGAGAGAGGGAGACACAGAATCGGAAACAGGCTCCAGGCTCCGAGCCATCAGCCCAGAGCCCGACGCGGGGCTCGAACTCACGGACCGCGAGATCGTGACCTGGCTGAAGTCGGACGCTTAACCGACTGCGCCACCCAGGCGCCCCTTAAGTGATCATTTAATCCAGCACGTTCAAGATCAGCTCCGATCGCTAACCAATATGGGCACATTTCACATTTTGGCACCGCTGTCTGTCGTATACTCGTGTCTCCATCGGATGCCTAGTCTGCCCTGGAAATACTTTGTGCGCCACGGATCGAGCCCTCGAGAGAGCAACTTCTCGCAGCCGGGTCGTTCCAGACACCCAAGAGCTATCCTAGTCCGTACTCGCGTCTGGTGTCTGAGCTGAGTATCAGTGTCTGTGTATTCATTTTTTGGTAATTTTTTTTTTAACATTTATTTATTTCTGAGAGACAGAGAGAGGCAGAGCATAAGCCGAGGAGGGGCAGAGGGAGAGGGAGGCACAGAATCGGAAGCAGGCTCCAGGCTCCGGGCCGTTTGTTAGGTGCGGAGCCCGACGCGGGGCTCGAACTCACGGACCGCGAGATCGTGACCTGAGCTGAAGTCGGGTGCTCAGCCAACGGAGCCACCCAGGCACCCCGAGCATCAGTGTTTAGGTTTGACATTCCCTTCCTCGGCTGCGCCAGGCGGCTGGCGCTTGGGGCTCCCGGCTGCCCCGCTGGGCCCTTGCCTTAACTCCCGTTCTGAGTCACCCACTGACGCCTGGGCCTCTCTAGAGCCACGCCCCCTCCTCCGAAGGCCCTTCCCTCCACGCTCGTGTCCTGCTTCTGAATCGCGTCTCTTTATCATTGTGTCGAGAAAGCATTTATGGGGCGCTGCCTGTATGCAGCGTGTGATAAGGAACAGGCCGAGGTAGAGTGGGCCCTCCAGCCCCCAGCTCAAAATCGGGTGTCTCCAGCCCCTCGGAAGCCTCAGTTTCCACTCGTGCCACAGGAGCCTCCCTCGCTGCTGGGCGCTGGGTGCCTGTGGCTGATGCTCCCTCAGAGCCGTGGCTCTCGGGACCGGAGCCCTACAGGGTGAGCACCTCCCGGCAAGCGTGGCTGGGCGGTCCCGGCCTGCTGTCAGCACCCTGTCATAGAAGCCGTGGATACAGACGAGGCTTCACCTGGACAGCGTTCCCCAGACCCACGCTCCCAGAGGCCCGTTGTTCATCAAGTCACGGATGCTCAGGGGCCATTGGGTCCCACAGACTTTGGGTCAAATGAAACTCAAAGCTTTTTTTTGTTTGTTTTTTGAAGGTAAACCTTTCCCCCCAAAATGGGACTCGAAATCACAACCCCAAGATCAAGCGTCACATGCTCTACCAACTGAGCCAGCCAGGCTCCCCGAAGCTTTTTCTTGCATTGCAGGACTTCTCAGAGCCTTTGATGTGGCCGTGTGAATTGTGACAAGCTAAGGCAGGGAATCCCCACTTTGCTGGCACGTTGAGAGCCCTGGGTCTGGTACTTTGAGGGAGGACCCGGGTAACACTCATCCTGTGGCCCCACGGCACTTCTGCACACGCAGACCCCTGGCTGTACCCGGCCCGCGGCAGGCACCGGCCGGTGACCGCTGACGAGAATACGACCCGAAGAGAAGAGCTGCAACAATCATGTGTTGGAGCTCAGGGGAAGGGTCAGGTGATCCCCGTCAGAGGGTCAGGGAGCACCGTCGGCAGGAGGTGACGTCCGAACCGGGTCTGAAGGGTGAGCCTCCCAAACGGGGTAAGGGTGGGGAAGGGGCTTCTGGTGCCTGATGTGGGGCGGGGCGCGCCGACAGGGCAGCGTGAGGGGATACGTGCCTCACCCTGCGTGGGCGAGTGCTGCCCAGAGACGGTCCCCGGACCCCGGCTTCCCAGCCTGGCCCTCCTGCATCAGTCCTGGGGTGGGAACCTGCATGTCGGTCACCTCCCGGGGGCTCCTAGGCCCCTGTGCTCTGCGCCCCGCTTCTGTGAGCCAGGCTTCGGTTCTGAGCCACTGGCCCAGGTCAGCGGAGCGCCTAGGGTCAGCTGACAGCCCGCGTCGCCACAGTGAGGGCCTGTTGCTGATGTTTCTCCCCCACAGGCACCTAGAAGGCCGCGCCTCTCAGCCGCACGGTCAGCGCAGGCAGGTGACGGGTCCGGGCCAGTGCCATGTGGACAGAACAGCAGCAAAGAGCCCTGGACGGCGCCCCAGGCTCCGTTCCCTCGCGCTGGCGGCCGAGGAAGCCGCATGCGTCGGATGGTGCAGCCACGACCTCGGGAGCCTCCGTCAGCCTGGGTCCCAGGGCGACTGGGCCGAGTGTGTCCCCGCAGCAGACCTTCAGCGTGAGCAGAGATGCACCTCAACTGTGCCAACCCCCCGGAGATTCCGTGTCACTGCTTTGAGGAACACACGTCCGTCCGTTCCGACGGCGGGGGATTTGCCCCGGCGAGCACCTGTAAAAATGTGTGTGAACGCTCATTCTGAGCGGTAGAGATGGCTCACCTCCCCCGCCCTCCTTTCTTTTCCTCCTTCCGTCTCTCCTTTCCGGCTGGGTGGCAGCCAGCCTGTGTCGTGAAAATCACGAAAAGCCTTGCTCTCTGGACAGAGGGCCGCTCGGCCTGGTGAGCAGTGGAGCGGAGATGAAGCTGGATTTTAGCTTCGGCCCGCTCCCTGGGCCAGGCATTGTTGAGCAATGCACAACCTGTGCAACAGTACAGGGAGGCCCGACCATTCATCTACCCCCTCGCCGAGTGCTGACTGAGCATCAGGCCTTGGGCTGGGCTCTGAAGACGCGGAGACGGTCGGATGCTATGTGTGTCCTCCAGGGGCTCACACTGGACGAAGTCAACAGGCTATAGAATGACCCTCAGGGCTGTCGGCGCAGGAAGCAGAGGGGGCTCTGAGGGCTCTGACCAGAGGAGGCAGAGTGAGGGAAGCTCTTGACCAGGATGGGGGGGGGGGGGGGTGGAGCTGAGAACAGGGGGAGGGACGCAGGTTTGATGAGGCAAGAGGGAGAGGAAGGCTGTTCTGTTCTGGACACGTAGGAGCCCCCGTGGGCAGATGGAAGGGGCGACGTGGGGCCGGGGAGAAGAGGGACCTCACGGCGAGATCTTTCCGATCGCTTGTGTTTCGCTAAGCCGGGCTAAGCAGGATTTGCTGTTGCCTAGGGGACCGTCCTCAGGATTCCAGGGGTGGGAAGCGCTCTGGGGTTGGGGCCACAGAAGGACGTTCCTCTCCGCCGCCCTCCCCGTCGGCGGTGCCCATCTGTCCCTGGCATCAGAGCCCTGGAAGGAGACACCGCCGAGAATTCCCAGCCCAGGACCCAGGAGCAGTGGGGAGCCAGCCAGCCCGGGGTTCGAGGTTACGGAGGCCCTTCGGCAGCACAGAATCACACGGACCCCCCACTTCCCGTTTGGGAACGGGTGCTGGGGGGTTCTTTTTTTAAGGTAACGGCTTTATTGAGGTATGATTCACACGTCACAACGTTCTCCCATGTGAAAGCGTAAAATTCAGCGGCCTTTAGTGTTTTCGGGCTTTGGGCAACTGTGGGAGCACTGGCGGGCTATAGGGCGTGCTTGTCACCCCCGATAGAGACCCCTGCGCTCTGAGCAGCCCTCCCCCAGCCCCCTCCCCGACCCTGGGAGCCACTCGCCTGCGTCTGCCTCTACGCGCTCGCGTATTCAGGCCGTCCGTCTCCCGGAGCCGCGAGATGTGCGTGGCCTCGCGTCTGGTTTCCGCCTCCCTGCATGCTTTCGAGGCTCGGCCACCCCCGGCGAGGCGAGTGCCAGCAATTCATTCCTTCTCGTGGCCAAGCGCTACTCTGTGGCGTGGCCGTGCCACGTCGCCTGCCCGTTCACCGTTGACGGACGTAAGAGCTGTCGCCGCTTTTCGGCTACCGTGAATATCGCTGCCGTGAACGCTCGCTTGCCAACTTACTTTGTGGACGACCGTGTTCAGTTCTCGTGGGGGGCGGGGGGACCTAGGAGCTGGACCGCTGTGTCGTGTCGCAGTGCCTCGTCTTCGAGGAACTGTCAGACCGTCGTCCAAGATGGTCTCGCCACTTTCCTAAAGGCAGCGTGCGAGGCCGTGGGATCGTGGCCTGAGCCGAAGTCGGACGCTCAACCCGACGGAGCCCCCCAGGCGCCCCCAGTTGTCTTTCTTTAACGCTCGGTTTAGTTTTGGTGTTGTTTGGCTCGTATGCTTTTGTTTGGGTGATGTCGACGCCCGATGTGGAGCCGGCGCTCACACCCTCGAGGTCAAGAGTCGCAGGCTCTGCCCGCTGAGCCAGCCGGGCGCCCCTCGCTCGTCTTCTTGGCTCTCGCCGCCCGGCAGGCGTGGAGCCGTGCGTCTTTGCGGCGTCGACTTGCGCGTCCCTAACGACTAACGGTACTGAGCATCTTTCCGCGTGTTGGTCAGCCGTTTGTGTGTCTCCGTGGGAGGAACGTCCCTTCAAACCCTCGGACTGCGTTTGACTCGCGTTGTCTTTGTTATTGTCGAATCGGAAGGGTTCCTCGTGCATCCTGGAGACAGACCTCGGCGCACTTATGCTCTGGAAATGTCTCCTCCCGCCCTTGGTGCTGCCTTTCGACTTTTGTGAGGGAGTCCCTTGAGGCAGAAAGAGTTAAATTTGATGAAGTTATTGGGGAGATTCTGCTAAGACACTGAAGCGTAAGGGCAAGCACCCTGTGCCGCGGCCGTGGACGCCCCGATTCACCAAAGCCTCAGGCCAAGCCACGAAGTCGGGACTGCTGTTGCCCTCAGGCTGCCATCGGGGAAGTAGAGGCACAGAGGGGTCAAGAAGGGGGTTCAGAGTCACACAGCTAGTACACGGCTCAAGCAGCTGGGTCCGGAGCCCGGGCCTTTAACCGCCGCACAGCGCCAGAACCTTCCCCAGGGGGGAGACAGACCTTCAGCACCCTCACTCTCACTCTCCTCCTCGTCCTCGCCGTGGCCATCTCCGTCCCATCACCGCTGCCACCTTCATCACCGTCATCGCCACCCCCATTATCGTCACCGTGATGGCCCCTGGGCAGTCTCCCGAACCCCTCTGCAGCGAGGCCTGGAGCCCCGTGATTGTGAATCACGTCTGTCACCTGATTCACTAATCCCAACGGCCTGTAAGTGTCCCGAGGCTGAGAGGCGGTCACCTCGTGTACCCAGGGCACCTGGAGAGCCTTGTCTCCGCCTTGCTGAATTCCGACCCTTGTTGCGAGCCCAGTCCGCTCACCCGTCTCACAGAGATATGAGTGGAGGGCCAGGTGTCAGAGCCGGGGGGATGGGGGCGGGGGGGGGACTGGAGTCAAGTCCTGGCCAAAGTCGAGGGCTGGCTGAGTGGTCCCCAGACTGTGGCCCCCCGAGAAGAGAGGCCTGGGGAGGGAGGGAGGTGGGAGGCGGGGCTCCCAGGCGGGAAGCCATCCTGGAGGAGGGGACGGGCTGGGGAAGACCGTGGCCGACCCTATCAATTAGAGCAATTAGCCGTCAGGATAGAGGCCCCGGCGCTAATTGCCTGGTGGCCAGCAGAGGTGCTCAATAATGGATTAGCGGACTGCTACAGCCACTACAGGGGTGGCCTTCACCTCCCAGGGTCAAGGCCAAGTGCTCCAAGGATGCCTCTTCTCCCCAGGGCTGCCCAGCTCTCTGCGGCCGTGTGCCGCCCCTCCCCCCGGGCCCCTGCCCATCCTCCAGGACCGAGCAAGCCGGCTCCGGGCCCCCCTGGCCACGGCCCAGGGCAGGCGAAGGTCACGGTAACGAATGGCCCGGGGTCCGTCAGCCGGGTCTCGGGGAGTCTTTCCCCCTGCCAAGGCCTCTTTTCTCCCGAGTCGGCTGAGCTCTGGGTACGCAAGCCTCCTCTCCCCAGGAGGCACTAGGTCGGGCGGGATCGTGAGTGGAGCTGCCCCCTCCCTGCTCCTCCGTCCCCTCCTCACCCCTCCTCACCTCGCATCTCTGCCGGGGGGCAAAGGGGGTTCGCGTCCTGAGAGTTCCTTGAGCACCCCTGCCGCTCCAAGCGGCTCAGCCGTTGCTGGGACGTGACCCATGGCTCCGGCCCCCTCCCACCCCGAATTGTTCCGCGCCTTCGTTCAGCCCTCACTCGGCTGGCCGGGCCCTGGGGGGAGGCAGAGTGGGCGCCTCCGGGGCTGGAGGCTGGGCCAGGCATTGGACTTTCTCGGGAAGCCACAGAGGGGTTTGTGGGTACAACGGTCCCGGTCCCGGGCGGGGGCCGCGGCGAGGGGCTTGGAACGGCAGGGGGGAAGCCGGGTGGGAGGGCGCGCCCGAAGCCTGGCCCGGAGGACGGGGAGGGCCGGGCAGAAGAGAGGGGTGCCACGACTTGGGCGGGGGTACGCTCAACCTCTGGGACCGGCCAGGAGGGGCACTTCCCCACTGACCCTCGAGGTAGAGCCACGGGGCTCCTCTTCCAGGAAGCCTTTCAGTTCTGCCCTTGCTTGTCTCTGGGGCCTCATCCCCTCACCTTCCCTGTCCCCGTCCCAGAGAGTCCAGTGGCCTGTGTCACGGGTCGCCAACCCCCCGAGGGTACCGGGCCTCCTGTAAACAAGATGATATTTAGTTTCACAGGAAGCTGTCAGACCGCCTCCCAAAGCCACCGCACCCGTGAGCCTGCGTCGTTCCCGCCAGCCGTGAACAGGACCTCCTGTCGCTCGGTGTCCCGCCACACGTGCTGGGGCCCGAGCCCCGGACGTGGCCGTTCGAACAGGTGTGCGGAGAACGCCTGCGGGTCTGGACACCTGTCGTCTCCTCCGCCTGCCGTCTGACTTCTCTGCCGTGCCGTCTGGGCAGGTCTTCGGCCCGAGCGGGGCCGACGGTTTTCTCACCGTTGACCTTCAAGAAGGCTCTGTGTTCGTTCTTCGCGAGGCGTCCCACAGAGAGGAGCCGTGTCAGCGTGGTCCGCGTGGGCAGTTTCTTCTTTCATCGAGGCCGCCCTGCCCCGCGTCGCCTTCAGGGGCCTTTCTAGTTCCGCTCGCGACCCCCCTGCGGTTCGTTTTTGTGAGCGTGTAGGGTGGGGGTCTCGGCCCGGCTCCCGCGCGTCCGCCTCTACGTACAGAACGTGAACCGCCACGGGCTCTTGTCTTGCCCTTGGGAGCAGCTCTGCTGGGGCCTCTGCCGGGCCAGCAGGCGGCGTCCTGGCTCTGTGCCCACGTTGACCACGCTGGCCAGGCGCTGCCCTGGGCGCCCTGGTACACACAGCCAGAGTCCCCTGGGAGAGGGCGCCTCAGCGGGAGAAAGACCGGAGAGCCCCCCGGGGCTGGGCTGAGGTCAGGCAGGGCTCCTCCACAGGGTGGGAGCGAGAGTGTCCGGTGGAGCAGTCAGGGAGGGCTCCCTGGAGGAGGTGAGACTACAGTCCCGGCCTTGAATTTGGAGCAGGTCTGAAACCGGTCCAGAGGGTACGCCCTTCCTCCTGCCACGTCCGGCCGCCTCACCGCCCCGGGCCTCCTGTGTCGTCACCCCGCGCCGCCCTCCAGCCCCTCTCCACACCCGAGCCTCCGCGTGAGGCCGAAAAGGCTGCCTGTCTGGACCCCCCCCCGTGGCTCCAGTGCCGTCCCCTGGACCCACCTGACCACCCCTGTCTCTTTCCTCAGTTGGGAGGGGCAAGGGGGTCTCACGTCTGGGCTCCCCCGTGAGCAGAGCCAGAGACAGGAGCTGAGTGACAAGGCTCCAGGGCACGCTGGCGGGGTGGGTAGGGAAGCCGGTTGCTTCCTGGACAAGCCATCCTGCCAACCCTGCCCCCGCGGGGTCATCGGCTGAGCGAGCCGGTGTCCGCACCCCAGCTCTGCACTCATTGGCTGGGTGGGGGGGGGGGGGGTTGTTGATTCACTCACCCCTGCCCTCGCAGGCCACGGGATGTGGACACCGATGGGGGAAATCGGCCACAAACCCGGAAGTGCTGAGGCCAAGCGCCCCGCGGGGCCCCGGTGACATGGGGGGCCATGGGTCAGGAGGGGTCAGGGCGGCAGCGGGGAGGGTGGGAGCAGGGGCCGCAGGGTGAGTAAGAAGAGGGAGGACTGTCTCCCGCCTCGTCCCTTCTCCGTGCTCCCGGGGCTGCCCAGCCTTCCTGCACAAGGGAGGGGCCGCTATGAGGACACGGGGGTTTCTAGACACTCAGGCCTTCAGAGCCTGATGAAATGCCACCTGCCGGCACTTCTAGACTCTTCCGAGCACTGGGACCAGCTGGGACCTCGTTAACATGCAGATTCCGATTCGCCAGGTCTGGGGCGGTGAGTTGCCCTTGTTTTTGGCAAGTTCCCGGGTGATGCCCTTGCTCTGCCAGGCAATAATAGTAATATCATCATCATCATCATCATCATCATCATCGAGCCACGGGCTCTGGACGGCCATGCACACATTCTGAAATGTTGCTTTGGCCTCTCTTTCTGGCTTCGGAATGTACTGGCTGTGTGGCTTTGGGAAAATCATTGACCCTCTCTGGTCTGCTGTTTCTTGATAAGAACATCGACAGGCCGGACTGAGCCATAAGAATTCTGCAACTTAAAAAAAATTTTTTTTTAAGTTTATTCGTTTATTTTTGAGAGAGAGAGAGAGAGAGAGCATGCACAAGTGGGGGAGGGGCGGAGACAGAGGGAGACAGAGAATCCCAAGCAGGCTCTGGGCTGCCAGCACAGAGCCCGATGTGGGGCTTGAACTCACAAACCGAGAGATCATGACCTGAGCCGAAGCCAAGAGTTGGATGCTTAGCTGGTGGAGCCCCCCCCCCCGCCCCGGGCGCCCCAGAATTCTGCAGTTTGAAAGAGAGTTGTGACAGCTTCTGGTTCCAGAGTATCCTCTCCTCACCAGGAAATTATTCATACAGACTAGAAAACACCGTTCCCACTTTGCCAATGGGGAAACTGAGGCTCAGCGAGGTGAGGTCCCCTGCAGGGAATGTCACCCAGCTCTTCGGTGGGCGAGGCTGGCTTGAACCCCCGCCCCGCATCTGCTTGCTGCAAAACCCTTGCTTGGCTTTTTCTAGATCAGGCCAACTCCCTTGTTACCTCGGGGAATAAAACCAAACTTTCTCCTAATGAGGGATGAAATGTGCAGAGGGCTTGGATTTCCGAATCCAGGGAACAATCGTCGCTTCGGCAAAGGCATTTGTGGTCTTTTACAGTTTCCTCCAGAGCGGTTTTTGTAAGTTGATGAGAAAGACTCACTCTGTGCAGTGTAGGGAGGGGGGTCTGGAAACAATGAAATCAGCATTCGTATAATTAGCTCTTAAATTGTTCCCCTGTATAGACGCTCCCCCAGCTCCCGCTCTGGCGTGCCATTTGCACATTCTTACTTACACAAATCTGAACAATTTTTGACAAGATTTTTGAGTTTTGTCAGATGTGAATTGTTAAGATTTAATTGAAAAAATGAACAGAACGCAGCCACTATTTCAAAGGGAGTGACCCAGAACCAATTAGAATTTAGTAACAATTGACCATTCAACACTGAAATCCAGGTTGGGACAGTCAGATTAAAGCCACTTTAATTCCATCCCCCCTCCCCACTCCTGAACTCAAAATATCATTAGTGGGAGATTTCCCTGCGTTTTCTTCCAATCAATTTTCCTGGGTTTGGAGGTGAAGTTCAGCGGGCAGGGCCGTGCAGGGGAGGATGCTGGCCGGTTATCTCCCGGGCTGAGATGATCCCCAATATAGGTTACCGTCTTGAAAAAACAGGTCAGGCCAAGCAACATTCCTCGCCAAATTGCTGTTGACAGCCCAAACAGGAGACGGGGGAGGGCCACAGAAAGGGCCTTTCATCTGAAGACAACACAGCGAATAATTGGTCATTCTCTCCTTCTCAGCTGGGGGAAAATTCCCAAACAAAGCCACGGCTTCCTACGGCAACTTCTTAATCGTTTCTGGCAGATGGTCTCAGGGAAGTGTCAGCTGAGAAAACGTGGCTGGCGTGGCGGGCACGGTGCCCGGCGCATAGTAGGTGTTCATTAAATGCGCTTGGGGGTGGGGGTGGCCCAGTAAACGAGTGGATGACCTCAGGGAGTCGGTGGCATGTGGCTGTGGGAGGGCTGATCCGCAGAGTCGTTTTTCCGGTCTGCTCCACTCCTCCTCTGCAGAGAGGGAGTCCCACGTGAACTCTAGAACCTTCCAATGCTCTCCCGGGCTTTCTGGGTTCTTCGCTGAAGAACTTGTGTCTTCCTCTCATTTGGCTCGTGGTCCCGGTCCCCTTCTCCGCCCAGCTCCTGGCTACCACTGCCATTTACGAAGCACATACCTGGTGCCAGGCGTGGTGTGGCTTTGTCTTGTGGTCCGCGTAAGGACCCTGGAAGGAAACCGAGGCCTGGGGAGGCCCTGGGGTCTGTTCGCCCCACGTGCATGTCTGCAGCCCCCGGGTTCCAGCTGTCTGCCCAGCGCTCGTGACACCTGCCGCCCATTCTCCAGCGTTGGGTCCTGGGGCTTCTAGAAGCTTCTAGAAGCAGGGCCCTGCCCCGGCCCTTCTCCTCTGCTCCCAGTGAAACTGGGGGACCCAAAGCCCAGAACCCATTCTGCTCCTGACTTTTGCAGGCTGAGGTCAAGGCTCTCCCGTCGCTGCTTGAGGCCACCTCACTGAGGAGCTGTCCTGGAATCCGTGCCGTCCAATCGAATTTTCTCATCTCCATGATCACCTCTGTCCCCAAACTCTTTTCCCGCTACACCTCTTTTCATTTCTAGAAATCGGGTGAGCTCCCAAACTGCGCCGTCAAGTATCCAAGTACAAACACATGAAACACAAACAAAAACGTCCCCTGGGGCTTAGGTTATGAAGGAGCCCTTTGGGGTGTCTTACAGACCTTCGGTGTCGTGGTTTGGGTCCCCCGAAGCCAAGACAAGTACTTACCTGGGAGGTTGTCCCAGGAAACACCGTGTGGCCCCAGGAGAGGATGAGAGGACAGGGCACAGTGGGGAGCCTGCCTTGAGTCCTGCCCTGGGGCGCACACAGTGCTGGGGGGCCCTCCCTGGTCCTGCCCTGGGGCGCAGGGCTGGGGGGCACCCACCAGCTGGTCTGGAGGGCGGTTCCCGGGTGGGTGGGGGACAGGGACCCTCTGGTGCTTTGGGCTGCACTGTCTCCCAGAGAGTTCCCAGGCCAGGGGATGTGGCCACTGGCGGTTGGCAGTCAGGGGCATTGCCGCGGCTGCCGCGGTGGGTTCTGGCCCCGTGGAGTTGGCAGGAGTGGGTCTGTCACCCTCTGGACGAGTCACGATACCTCTCTGAGCCTCAGTTTCCCCACCTGCACGCTGGGGAGAGCAGGGCTCGCTCTCAGGTTTGTGATGAGGCTTACACCGGCCCCCGGGGGCAAAGCGCCTCATCCTCGAAGGGGACCGAGGGCCACCACAGGCGGCGCCTCATGCAGCCCTGCGGGGCGGCTGCTCAGGTGGCGGCGGTGGTCAGCTGAGGGCTCTGGGGATGCCGAGCGAGCGAGGCCGGGGCGAGAACCAGGTCTTGTCGCCTAGGGGAGGGGCTTCGGAAGGCGGGAGCGCCGTGGCAGGGAAGAGGGACGTGCTAGGACCCGTGGCCTCGAGGCCACTGCCGAGGACTGTACGGGAGACCCCATTTCACCTGTTGGTAGGAGCACAGTGCTCGGTGAGGTAGTGAGCTCTCCGTTCCCGGAGGTGTGTGAGAGGCCGAACGTCGGTGTTAAGCTTTCCCGGTCACGCTGGGGAGCTCGGAGCCCTGCACGGTGGTGGTGTCGAAGGGGAGGGTGGGGGGCGACTTCTGAGGTCTTTTCCACCCCAGCGAGTCTAGAATTCCATTTGTCTGTTAGGGGCCAAGCACTGTAAACGTGCTCTTCATTTGACGCATTGCGTCCGTGACTGCTCCGGGCTCCCCAGATAGGGTCCAGCAGTCGGGCCTGGTCTGAATTAGTGGGGCGTGTTGGGGGGGTGGGTTCTGACTTCAGCCTGAATGAGCCGCTGAGCGGTGACCCGGAGGCTCGATGGGAGAGAAGCCGCTGGCTGGTGGGGCCCTGGGCCTCAGACGGGATGAAAAGCAGAGGGGAGTCTGCCCGGCCGGGGGCAGTGGTGAGGCCTGCGGGCCCGTAAGAGTCCAGTCAGGCGGCGGCTCGTGCTCGTGGGTGCCCGGGGCACGAATCCTACGGGGTGAGGGGCCCCCAGAAAACCAGCGCCTCGTGCCTCCTGGCTTTGGCCGCGGCCCGGCTGCGCCCCGGGGGCCAGGGCTGGGAGGTCACCTTGGGCCGGTCCCCCGACCCCGCGGAGGCTCCCTGCCTTCTCCGTGTGGGGCTGACGCCCCTGCTCTCCCAGCCGCTCCGAGGGGACAGTGTCCGGGACGAGGGACTGGAATCCGGCCGCGGCTCTCGTGGCGTCCCCAGCTCGGCTCACGGTGTCACACAGGCTCAGGGCCGAAAGGCGCTGTCACTTCCCACCCCCTTCTGGCCGCGTCTGAGACAGACATTGTCACGTGCACTACACAGGAGTGGGGGCACAGGTGACCCGAGCGAAGTCCTGGGGGCCCTGAGGTGAGCCAGGCCACACTCGTTCGTTCCGTCTGCAGGCAGGGCGCCTCCTCCGGGCGGGGCTCCGGGTCGGGCTCAGTACCCGACCCGAACCCACACGACCGACTGGTAAGTGATGAGGCCTCGCGACTGGCAAGCTCCCGGGGGCCTGGCCTGATCCCTGCCTCCCCGACGGCGCGGACACATTCTCCGTTGACCGCCGTGGCGATCTGGTCCTGCTCGCTTGTAAAGAGCTAACATCATACACTGAACGTCTTCCCAGATCGCCCCGACTCCACGTGGGGAGCTTCAGCCAGGCCGATGGCTGCTCTTTGAGGCCACAGTGCTGGGCCACAGGCTGGACGTGCAGAGGTGACCTCACGCACCTGTCCCGGGGGGCGCCCAGAGGACGGGGACGCCAAGAGCCGACCCTCCGTGCTCCCTGCGGGCCACCCGTTTCCCCTCCCCCTGTTTACAGAAGTCAGATGAAGGAGCCCAGTGCACTTATCTGTAGACAGACCATGTGTCGCAGCCACAGCGTCAGCAGAGAGGCCTCGGGCAGCCTTGACGTCCGCAGGGCACCTGCTCGGGCAAAGGGCTGGAGTCCTGTCTCTCGGGCTCAAATTCAGCCTCTGCTACTCGTCTGCTGAGGGGCCTGAACACAAGCAATTAAGCCCCCCGGACCTCAGTTTACCCATCTGCAAGGCAGAAATAAGAGCTTTCTTTGTTTTAAAACAGAGCTTTACAAGACCTTCCTAAGAGCCTGGCCCCACGGGGTTTCCGAGAGGATTAAATGAATTAATGGTGCGTCTAGAGGCAAACCCCTCACGGTCATTTACGGAGTTTAATTTGGGTCAAGAAAGCGGAGCCAGGCAGGAGCAGTGCTCGGCACCCAGGTCTCCCGGCTTCCAGACTCCAGGGCCCGGCCCCCGAGAGCCCCACGCTGGGGCCGGTTCCTAAGGCAGGACAGTCGGGGGGATTCTGCCCCCACCAGAGGCTCTCCCGGCTTCCTCTGGATCCAGCTTGCCTGTCTTCGTAGGGCTGGCTGGGAGGGGGCGGAGAAGAAAGGCTTGAAACTGTATCCTCTGTCCGCTTGGGGTCAGGGGATCAGACCCCCACATTTTCTCCACCGTCAAAAGCCCCGTAGGATTTTCTTGAAGTTAAGTTTCACATCATATGGCTGCACATTTGGAACTTTTTAAACGGAAATTGTAGAAAAAATGAGAAGTATTTTAGTCTCGGAACACAATACCTTCCTGGCAGGGAGCCACGGGGGAAAGCTCCAGGCTGGAGAAAAAAATGGTCATAATTGTCAATCTGGATTAATCCAGGCGTTCTTCCGCTTAACCTCGTGTCGGGCTGAGCGGGCTAATCAGGGCGCAGAAGACACTGTCTTTTGTAACTGTACGGGGGCTCCGGTCTCACACATCAGCTAATTTTCCGATCGCGTTTCCTTAATTATAAGCTCGGTTTAATGGAGGCCCGGACGAAACTGAATCATAAGGAAAATGTGAACGTTCCGAGCCAAGGATTTGTGGCGGAAACGTCACAGCCTATCATCGGCGGCTTAGTGGGCGATTGGTCTATGCCCCACCAGCAGCTCTGGAGGAATTCAGTTAGCAGCAGGGGTAGGGAAGGGCGGTCTGGGCTCAGTAATTTCTGGACCCCCCGCGAGGGAGCCCGTGGGCATCCCCTTTGTATAGATCCCGCGAAAGAGGAGCAGAGAAGATCGAGCAAGGGCTTCCGGAAGGAGTGGCTTCTGTCCCGCCCGCCCTGACCCGCACCTGCTGGACCGGCGATGCCTTGCTGGCCCTGCCTTCTGGGCTGGGGCAACAGGAGGGGCAAAGGCCCTCCGAAATGGCCTCGGCCCGGCCTGATGCCAGCCTGGGCACCGGGGTGGTTTGCGTGGAGCTGGAGGAAGGCCCCTCCTTCGTGACACCCCCCTCCAATCCAGGCCTCTTCCCGTTTTCTCTTCCTGTGCCCTTTCTCTGGGGCCAGACCCGGTCCTCCCCAGGTACCTTCCAGGCCCGTGGTCCCCCCGTGGGGCTCTTGCAGGCTTGGGCCCGCCGGAGGGCCAGAAACAGGCCGAGAGGAGGATTTTAAGGTGGCAGGTGAGGGAGAGGTGGGGACCCCTGTCCCACGTGACCCTGACTCTACCCCAGAGGCAGAGGACCAGCGGGGGCCGGCTCCGGCCAGGAGGAGCTGACGGTCTTGCCGTGTGTGGCTTGGTGCCTTCCCTGTGACGGCAGAGGTCGGATGGAGGGGACACCTGTGGCCCTGTCACCTCGCTCACACCCCACAAGCTGGGGGCCACACAGAGTTGCCGTGTCACGTGGGGCTCAGAGCAGCTTCGGGAAGCCCCACGGGGCTCAGGGCAAGAGCAGGCGTCCTTGGCGTTCCCAGTCGGCGAGCGTCCCCCTCCCGGGCCGAAGTCGATGCCGCCGGCCGCGGTGCCGGTGCCTGGGCAGGCCGGGGCGGCCCCTTCAGCTCCCCGGCTTTCCGGTGGACCCTCTTTAGGACAAGCCCGCAGTCCAACCCCACCTCCCCCTCCGCCACCGCATTCCAGGCACTGGGCCACGAAAACAGATCAGGCCTCAGCCCTGCACTAGGAGAGCACAGCGGCCGGTGGTCAGCCAGCACAAGCCAGCGGCCGCTTGCAGCACAAAGTCTTGGTGCTTCCAGGAAAGCTTCCTGGAGGTGGTGTCACTCGGAGATTCTAAAGATTAATAGGACTTTGCTATATGGACAAGATCCTGGGAGCGGTGGAAACAGAACAGGAATCTCAAGCCGGTGTGGCACTCAGGGACCCCTGGGGCCGGGAACGTGCTCAGAGGTGTGTCTGGGGTGGTCTGCTGGACCTCGAATCCCTGGCTCAGAAAGGGGACTCCGTCCAGGGGGGCAATGGAGAACCGCGTCCGCTTTTGTGCCGTGGCGGAAGGCAAGTGGATACGGGCCGGGAGGCCCCCTGGCAGCAGTAGGTGGAGGGAGGAGGGGGGGGCGAGCCTAGGACTGGCGACCAGTGAGGTGATCTGCAAGGGTCTAGGGCACAGGGATGGCGGCCACGCTGGGCGGCTGCGTGGGTGTGGAGGGGCGGGCGGGCAGGAGAGGTGGCTCTGGGGGACCTGATGCCTGTGGGGGGGCCTCTGTATCCCTGGTCCGGGCGACCGGAGGGATTCAGCATGGAGGCCGAGGACCGAGTCACAGGGACCATCAAACGTGCTCCAGTCCCCAGAACTGACTGCCGAGACCCCTGCAGAGTCCTACAAAGACGACGCTCGAGTCCCCCTTGGTGCACAAGCCGCCGGGCTGCTTCTGGAAACCCTCAGACGTTTGTAGCCAAAGTGCTTGCACCCCGGGGCGCCCAGTGTCCCCTGCACGGCGAGCAGCCCCTCACCCATCCTGGGAGGGCTCTGCAGAGTGAGGCCCCGATCTGCGTCACCCCCACCCCGACCCCTGCTCAGCAGCGCTGCCGAAGGGAATGATTAATGAACACCTCTGTCCTCAAAGCTCTCGGGGTGAGCACTGGGCCGCTCATCTCTGCAGACCAACCGGCTGGAACATGAACGGCAGATGCTTGACGTTTGCTTTTCTTCTTGGCTTCCAGCTCAGATTTCCAATCCAACGCCCACTGGCGTTCTTCGCCCAGCCCAGGGCCGGCTGGCACCCACTCTCTCTGTCCCCTGCCCCCGCGAAGTCCCCGGTGTCGGGTGCCGGATGCTCGAAGCCAGTGAGCGGGAGGGAGACAGCCTGACCCCACACCTGGCCTCCCAGGACTTACACACACTTTTACGGATTTCTATTTTTGTCTTAATCGCCCTCCTCATTGAATGTGCAGTCTCGTTTTGTGTTCAGTCACAAAGAGTTAGGGAACAAATTCGCAATAACCACATCGGTAAGGTCAGTGTTCTTGTGATGAGTATCTTTCTACTTAGATCCGGACGCAGGCACCCTCCCGGGTGTGGCTCGCTGAGACTTGGGACGCGAGGGCCGTCCTGGGGCTTCAGAGCTGTGCACGTTCACCTCTGGTCCTTCCCGTCACCTCCTTCTTCGGTCCTCCTCTTCTCTCTCCATCGCCTTGCTCGGAGACTGCTTCTCTCGGTCACTGTCCCTGACTGCCAACACTGGGTGTGGACGATCAAGGCAAAGCTGGCCCACCTTTTCCACCCTTCTCTGTCTCCATCTCCCGCTATGCCATGTGACTTTGAGGCTCCTCCCCTCTGCTGGTGGAGCCCAGTTTCCCACTGCCCAGCCAGGAGACCAAGACTTGCCTGGGCCAATGGGATACGGCAGTGATGCATGCCCGTTCTGAGCAAGGCCTCAAGAGGCGGGTCTAAGTTGTTAGTGTTTCCCTTTTGGGTTTGCATTTTTGGGGGCTATATTTAAGATTCCTCCCTACTCTGGGGTCATAAAGGTATTATTTTATATTTTCTTCTCAGTTTTATAGTTCCCTTCACATGTGTGTCTTTAATTCATCAGAAATCAACTTCTGTATATGGTGTGAGGTAGGGATTTTATCTTTTTTCTCTTTTTTTTTAACGTTTATTTCCTAATGACTATAAATGTAAAGTAACTCTGTGCAATGTTTTATTTCCTAAAGATTTTGAAGTTATTTTGGCCCGTTTCTCTTCCATTATCCTTTTATGCTAACTCTCCAAATTTCACGGGAACAAATCTGTTAGAATTTTTTCTTCAAAGTTCATTGACTCTACAAACTCATTTAGAGAGAGTTGGCATTTTTTAAAAATTTTTTTTAATGTTTATTTATTTTTGAGACAGAGAGAGACAGAGCATGAACGGGGGAGGGGCAGAGAGAGAGGGAGACACAGAATCGGAAGCAGGCTCCAGGCTCTGAGCCATCAGCCTAGAGCCCGACGCGGGGCTCGAACTCACGGACCGTGAGATCGTGACCTGAGCTGAAGTCGGACGCTCAACCGACTGAGCCACCCAGGCGCCCCGAGAGAGTTGGCATCTTTATGACGTGAGTCTTCATGTCCCTTAAGATGATCTATTTCATACCTTTTTCTAGGAAACACTTGCAAAGTTCTGAAGGTTATAGTTTTGCTTGCTTAAAACTGGGAACTTTTCGGGGCGCCTGGGTGGCGCAGTCGGTTAAGCGTCCGACTTCAGCCAGGTCACGATCTCGCGCTCCATGAGTTCGAGCCCCGCGTCAGGCTCTGGGCTGATGGCTCAGAGCCTGGAGCCTGTTTCCGATTCTGTGTCTCCCTCTCTCTCTCTGCCCCTCCCCTGTTCATGCTCTGTCTCTCTCTGTCCCAAAAATAAATAAACATTGAAAAAAAAATTAAAAAAAAAAACTGGGAACTTTTCTCTAATTTTAAAATTGGTTATTAGAGGCATCTGGGGATTCCATTGCTTTTGTATTCAGCAAACTTGCTGAGCATTAGTTATGCCTGTATAATTATTCGTACAACATATACCAGTTTGTCCATAGATTATCTTGGACTTTCTACATGGACAGAGTATTTTCCAATGTTCGCCTCTTGATTTTTTTTATCTTGTTCTATTGCATTGTCTAGATCCACTAGTACCATGTTGAACATGAGTGACAATGAGGGCATCTTTGCCTTAATCTTGATTTTGATTAGGATATTGGAAATTTAACGACTAAGTGTCATGTCTTCTCTATGTTATTGATAAACATTTTTTATCTGGTGTGGCAGAGTCTACAAATTGTCCCTTGCTATCCATTTGTCCTTGGTTTTCCCTTCCAGTAATAGAACTCCTCTGGGTTTTAGCAGGGTGCATGGCTACCCAGATGGCTTCCCAGTCTTGGTGTGGCCACATGACAAAGTCTCATCAGTGGGTATGGGGCGCAGTGCTGTGTGCAGATTCTATACCCCTTGCCCTCTTGCCCTTTCTGTGGAAGTGATGATGGTGAGGCCAATCCACTTTGATCAAGTGGGTGAGGACAGCACGCGAGGGTGTGGACGTCAAATTGGGTGGAACCAGGGTCCCTGGGTGAGTGCAGGGAGCAGAGCCAGCTGCCTGGCCAGGACTCCCATTTCCCTGCACTGTCCCACATCACACAAACAAACTCCCGTCTTTTTGTTCCGCAGCGTAGCCTATGTCTTGTCTAAATTTATCCAAAAAAGGAAATTGCATGCTATTCGTGGTTTGTTAAGAACTTTGCGAACAAAATCATCAGTGGAGGTGAGCCATCCTGAGTGCCGGTTTGGCATCTGGGAAGATGCTATTCTCCTCCTTTTATCTCTTTCTCATCACCTTCCTTACTGAGCTTTTGGACGAAAACCCTCCTTGTGTTTATGGAGCACACTACAATGAGCTGTGGTCATCTGAACACACTTCAGGTTTGATTTGCCAGGTTCCCCTTAAGAGTTTTTTCGCATCTATCTATCTATCTATCTATCTTTTATTTATTTATTTTGAGAGAGAGAGAGAGAGTGTGCGTGCGCACAAGTGGGGGAGGGGCAGAGAGAGAGGGAGAGAGAAAATCCCAAGTAGACTCCACACGGCTCGTGCAGAGCCTGACATGGGGCTCAGACTCACGAACCGTGAGGTCATGGCCTGAGCCGAAGTTGGATGCTTAACCCACTGAGCCACCCAGGTGCCCCTTGCATCTATATTTTTAATTGAAATTGGGGTAAGATTTCCCTGTCATGAAATGTCATTTACTTTAAGCATTAGGTTATATCAGTCCCAGAAAATGAGCAAATTTCTCATGACCCCCATTCTCGGAAGCAGGGTGCACATGATAAGCACTGTCTGTTCCCTGAAGTCTTGGTAAATGTTGATGCGATACTATCTGGGCTCCATAGCTTTTTTCTTTTCTTTTTTTTTTTTTTAACTTTTGTTAATTAATTTACTACCTGCGTAGGTCATTGGCTTGTTCCTGTCTGCTCTCTCGTCTTGAATTGATTTTGGTAATGAATTTTTCTTCAAGGCAATTGTCCATTCTGCTTGATGAGAGACTTACTGACACAGAGTCAATCATACCCCCTTTTCAGAGTTTCTAAATCCACACCGTACCCACCTCGTCCCCTGCCTCACTCCTAACATTACTCCTTTGCCCCGTTTCGCCTGTTCGATCTCGCTAGACATTTTTCCCGTCAGGTTTCCTCAGAGAACATTTTGCTTTCGTTGCTCCTTTCTATATCTATTTCTATAAATAGAAGTCTTTCACTTCTGTTTAATCGATTTCTTCCCACGTCTTTACTTCCTTTCTTCTATGTTCTTCCGAGCTATTGTCATTCTATGATTTCCTTTAGTTAAAAATGTAACTTAGCGATTTTAGGTTTTCCTATTCTGTGATGAATGCATCTCGTTTTGTGATATGTCTAAAAACTTATCTAGGTGCACCCCCAAAACCACCTAAAATGGTTTCTTTTTCATTCACATTAAGTAATTTGTAATCTCCTCTTTAAGTCATGACATTTTTGTAGGAGTGTGTCTAAACTTCCCAAATGTCTACGTACATGCATTTTTTAAAAAGTTTATTTGTGTATTTTGAGAGAAAGAGCACAAGCAGGGGAGGGGCAGAGAGAGAGAGAGAGAGAGAGAGAGAATCCCAAGCAGGCTCCTCACTGTCAGCATGAGAGCCAGACTCAGAGCTCGGTCTCGTGAAGACTCAGCAAGATCATGACCTGAGCTGAAACCAAGAGTTGGGCGCTCAACCGACTAAGCCACCCAGGTGCCCCTCTGTACATGCATTTAAATCATATTTTTATTGTTAATTTGTAAAGTAAATTGTACTGTGGTCAGAGAACATGGTCTGTGTGAAACTTCCTCCCTGAAAGTTGTTGAGGTCTATTTTTTGACCTGTAGATTGTCACGTTTTGCAAATGTCTTACCTGTGTTTGCAAGAGCGTCTGAAGTCTCCTGCCGAAGGAGGTATCACCAGGGAGGCCATTTTTCATTATGTCCATTCCTGGGCGGCACGAGGTACTTTATGACCTTATGTGTGGTTCCAAATGGCCCCAGGAGGAAAGCAAGACAGAGGTTATTTAACGTTTAATTTATAGGACAGGGGACTGCAGCTCAGGGAGGCAAATCTATGTGCCCGAAGTCACACAGCTCCTATGTGACAGGTAACTGTGGAGGACAGGTAACTTCTGCCTGCGGGTGTTGGCCAAAAGGAATAGTGTGTAACAGCAGCATGGGGCATCACAGGGGCTTTGCCCAAACTTGAGCATCGGGTTCTGATGCTCATGGGACCTGATAGAGGCAGGAAGTCACAGGGATTTATCACCTGCTGCCTCTTCTCATGTATGAAAACCCCAGAACCTCCATGGGGCCAGGTTACATGGCCTCCAGCTCCCTCTCTTTAGGGACCGTGAACCCTGTCTGGAGCGTTCTCTCCCATCCAAGGTCTAAGTCAGGGTCCCTTGACCTTGCTGTCTTAAGTCCTCCCTCTTCCCAGAAATGTGTGGCTGTTATCACACCCACCATGGTCCATGCTTTCCTGCCTCTGGGTCTCTGCCCCAGTTCCCTGCAGGGATCCGAGCGCCCCCGGCCCCTCTACCCGGACAATCACCAGCCCGCACTGTGGCCTTTTTCCTGGTTCTTCTGTCTGTCCACCCTCCCCACCTTCTCCTGGACCGTCCCTCACCCTCACTGGCTTCCTGGCGTCCAACCCAGAGGGCTGTTTCTAACACATCTGGCCCTCCCCTCTCTGGCTCCTCCCCTTGGGGCTTCCCCACGGTCTCCCTCAGGCCCAGCCTCTCTCCTCTTGGGGGCCAGCGTGCAGTCAGGACAAGCCATTTGCCATCTCACTGGCCCCTCTGCCCAAAGGTGATGATCCATCCAAGGATAGCCACCCTTGGAGAGGTGACTCCAGGTCACCTCCACTGGGTAGCCTTCCTTGGTCACTCGGGGTTAGGACCCCTCTGCCCTCCGATAGCACCTGGGGCTGCCCTCGGTCCTGGCTGTCATTGCTCGGATGGTGTGGTCACAGCTGTGTCTCTCATCGCCAGGAACAGCGGCCGCTGTGAATGCGGACCCCATCTCCTCTTGTGGCTCTGGCTCCCAGACCTGGTGTCGGTGCCCGCTGACCCCTGGGCAGCTCTCTCCCGAGCTGCCGGGCAAGCACCGCCAGAGGGACAGGAAGTGGCATCACCTTTCCACTCTTTCCTTGCAGTGGCCTCCCGGATGCAGGGCTCCTGCCTGCTGACCAAGGTCAAGGCCCTTTCCAACGGCCCTTCATTAGTGAGTGGGCATCTCGCTGAGTCAGCAGGGACCTCTTCACAGCCCCTGTTCAGGGTCACTAGGTCCCTGGAGAATGTGGCCGAGGGCGGCCGGCCAACAACAGGGGCCATTGTCCTCATCTGCCGCGGACGGGGTCGGCCCAGGCCCATCTGGACAGGGCAGGGGGCATGACCTCAGCTGCTCCTGAGAGGTCCCGCCAAGACCCCAGGCCGAGCCCTGCCGGAGAGGGGGCGCCCAGATGGCGTCGTCAGGACCCGGGCAGGGCCCTCCAGGGGACTGTTTTAGGGTCCAAAGGAGCAACTTCATCTCCACCCGTGTCCATTGCCGCCAGACCCCCAGATGGACTCTTCACCGTGGCCCCAAGGCAGGAGCGAGCGCGTCTCGGGTGATGGGGGCCTCATGCCTCCCGCACAGCCCCTCATCTCTGGACACTGATGTTCTCGGGACCTCTGGGCTCAGCCTCCCACGATTGCTTCCTCCAGACCCTGCCTCTCCAGGCCCGCCCGTCTCCTGCCCATCCGCCCCTCACTCCTGCCCCTCTGCTGGGACTCAGCCGAGACCATCCCGGCACCAGCGGAGCGCGCGCGGGGCGGGGCCTGCGCGGGGCGGGGCCTGCGCGGGGCGGGGCCTGCGCGGGGCGGGGCCTGCGCGGGGCGGGGCCTGCGCGGGGCGGGGCCTGCGCGGGGCGGGGCCTGCGCGGGGCGGGGCCTGCGCGGGGCGCCTGTTGATGTTCCGGCGTGAGAATGGGCTGTGTGGCTGGCTATGTCCCTCCCCGGCACCTGCAGGGAGGGCCCTGCAGCGACCTGCCCAAGACGACCCGGGGAATGAGCGCGGGTGTCAGCCCCTGGAGCGGCCGCGGCGCCCCGGGGCCCCCACCGGCAGCCTGCAGAACCGAAGCCCTTCTCTGAGTCCTCACGCTGGCCGGCCGCTCCCCCCCTTGTCGCTGAGGACCCTGTGTTGGCTCCACGCACTTTTCCTAGGTCAAGAAATAAAACGTGACAGACTCAGCCCGGGCCCCCTCTCCCTCCCCACCCCCTCCCTCCTCAAGGTCAGCCCCAGCCCACGTATGAAGTCTCAAACCTGTAGCTGTGTGTGAAAGCGTGGACGTGGTGTGGACGGTAGGTGTCAGATCTGACGTTCAAGACAGTAACAAAACACGGGACCTCTTCCGTTGACACAGATCCATCCGGAGCCCAGAGCTCGGTCATAGGCATGGTCTCTGTTTGCCTGATGAGGAAACAGGCTCAGGCAGGTGCAGGGGCTAGAACACGCTCATGGGCCTCAGAGCCCCCGTGGCTGCAGCAGCGTCTGCTGGAAGGGAGGTGACTTCCCAGTCATCCTCAGTCGTGGCCCCACTGACCCCTGAGCCGAGTGTAGCTCCCGCCCAGGTGTTCCCAGGCCTGGTCAAGCTGGCCTTCCCCCCCCCCCCCCCCCCGCCCCCCACCTTGCCAGTTCACCTGCCCCCAGCACCCTGCTCCCTGCTCTGCCAGGCCCTGGCTCGCCACTCTGAACTGGGCTTGTGCGCCCCCAGGGCCAGGCCTTTACCCAGGCTGTGCCTTCCCCAGCTGGCCTCCCTGGGTGCCCCTTGGACTTTAAGGAGCTGCCGTCCTCCCATCAGGCGCATCTGGGTTGAAGAGGCCCTATGGGCCACCTTGTCAGGTCAGTCACCAGCTGACAACTAGCTTCGCTCCCTGGAGATCCAGGGCTCCGCCCGAGAGACAGATCCTGCCACAGCGCCCAGGGGGTTCCGATCATCAGGAGGATTCGGAACCCCTCTTTGCAAGACATCTGCATGGGACACTCCAGGCGTCCCTACCCTTCCCCGACAAGGACAGTCCTCGCGTGAGTTCCTCTGGGGGCGGAAGCAGCCGTTCTGTATCCAGGGAAGGGAACCAGGCCCGGGCCCAGGACGTGAGCCGCTGCCCCGCCAGCATCACAGACCACACCCATGCCCCGCAGCGTGCGGAACCACCCAGGCAAGCCACCCGCATCTGGCCATCCACACGGAAGCCCGGATTTCCGGCTCAGACAAGTTAAGAGATGTCTGGGCTTTGGCCGCTCCGGAAAAGCCACTCATTAAGATGTCTCTTGTGTCGGTGCCCCAGACCCCTGTCCTGTCACTGATCAGGTTACAGCGAGTGACAGCGAGAAGGTGCTGCCTCTGGGGGGTGGGGGCTGGGCAGAGAGAACAGGTTGCTTGTGACCTGGGGCTTCCTGCTGGGCCCCTAGGGACGGGCCCGGGGCAGGCCTGGTAACCGGAGGCCCCTGCAGCCAGGCCATCAGCCCACGGGGAGCTCTCACATGGGTCAGCCAGGCCCGCCTTACACACCCGCTGGGTGACTGCTGGCCAGCGGCCGTCACTCCACGGTGCTGATCGTCCAGCCACTCTGGGGGTCACTGGCCTTGGCCTGTGTGGAGAGGCAGTTGGCCCACGCGGTAAGGCTGTCATTCCAGCCACTTCAGCAATCTGGGCACCTACTGTGTGCCCGGTCCCGTGCTGGGCAGCTGGGACTTCGCACGCAGGTGACAGGATCCCTGCCCTGCACAGCACCCCTGTGCGTGGGTAGCTGACCCCCCGCCCCAACCGTGCATGGTAATAACACCCACGGGGCACAATCGGGCTCTCTGAAAGGACCCCAACCCCCCGCCCCCCCAGGCCAACCCACACAGCCAGACACACCCTTCTGCCTGCCGTGTAGATGGCCGCTTCAGTTTCCTGAGCCACGACTCCTGGTTTGGAGGGTTGATGGCGGTCACACTGACATGAAGGGCCGCCATGAGGATGAACTGGGGACAGCACAGTAAGGAAGGTACAAAAGGGCCCAGGCGTTATTCTCCAGCCTCCCTTCCCACGCCACCCTTGCCCCACGGCCCACGCAGGGGCTGGTCCCCACTGCAAAGACAGGAAACAGAGCTGCGGAGACCTCAAGTCAGGTGGCCAAGGTCACAGCTGAGGGGCGGGACCTCTGGGAGAAGGTGGGAATTCTCACTGGACCCCAGAAAGGCAGTCACCCCATTCTGCATTCAGGGTCAGGTGGGAGAAAGAGGACGCCTTGCCTGTGCAGGGTTCGCGGTCTGTGCAGGACAGAGCAGGGGTGGGACGGGGGCCTGGCTGACCCCAAAGCTCTCCACTCACCCGTTCGACCCGAATCCCAGGAGTTCCTGTCTTGTGCCAGATGCTGGGAGGAGCTGATATTCCAGCGGGGGCAAGCTGGGGAGGGGACGATGCAGACTCGACTAACGGAGATGGACCCTGAAGCCGGGTGAAGGGTCTAGAGCACCAGGTAGGAGCAGGTGGGTTTTGTTGATGGGGGAGGGGAGTGGATGGGGGAGGAGGACGACCTGAGCATAGGTTCCCAGCCCAGGAAGCGCACGGTAGCCTCCGACGGAGTGCATGGCGGAGAGAGAGGCTGGCAGGACGGAGTCAGGGCCAGGATGCTGGAGGTCACCTCGGAAGAGGAGGCGAGTGGGAGACGGAGGTCTGGAGCAGCAGGAAGGTGGCACGGGTGGGATGGGAGGTGTACGTGGAGGGCACGGGCAGCGAGGGGTGGAGAAGAGCAGGCAGTGGTGGTGA
The DNA here is from genome assembly GCF_022837055.1 of Prionailurus viverrinus. Classification (NCBI taxonomy): domain Eukaryota; kingdom Metazoa; phylum Chordata; class Mammalia; order Carnivora; family Felidae; genus Prionailurus; species Prionailurus viverrinus. Next base: position 1,070,665 of record NW_025927610.1, on the reverse strand, counting down.
CGGTGGTGACGCCCCGTCCAGGGTGAGGACAAAGCGGGGGAAGTGCCAGCTTCGGGCACGCCCGTCAGTGGGGAGGGCTCCCGCCTGGGCACCAGGCGTGAGTGCCAGTGAGTGAGGGGGAAGCTGGGTCACCTCCCCGAGTGTGGCATCCCTTCTGCCACTTTCTGTTGGGTTCAGGCTCCACGTCCATCCCAGGAGACTCAAGGAGAGACATAAGCCACCACCTCTCCACCTGAGAGACCTCAAAGGACTTGGGAATGTGTTTTAAAGCCCCTGTCTGCTCTCTGGCCACAAGTTTTTACGTTCCTCCCACGTGTATATCCCACTCACCGCCCACCACAGCCCCCCCATCTCACCTGTCATGGGTTCAGGGCCAGGGTCCCATGGCGTCCACGTGTCCCGGCAAGGCCTCACTGTGCGGTTCCGGCTCCCTCCCAGTCTGAAGACTTGTGAACTAAAGAAAAAGTCATCAGCAGCCCCCCCCCAAAGGAGGCATCCAAACAGTAGGGTACCGGGAGCCCAGGAAGCCACTGCTCGGAGCACTTCCAAAGACCAGCCCCGCTCGTCCTCTCTGGACATGTTCTCCGTGGCTGTTGGCTCCCCTCTGGGTGGTCCCTTGCCACCAGAAGAAGTGGCCTGTGTTTGCAACTAAATGACCTGCCCAGCTTGCTTCTTGCCCGTGGTGGTTTAGGGTGCAAAGGCTTCTCAGGTTGTTTTTTGGTTTTGGTTTTTTCTTTTTTTTTTTTTGCCAGCTCCCTCTCTTATCATCCAGGCTGCTGTGTTTCTACCAGTTAATCCTCTTTCAGACCTTGTGGGTTTCCTATTGTGGTTACTGACGTTCAGTCCATGAGACCAGAGACACAGCCACGCCTTCCTGGAAGAGCAGCTCTTCTCTATCTTGAGATTCTAGAAGTCTGTTTAAGCGAGAGGGTCAAGGCGACACCTGTTAAGTTCTGGCAAGGGTCTGTGAGCGTCTCTGTTAGATCGTTCTGAGCGCTTAACAAAAAATCTTGCGACCCCACTCAGGATTTGGCGTCTCCAAAGCCATTTTTAAGTTTGATACATTTTATTTTATTTTAAGTTTGATACATTTTATTTTATTTTACTTTTTTAATGTTTATTTATTTTTGAGAGAGAGAGAAAGAGAAATAGAGTATGAGCGGGGGAGGGGAAGAGAGAGAAAGGGAGACACAGGATCTGAAGCACATTCCAGGCTCTGAGCTGTCAGCACAGAGCCCGACCTGGGGCTCGAACTCACGAACCGTGAGATCATGACCTGAGCCAAAGTCGGACGCTCAACCGACTGAGCCACCCAGGCGCCCCGATTTGATACATTTTAAAATCTGAAGACATTTTCAAATGTGGACAGGCTGGGAATGAGAAGTACTTCTATCTTCAAGCCCAGCAAGTCCTGGCCCCTTTACGTTTTCTCTAAAATTTTCTTGGAAACTCAACAGCTGTGTGTTTACCCCTCATCTCTCTCCTCCTGCATTTTATCATCGACAGCAGCAGAAAGAGGTGACGCGTTCGAGGTTTTTCCTGGAAATCCCCGCTAGACCGAGGCTCGGCAGACCGGAGCCCGGGGGCCAAATCCAGCCCACGGCCTGTTTTGTAAACAGAGCGTCCTTGGAACACAGCCATGCCCATTTATTCACGCGTTGCTGGCGGCTGATTTTGAGCTATACCGTTACAGACCCGGCAGCAGACAGCGCCTGGCCCTCAGCACCTCAAGTATTTACTGCCCTTCCCAACCCGGCTGCTAGATCCCCGAGTTCCTGGGCGCATTTCCTTTTCTCCTGGCTGGGCCGCCGCAGAGCGTGGCTCCTCGTCCTCCCAGAGCACCTCCTCCCTCTTTCGCGGGCCTCACAGGCAGTCTCCGTAAGGCCTCTACGTTCTGCTCCAGCCCGGGACCGGAGCGAGTGCTCCAGATGGGCTTGTGCGGCCCATCTCTGTCCCACTAACCTGTACATGACAAACCACCCGCAATACAGGGGCGCGAAACAATCTTTTTGGAAAGAGCCAGTGCGGGTGGCCTGTCTCCGCTCCACCAAGCTGGGAGCCACCGCTCCGAACGACTCAATGGCTGGGGGGGCGGGATTATCCGAAGCCTTGCTGTGGTGCCTGGGCCACACAGACCAGGGTTGTTGCCCAGAGCGCTCAGGCCTGGCCTCTCCGCGTCCTGTGCTTTCTCACGCGAACTCACCGCAGCGGTGGGGCTTCCTCCACGCCGCTGGGGCCCTCGGTGTGTGTGTTCTGGTGAGCAAGGCGGGCGCGCATCACACTGCCAGATTCGTGGTGCGCGTGTGCATGTATGCGTGCACGCGGGCACGTGTATGTGCATGTGTGCGCGCGTGCATGTGCGCATGTATGTGTGTGCAGGTATCTGCGTGTGCACGTATGTGTGTGCGTGTATGTGCAGGCATCTCTGTGTGCAGGTATGTGTGTGCGTGTGCACGCATGTGTGCGTGCATGTGTGCATGTATGTGTGTGCATGTGTGTGTGCAGGTATCTGTGTGCATGTATGTGTGTGCGTGTATGTATGTGCAGGCATCTCTGTGTGCACGTATGTGTGTGCAGGTATCTGTGTGCGCATGCGTGTGTGCAGGTATCTGCGTGTGCAGGTATGTGTGTGTGCATGCATGTGTGCGTGCATGTGTGCATGTATGTGTGTGCATGTGTGTGTTCACGCGTGTGTGCATGGTCTATGACGCTGCGTCTCCGTGCAAGGAGATCCAAGTATTTGCAGACAAATGTGGAGCTGTCACTTTGATTCCCTTGTCCGGAAAACAGACACGCTAATTCCTACCTTTCAAGGACAGAGCCTGGGGCTCAGTAAATGCTCTGTGACCAGTGGCTGGTACCCTCCTCCTCATCTCAACCCGTAATGGCAACATGCCCACATATTTGGTGTCCGTCACCTGGTCTGTGCAGCTTCGGTGGGACCGCAGGCTCAAAGGGGGTGAAGGCACAGGAAACCGCTCTCCTGCCACCATGCCACACACCGGGCACGAGCTACAGGCTGACACGCGCTTTCCCAGGAGGCCGCTGCCACTGCCTTGTCTCCCATCCCGTGATGGGGCCCGTGCTGGCTGGGTCCGCAGGCAGGAGGACACCCCAAGCAGTGGAGGCCAGGCACACGGGCACGTACCCAGGGCTTGCTGGTGACCCATTCATCCGGTCAGCTGTCCGTTCACCACCGTGTTATTCAGTGTTTTCTGCAGAGTCCTGCAAAGTGCCCGGTGTTCTCATGCCGGGCGAGTGGACCGACCGGAGTCCTCTCCACGTGGGGCTTCCCTTCTGGGGTCTTTGCAACAAACCGGATCGTTGCTTCTGGCTCTCGATTCCACCTTCCCGGGAGCCATCCGTCCAAGCCTCTGCTGTGCTAACGTGTGGCCGTAGTACTTCCGGGAAAGGTTCCTAGTTCCCGCCCGCTGATTGTGGCTCCGGGGCCCACGTCCTGGAGTCAGGAGTCAGTCCAGGTTTTCTCCAGCCCCCTGGCCCTTTTTGCTCACCACGAGAAAAGCAGGTCCCAAGCTGGAAAGGGTCCTCACAGATGAGTCACTGACACTCTCTGTGAATGAGAAATCGATGTTTGTGGCTGTGAAATCTGGGAGGTGGTTGTTACCACCACAAAGCTGACCGATACAGTCCTGGTTGAGGATCCTGGGTGCCCGTCAGCAGGTGCATGGTTAACGGTGACTCGACATCGTTCTAGAACCAGAGTTACATCCAGGCAGGAAACTGACGCTTGATACCGTCCAAGAGTCAAACGACTGGTCAGCTGTCCCCAGCCTGCGTCCTCCCATTTCTCCTCTCTGCTTTGTTATTTTATTTCACCCCTACCCCCACTTTTCCAACAAAGGAATCGAAGGGCTTACAGCATAAGGCACCTTCAACAAACATAATAAAATCAAATAGAAGCCACAATACCAATATGTAAAAGACCATGCACATATTATATTATAAAGGACCGATGTTGCCGATATAAGCTTTTCTTGGCTCTTGAGCTTCCTGGCAGCCAAGGAGAAAATAAATCATGTTTGAATTTGCAATCTTCACTATGGGAGTGGAAGATGTATACGACTTCCTCCAAAACCCTATCAAGCACCCAATTTTAACAGAGTTCTCCCTGGGGGGGGGGGGTGCCATCTGACGGGGTAGAGTGGTCGAATGAAGTGACAAGCCACCGTCTTCAGCAGTGGGGTTGGTTTGTTTTCCACCCAAGGCCAATGCGATGTTCCGCTTCAAAGCCAGCTATTTATTTACCACATCTCCAAGCTCAAGTGGAAACAAGCCCTGGGATTATCTCTCCATTTGGGGTCAAAAGGCATGAATTTCAGCGGCAAAATGGTCCACTCTGCAATCTTTGTTTTCTGCATGAGCTGCTAAACGCTGAGGCCAGGCCCACGGGGCCTCCCGCCGCATTGCCCATGAGCTTCGGTAAATCTTTTGACAGGAGTCATTGTCTGGGGCAGTGCCCCAAACGACTTCTCTAAACGGAGTTATTCATTTGGCTATAATGGGAGGCCGGGCTGCCGGGCCCTGCTGATGGCGATAATTTCACATTGGAGACCCGTCTTGTCAGGGTATTTGTAGGCTGAGCGCAGGCGGCCAGAACTGCCAGCGGTTGGGGGGTGGGGCGGGGGCTGCCTTTCTTCGGTCTGGGGTCTGCGCTGAGGCTCTGGGCTTCCTGGGGAGGAGGCAGACCCGGCACAGGAGAGGTTGCGGCGAGGGAAGACCGGCCGAGGCTTCTAAGTCAGGCAGCCGGGGTGGGGGCTCACCTTGGCGCTGGGCGTGGACTTTGGGACACCTGACCTCACCTCTTCGGCCTTCGTGTTCTGTAACATGAGATGGAGACCGCCTGCCCTCAGGGGGCTCTGGGGAGGGTGAGGGGCACCACACAGTAGGGTTCTGGTTCCGTCCCAGCCCCGGGCTCGCAGCCAGGCCCACGGAGGCACCAGATAAAGGCTCGTCACACGGATCACTCTGCTGAGTGCACAACACGAGGAAGCCGGCCGGTTCCAGACACCTGCCCGGGGAGCCGAGGCGCACGGATCTCCTGGACTGAGCCTGACGCTGGCTCGGACCGACCACCCACCGGGCCCCTCCCTCCACCCCCGTCGTCGTCGTCTGCCCCCGAAGCCCCGCCCCTTCCGGCCCTCCCCCCCCCCCCCCCCCCCCCCCCCCCCCCGCTCAACCCTGGACCCGGTTCACCTGTTTCGAGCTTCGGCAACACGGAATTGCTCTTGTGCTCTTGCTGGACGCCGTGTCCGGGAGACCCTGCCCGGTTGCCGCGCGGGGTGCGGTTTGTCGCGCTGACTGCCAGCCGGCGTTCCGTTGGGCGCCTACACCACGCCGGGGCCTTTGCACACCTACCTGTGCCAGGCTGGATGCCGGCCCTCCCGGCCCGGCCCCCTCCCTGGGCTGACTCGCCAGCTGGGTTGCCCCGGGGAGGCTGTGGGTGGCCCGTAAGGGGGCCGCCCTGCCCCACACCCTGCTGTTCCAGGGACTGCCACGTGTTAGCTGTGACAGTCCTGTGTCTTGGCAAACCCCCTCGGTCGCCAGGAAACCAGCACGGGCAGCCTCTCTAGAACGGGCGGGCGGCGTCTGCCTGGATGCTGAAGGGGGCGGTCAGGGCCGGGGTGGCCCGGTGTGAGACTCCGTGGGTTCTTCCAGCTCCAGGGCCCGGGTCCGCTGCCCCCGCAGGACCGGCTACTTGCCAGGGTTCAGGTGCTCCGTCCTGACCAGCACATGAGACGAGAGCAGACCCCTGACCCTCCAGGTGACCCGGGCACGGCTCGGCCCCCTTGGCTGGGTCGGCGCCTGCCTGGGGGCCTGGCCCCAGCTCCCTTTTGGTTCGGGGTCAGGCGTCAGATCCAGGCCGCTTGTTTTTGTAAACCCGGCCACCTGGGGATGGTGTTCATGCTTTTTAAAGGTTGAAAAAGAAAAAAACAAAAAACAAAACGCTAAAAAGGGGGATGTTTGGTGACATGAACACTTGATGTGAATATTACATTTCTGTGTCTGTAAATAAAGTTTTACTGGAACACAGACAGGCAGGTACCATGTGCCTTCCTGACGGGAGGGCGGCGGGAGACTGTCCAGCCCGGCCTGGAAGTGACCACAGGCTCTCTGGCCCTTTGCGCAGTTTGTGGACTGCACCTTGGAGCCCGCGGACACAGTTTTTCTAACTGCAGCTTTAATAAAAAAAATGGAGTGCTTCGCAGATTTGCATGCCCAGGGGCCACGCTAACGTCTCTGAATGGTTCCGATTTTAGGATACACAGAGCGAGTGCTGTAGCTTTTGAAATTTTAACCTATACAACTGGGTACCTGTAAAAACCTGTCATATGTGTCCTTAAAAAGTGTGACAAAATATATTTAACACGATCTTTATGATTGAATCGTCGTCTGTAAATGCACAACTCAGTGGCATTAAATACATTCCAGCGTGCCACCCATCACCACTGTTCTTATCCAAAGCCTATTCATCACCCCGGTGACGGTGAATTTCCCGTGTCAACATGACTGGGCCGGGGGACCCAGATATCTGGTCAAACGTGATTCTGGGTGCTTCGGGGGAGGGTGCCTTTTGGGATGAGTCAATGTTTGAATCAGCAGGCTGAGGAAAACAGATTGCCCTCTCCAGTGTGGGTGGGCCTCCTCCAATCAGTTGAAGACCCAAATAGAACAAAAGGCTGACCCCTTCCCCAAGGGGAGGGAGATCTCCTGCCTGATGGCCTTTAAGCTGGGACATTGGGCCTTTCTGCTGCTACAGCAGCTCCTGGCCTGCGGGCTCCAAATGGACATCAGCTCTGCAGACTTTGGGTTTGCACGTTTCCTGATCACGTTAGCCATTCTTTTTTTTTTTTTTTAATGTTTATTTATTTTGAGAGAGAGAGAGAGAGAGAGCATGAGCAGGGGAGGGCAGAGAGAGAGGGAGACACAGAATCCAAAGCTGGCTCCAGGCTCTGAGCTGTCAGCACAGAGCCCGACGCGCGGCTGGAACTCACAAACAGCGAGATCACGACCTGAGCCGAAGTCGGGCGCTCAACCGACTGAGCCACCCGGGCACCCCAAATTAGCCATTCTATATACTAAATATCTGTGTCTGTATCTCTCCATAGCTTACAAATCGATCCTTATTCTCAGTATCTCCTCTTGGTTCTGTTTCCGTGGAGAACCCCGACCACTCAGCCTCCAACATAAACTGTACCGCCAACCCCCCCCCCCCCGGGGAACCCCCTTCTTCGACTAATTCTCTCTTGGCTCTTTCGGGGGGAGAAGCAATCTGACACTCATCTCGATGATTATTGAAGCTGAGCTTTCGACGTCAAAGGATGCAGCGTCACAAGGTCTGTTGACGTCGAGAAAAGGCAGGTTTTCACAAAAGCAACGCGCTCACGGTCTTGGGAGCGGTAGGGTGTCTGAGCCTGCGGACCCGGCTCCAGAAGATGAGTTTCGAGTTGGCGTTGACCTTGCCTGGACCCACTCACGGATCGTGGCTTCCCGGGGGTGGCGAAGGACTCTCGTGACGTCCCGTCCCAGAGTGGGCAGGGGCCCGCTTCAGGCGGGGGCTGAGGGGTTTCCCAAGACGCAGGACTTTCGAGGCTAACACGTGGGCGGTCCCAGGGGAATCGGGGTGGGGGGGGGTTGGCCACCCTACAGGCCGCCTACAGATTTCCCTGGGTACCCCGGCTGATGCAGTCGGAAGAGGGAGGGGGCGGGCCGGGAGGGCAGGCGTCAAGCCCGGCACGGCCAGGTACCCAAGACTCTCTCGCGCTTCAGGGCAGGGCTCGCGGGGACCCGAGCTCGCTCTGGCTGTGGCCCGGCCCCCCGTGTGTCACCCAGCGTCTCCATGGACTAGGCACCTCACCGCCACCTGCCTCCCCTCAAGTTGCAAACATCGCCCCTGCTCACACCCCTGTCGTACCTCACTGGACAGCAAGCAGTCACCGCCCAGGACCAAGGGCGCGTCTGGGGCCTGTCAGGAGGTCTGGGGAGAGGACCTCGGTGGAAGGAGACGGGGCCAGGGTGCGGGCGGGGGGAGGGCGGGAATCTGCAAGCCAGGGTTTAGCTCTGAGGCTGAGCTGGTGGGGACCCCCCGGTGCTCTCACAGACCCCCCCCCCCAGTTCAGATCACTCACGGCACACTGCTGGGGCCCCCCGCTCTGTCCCTTGCCGGACTGTGAGCCACCTGTGGGCGTGCCAGGCTAGCCCCCACGGTGTCCCTGCATCCCACACTGGGGGTACACGTGGGTGGGGGACACGTGAGGATGCCCGAGTGCTCCAGGAACCCCGAGAGACCGGAGTCCACGCATATAACGGGGGCCAATTGTGGGGCTTGGCCAGCCTGTGGCAGGAGTGCCTCCAATTATTCTGAGGAATTGGGAAGGCTTCCTGGAAGAGGCGGGAGCAGGGCAGTGGGGTGCTCTCCCTGGGGAAGTGCCCTGCGACCCTCTCCACTGCTGCGTCTTTGGGACGCACTGCGTGGGGAAAGTCCTGCGGCACCGGGGCTGGGGTCCCACCCAGTGGGGACAGGTACACGTCCTGCCAGCCGCACCAGGGACTTGGCGACCTGTCTGCTTCCCCCCGTTTGGGGCGGGCAAGGAAGCATGAGCTGCCAGCTGAGAACGCACCTCCCTGCTCCAAACGCCGTCGCATGGATTTATGGCCGGGGTTGCTGGCCAGTGTCCAGACGAGCCGAGGAAAGGCAGCCTGAGGTGTCTGCAAAGCTGCCTCTGGCCCAGCCCTCGGGGGTGACGCGGGGCGGGGAGGGGGGGGGAAGGTAGGGGGGAAGTTGCCGCAGGAAGATCCCAGGGCCTTTGCGGGCCCGGCTCTGTCTGCCCAGACATTCCCTGCAAGGTGACCAGCACTTTCGACAACACCCACACATTCTCACAGATGGGTTTGCCTCTCCGATGCCCATTTCGTGCTTTCCGCGTTACAGGCGAGGACACGGAGGCCCAGAGAAGCGAGCTGTTCTAGGCTGCGAAGGGCGTGGTGGGCTGGGTTTAGGGCCGGGTTTTCTGTGTCCCCACCTGGTGTCCCCTCCGGGCCCTGGGCCACGAGTGTGACAGACTCGCACTCAAGCGGTCGGTTTGTGACTAAGTATTTTTGTGGTTACTTCCGAGCGTGTCCCAGCAGCTGTGTGAGGCCTGTCCTGTGTTGTTTGGGACACTGATGAGACCAGGATGCTCTTGTCCTAACGCATCGACTTGCCCGCGCCCACCGTCCCCACCCGTCCGTTAGAGAAGATCTTCCGGGTGACTGGCTCCCCCGTGGGCCCGGCAGGACCCGCTTCCCACGTCGGTTGTCCCAACCCCGACCTCCTCAACAGCGTTCAGAGCGTCCACTTGGACTGTCACCAGTCTGCTGGGCATCGGATGGCATTTCGTACTTGAACTTCCCTCGCTGTTGACCTGGGTCATTTTTCCGTTCGTTTACGGGCCATTCCTTTGCCCCTTTTGTGAAACAGCTCTTTGATCTGTAACTATCTTTTTCTTATTGATTTGTAGGCACTCTTTACGTATTTGGTGCACGAATTCTGTATCCGTCATGAGTCCCGCACTGTGGACTGAGCTCCCCAGTTCTCTATGTTGTCTTGGGTGCTGATTTATTTTTCACAAACTCCCCTGGCTGCTCTCGGGAGGTTGGCCCGGCTGGACACGGCTGCGGTTGGGGGAGGGGAGGATCATGGCCGGGCTCAGTGGGGAGGAGGGTCTGAGAGCCGCTCTGACACGCGTGGAGCCCACAGGACGGGTTGCTGGTGGCTGCGTCCGGGACTGCGCCCTGGGACTTGTGCATCCTGGAGCCTTGAATCGGTGTGGAGCAGGGACCCCCCGAGAAAGGGGCAGCCGTGGCCCGCCGCTGACACTCCCTCTCCCGGGGCCCGGGCCTCTCCTCCCTCCCGGTCACCGGGGACAGAGGAGCCGCTGGCTGGACTGGGCTTCTGGCTTCCCCACGCTTGGCCTGCAGACCCCGGGGCGCCCGCTCCTGCTCTCTGACCTCGGACCCCTGCCCCGCGGGCCTCTCCGGTGGCGGTAAAGCAGAAGCCTCCTCCTCCGCCCCCTTCCCCTGCCGCCCCCGACTCATCCCTCCTTCCCAGCTGGTCCCCTGAGCGGTCCCCGTGCTCACTCTCCCAGTGTCCCGACTCTGTCCTCCTCATCCCTGTGGTCCCCCTGTGGCTCTGGCCGAGGCGCCAGCCTCCTCGTTGCCGACTCCAGCTGGTGCTCCGCGGCTCATTCAGAGGCACAAGCAGCATGTGGCTGGTGACCCGTCCCCCTCCTCCCCAACACGCCCTCCGCTCTTTGCTCGTCCACGTCCGCTCGTCCCCTCCCTGGCGGCCGCCCTCGCCTCCCCCTCTGCCCCTCTGTCCCCGCTGTCTCTTCGCGGTGTGCCCAGGGCTGGCCAGGGGCTCTACTTCTCTCCCTCCGTGTCCTGGCTTTGGACAACCTCAGGGGGTCCGGGGCTTCAGAGATTGTCGTGGGTGCAGTCGTGTCTCCCAAAGAGACGTGTTCACATTCCCGCGCTGGTCCCCGTGGACGCGACCTTCTCCGGAAACAGGGTCTTTGCAGAGGTGGCCGAGCCTAAGTGTAGATGCGGTCATAGCGAGAGGCGAGGCTTAAACCCAGCGGCCGGTGTCCTTGAAAGAGGAGGAGAGACACAGGCACACACGAGAGGAGAACGCCGCGTGCGGACAGGGGAGGACGCCCTGTAATGACGGGACAGAGATGCAGGCGATCTATCAACAAGCCGGGGAAGGTATAGGGGGCCCGTGAACCCCCAGAAGCCGGGAGAGAGCCCGGGACGGGGTCTCCCCCACAGCCCTGGAGGGAACCAGCCCCGCGACACCTGGGTTTCGCTCCCGGCCTCCGGAACCCGGTGAGAGTACGTGCGTGCCGTTGGAGCCGCAGGGTCTGCGGTCCCTTGCCGTGGCTGCCCCGGGACACGGGTGCGTGGCAATCGGTGTGTGCACAGCTCCAGATGGGGCCTCGGGCTCACGGCCAGCTCCCGGGGTCTGAGCCACTACCTGCTGCCCAAGTGCCTCCCCTCGAGGCCTCGAGGCCTCAGACTCGGCAGGCAAGGCCGTCTTGGCTGTTCCTGGAGCCCGGGATCCTTCAGGCAGGACGTGTCTGCACATCTTGAGAACCGAGGCCGCCGCTCAGGATGCCTCTGCTGGGGCCGAACAGCCTCCCTCATGGAAGAGACGGGCCCGGGGCTGGAGGGAGACGCCAGGGCTGGCCCGGCGGAGGTGCTGAGGCCTCAGCCTCTCAGAGGAAGTTCCCTGCCCCCAGGCCCTCCCCCAGCGAGGTGGGGGGGGGGGGAAGGTCTGTGCGCTTCCTCCGGGGATTTTCCCAGAATACCCCGAGACGGTCTGATCTGAAGCTGGCCCAGACCCGCCTGGGTGCAGGGCTCCGGGCCCATCCCCAGGTCAGCAAAAGTACAAGATTCCAGTGAAATCGGTGGAGGGAGCAAGGGTCAAAAGGTGGAGACAGTCATACATTCAGTTAGTGTTTACTGAGCACCTACTATGCACCAGGCCCCGGGGCCTGCAAGAGACCAAGGGGGTGTGGCCCTGCGTCAACGGCGGTTACAATTTAAGGGTGGAGGCAGGCAGGTAGACCACGTGGGAGCCCAGAGGAGGCCCCCAGCCCAGCTGGGGGAGGTGAGCGTCTGGCCCCCGGGTTATGTAAAAGGGATAGACACTGGCTGAGCACGGGGAGGGAGCAGCTCGTGCAGAGCCGGGCGGTGGGTGATAGCAGACCCCTGAGCACGGAATGGGGAACTCAGTCGTTAGAATGAAGGGCGCGGGCGCATGTGTGCGCGTTCAGGCAGGTCTGTGTGCACGCGCATCTGCATGTGCCCATGGGTGTGCATGTGCGTGTCTGTGGTTCCTGATGTGTTTGGGGAGCAGGGCTCTCTCGGGAAGACGTCATGTGCTAAGCTTAGGAATTTTAAGAATGTGGAGGAAAATTAACAACATTACAGCAGTTCGGTGACCTGGTCTGTGGCTCAGGGCACCCTTGTCCTCGACGTGGGGTTCCCATCTGCGCACGGAACCAAGGCTGGGCCCTTGCAGCTCGGATGCCCAGGACAAGGAAGGGGACCCTGGTGGCAGCTGCGGCCACGTCCTCGAGAAGCTTCGGAGGCCCGGCCCTGCGGAGAAGCGGCTGACGGTCAGCCCCGTGTAACTAGACCCAGGCCACACGGCCTGTTACAACACCAACAACAGCCTCGCCTTTGAGTTCTGCAACTGGAGAGGGCGGTGGGGACCCCGGCCTCCCCGGGGGGCCTCGGTGACATTGATCCCCCGGCGACAAGTGTTGGTGATCCGGGGTGAGGGGACTCAGCCGCCAGGCGGTCGCCCAGAAGGAGACCCCACGGCCGTGTTTGGAAAGGGTGGGACATAACCTGCCTGAGTTCAGAGGCCGGAAACGCCCACGTGTCTACACGCGCGTCTCAGGGAGGGGCTGGGACGGACAATCCACATCCCTTTGCCAAAGCGCTTTGACATCGAACCATCTGGGCGCAAACAGTAACCGTTGCCAAACCCGGATTCCCATGCTCGGTAGTTCCCGGGGGTGCTCGCGCTCCAGGTAAGGAGGTTGTGGCTCAAAAGTGAAGTTCGGAGAGGGAGGTTGGTCCAGGGCCACATGGAGCTGGCCGCGCCCTCGGGCCCCTCCTCTCTCCTTACAGCACCCCCAGCCCCTGGCTCCTCTCACCCCTGACCCTGGCTCTTCCTGTCCCTGGGTCCCCCCGGCCCCTGGCCCCTAGCCCCTGACCCCCGGCCCCTGAGCGCCCCCCCTGGCCCCGAGCCCCTGGCCCTCCAGCCCCTGGCCTCTAGCCCCTGACCCCCGGCCCCTGAGCACCCCCCTGGCCCCTGAGCACCCCCCTTGGCCATGAGCCCCTGGCCCCCCAGCCCCTGACCCCCAGCCCCTGACCCCTAGCCCCTGACCCCGGCCCCTGAGCGCCCCCCTGGCCCCGACCCCCTGGCCCCTAGCCCCTGACCCCTGGCCCCTGACCCCCGGCCCCTGAGCGCATCCCTGGCCCCGAGCCCCTGGCCCCCCACCCCCTGACCCCTGGCCCCTGACCCCCAGCCCCTGGCCCCCGGCCCCTGAGCGCCCCCCCTGGCCCCGAGCCCCTGGCCCCCCAGCCCCTGACCCCTAGCCCCTGACCCCCAGCCCCTGAGCGCCCCCCTGGCCCCGAGCCCCTGGCTCCCCAGCCCCTGGCCTCTAGCCCCTGAACCCCGGCCCCTGAGCGCTCCCTTGGCCATGAGCCCCTGGATCCCCAGCCCCTGGCCCCCAGCCCCTGACCCCTAGCCCCTGACCCCCGGCCCCTGAGCGCCCCCCTGGCCCCGAGCCCCTGGCCCCCCAGCCCCTGGCCCCTCCCCGTCCCTGGAGCCCCCCAGCCCCTGGCCTCCGGCCCCCAGCCCCTCCCCAGCCCCAGCACCCCCCACCCCAGCCCCTGGACCCCTGCCCTGGCCCCCCCAGTGCCAGAAAAGCAGCCATCTCCCCCCTCCCAGATCTGTCTTCACCTGTGAACGCGGATCAGTCCTGATGGCGTGTGCGAGTACAGGTTTGAATAGTGGGAATTCTGAACCCAAACAGTGCTGCCATTACCTCTGTTTGGGGATTCCAAGGTTCCAGGGGAAGCCTCGGGCACTTTCTCTCTCTCTCTCTGCCCCCCCCCCCCCCGGTCCAGCCCACAGCTTCCATCCTGTTGCAGGTGGACAGGCAGCGAGGTCCGGGAGCCCTCGCTGGGAGACGGGGTAACAGAGCCCCGTCTTGGGGGGAGGTCCTGGGCCTGCTAGAATTCCCAGGCTTAGGACACACAGGGGCGGAGGAAGAGAGAGGCGAGGACCGTCTGTGGGGCGGGCAAACAAACGCGTCCCCCCGCGGACCCTGTTTCTCTGTGAGAAGGGGGCGCCCACGCCAGCCCCGAGGGAGGCCTGCGCTGGGGCTGGGGCTGGGGAAATGCCCCCAGGGTCCGGCATAGCTGAGCCTCCCTCCCCCGGTCCATCAGGCTTCCTGCCCCGTGCCCGCCCCACCTCCGGGGCCCCCTCCCACCTGCCCCAGTTCACCTCCTTCTGGGGATCCCTCTCGCAGGCGGGCTCCCGGGGTGCTGGGCGCCCCCACCCCGAACAAGAGGCCTGCTCTTTCTCTTTCGTGTGTGTGGGTAAATACATAATATAAAATTTGCTTTTTTAGCCATTTTTTAGTGTGCAGTTCGGTGGCATTATTTAACTCACATGTTGTGCAACTATCCACTTCCAAATCGCGTGCACCTGTGCGATGCTGGGACTTTACCTCGTTGATGATGGTGATGCCTTGACACCCTGGCTGGGACCCCAGGCTGAGCCTCGACCTGACCCTTCCTGCCAGGTCCCTGGTGGGGGGCGCCGCATGAGGACCCCGGCGCCCCCCGGCCCTCTCGGCAGGCACTGGTTGAAGCATGAGCCCGGTCAGTCTGGTCCTGTCCCTAGAACCCGGAGGACAGCAGTGACAGCCACTCCTGGTTGTCCCCGGGCCTTACTCGTCCCTTAATAGCAGTAGAACGTGGCTGTGTCCCCGGACCACCCAGCAGGACTACGGTTCCCAGCCGCCCTGCTGTTGGGAGTGGCCGGGGGACCTCGTTCCGGGGCTGGCGTGACACCTCCGACCCAGCCAAGTGCACAGGAGGAGGCAGCCACCAGGACTGGTGACAGTGGGGCCACCCCGGGGAGGCGCCGCCCCACAGTCAGAAAGGTCCGCGTTCACGCAAAGCCTCTGAAACCGGCCTCTTCCTAGGCAGCCCCACCACTCGCCCATCATCAGGTTTTACCCCATAAGCCGGGACCTCCTCCAGGGGGAATGTTCCTGACTCGTCTCCGCTCCTGCAGCCCCAGCCCAGGACCCAGCACGGACACTGGTGGACAAATATTTGGTGAGTGATGAATGCCCTGGGTGATGAATGTGTTGAGCTCCCTGCTCCCATTCCGGGGGGCTCCCACTCAGAGGGGGTCCTTCTCATAGGTGCCCCCTGTCAGAGATGCTCCCGTTCAAAGGTGCTCCCATTCAGAGGGGATCCTGCTGGGAGGTGCTCCCATTCAGATGTGCTCCCTGTCAGAGAGATTCCCTCTCAGATGTGCTCCTGCCTAGAGGTGCTGCTCCTGCTCAAAGGTGCTCCCTCTCATAGATGCCCCTGCTCCAAGATGCTCCCACTCAAGGGAGACCCCTCTCAGAGGTGCTCCCTCTCAGAGGGGCTCCTGCTTGGAGATACTCCCATTAAGAGGTGCTCCCGCTCAGAGAGATTCCCTCTCAGATGTGCTCCTGCTCAGAGGTCCTCCCGCTCGAAGATGCTCCCTCCCATAGACGCTCCCACTTGGAGGTGCTCCCACTTGGGGATGTGCAACCAGCCCGCACTCCCTGCACTCTGAAACTGACGGCGCGTCCTTACCTCTGGGGGTCAGGAGGCGGGTGGGCCTGAGCGTCCTCCCGCTCGTGCAGGGCGGACGGGGGGCTGGTGCACAGGGAGTCACGGCCTTGCGTGGCGGGAACCTGGCTGCCGTCTCCCGGGGCTGACCCAGACAGGGGCCGCGGCCTGCCCAGATGCCCCTCGCTACGTTAACGCCGGGGGCCCCGTGTGCATCGCAGAGCAGACGTGAGGAGCTCTGTGACCGTGACAGCACGTGGCGCAGTCGCTGTGACGACCGCGGAGGCGCTGGGAGCGGCGGTCGCGACGGGGTCCACTCCAGATCCGGACGATCCTACCTGATGGCATCCGCAAAGACCCTATTGCCAAATAAGGCCACATCCTGAGGTTCTGGGTGGACGTGATTTGGGGGGCACCGTTCACACCCCCTTTCCCCTCACAGGCGACGGTTTGTTCCGGGAAGCCCTTCTTGGGGGTCGTGGGCTGAGTGGCAGGCAGCCTCCATGGTCCAGGTGGGACTGTCCCTGCCCCGGGGCCCTCTTTCCCAAGTCCTGAACGCTCTTCCCTGGTGTTGATGAGTTTCTCAACAAGCCTTTCCTGGGAGCAGCAGGGGCTTTGCTGCGGGGCTGGGGTTGAGCAGTGATTTAACTGAGGTTCAGTCCTCGCTGATCCCAGTAGAACCTAATTCCTTCCCCAGACCTATGTCATGGCAGAGGTAGAGTTTTCTTTCTTTTTTTTTTAATGTTTACTTATTTTTGAAACAGACAGAGAGAGTTCTCACACGAGCAGGGGAGGGACAGAGAGAGAGGGAGACGCAGAATCCGAAGCAGGCTCCGGGCTCTGAGCTGTCAGCACAGAGCCCGACGTGGGGCTCAGACTCAGGAATGGTGAGGTCACGACCGGATCCACAGTGGGACGCTTACCCGAGTGAGCCACCCAGGTGCCCCGAGACATGATTTTCAAATGAGGAAATGTGATAGGAATATGAAAGTTTGGACGATGACACAGGATCTAGAATGTCATTACGGGGGGAGATTCCCGCGCAGGCTTTGCGGGCAGGATGGGAGGAAGGCCCCGGGGGAGGAGGCGGCTCTCGCTGAGCCCCTGCCATCTGTCGGCCTCCTCACAGCCCCCATTTCACAGGTGAGGAAACAGAGACTCCAAGAGCTTCGGTCTTGTGCCCCAAGCCACGCCCGCAGCAGCGGGACGCAGAGCTGGCCCCACCCGAGGCCTGGGTCCAGGGCCACCCTGTCCCCTCCCCAGCTGCACCCACGATAGGAGCCCCCATGACTGCTCGTGGTCTTGGGCACCGCCCCGCATTTTGGCCGCTGTGCCACCCAGGGTCGGGGGTGGAAAGGGAAGAGCCAGGCGGGGTGGAGATCCCCCTCCCTGGCAGCCGTCATCGGCTCCCCGGTGGTAGGTCCTCCCTCCACCCTCACCGGCCCCGGGCCGGCGGTCCAGGCTCCTCCTTCGCCTGCCCGGATGGCCCCACCTGGTCCTACAGGTCTCCTGGCTTCCGTCTGGGTCATAGCCGGCCCCGCCTCCTGTCTGGGAGCCCCAGGGAGACACCATGGCATCTCTGTCCTCCCAGAGGGCGTCCGGGCTCCCTCGAGTCACCTGGGGCATCGCCGGACACTGTGGGCTCACCCTTGTCCTCGCCACTGGGGGACCCTGTTGGCCGGCCATGGCCGAGGACTTTTCTTCACACTCTGTCCCTTTTGTCCCTCCTGAGGGGTAAGGGCACAGGCTGGCGGCCAGTCAGACCTGCCTTGCTTCCCTACCCGCCACGTCCCCTTAACAAGTGGCACAAAGTCTCGGAGTCTTTGCATTCTCACGTGCAAGACGGGACAGAGATCCTGGCGGCCTGCGCCGCGCTTGGCGGGAGAAGATTCTGGGCCGCCGTGACCTCCTCTGCCCCTGGTTGTGCGGGTTCTGGTGGCCCCGGCACCGGGCCGTGCGGGCCCCGCCCTCGGGGTGTTCTGGGAGGCAGGTGACAGAGGAGGCTCACGTGACCCTCCTCGGCTCCCGCGGTCGGCACAGGAGGCACCAGATTCTGAGCAGAAGGACGGGCTCTGGGAAACGTGCCGGCCTCTGCCCTCGGGCCAGCAGAGCTGTCCCCGCGTCCCCCGCTGACCCCAACAGGGCGCAGGCCTCCTGAGCCGGCCGTCCTCGGGATCGATAGCTGAGCCGATCGGCCGGCAATGTGACACTAATGGACGCAGAATTAAAACGCGGGGGCACATATTAATCTGGACGGCCACGGGGGCTGGGTGGGGCGGGTGGGGGCGCAGGCGTGCGGCCCTTAATGGAGCCGTATTGACCAGGCCGCAGAGACCACAGCCTGGGTTGGATGTCACTCTGCAGCCCGGGAACTGGGGGGTTATGGATTTCAGTGTTTTATAGGTTTGGGTTTTAAAAAAAGTGACCTCCCTTTCTCCCCCAGATCAATATTCTGTTTTTAGCTGAGCATGATCACCGATAGCCCATCAGCACGGCCTCCGGGGAGCTTCGTGAATATCAGTGTTGGAAATATTAATATCTGATGGTAACAGGGCCTCGGCCACACGGACAGGGGCCCGTCCTGGCCCTCGGCCCTCTCGCCCAGCCTCCGGACTCCAGGAGCGATGGGCAGACGTGCCCTTTGCAAGCTTTCTGTTTCTTGGATGAAGCTTTAAGTCTCTGAAAAGGCCAGCGGGCATCCGATTGCCCTGGGCTGCAGGCGGGGCATCGACCTTCCTTCCCAACGGAAGGGACCCTGGAGTTTGCACAGCTGCCCTGGGAGGGAGGAACCCCATTTTATTTGTTTATTCATTTGGACAGAGAGAGAGTGAGCATGAGCGGGGACGGGAGAGAGAGAGAGAGACAGACAGACAGACAGAGACAGAGAGAGTCCCAAGCAGGCTCCACACCTTCAGCGCAGAGCCCGACTCAGGGCTCCAACTCACAAACCGTGAGATCATGACCTAAGCCGAAATTAGGAGTCAGACACTCAACCGACTGAGCCACCCGGGCGCCCTGGAGTAACCCCATTTTAAACATGGGGAAACCGAGGCTCAGGACAAGGCCATGTGGTGGGCGAATTCCAGCCCTGCGGGCTGCCGTCGGGAATCGCTCCAAGATAGACAGGAGCCCTGCCGCACGGCCCTCCTCTTGCGAAGTCAGTGTCTGCAGGGAGGCGGGGATGACAAGCACCCCTCGCTAGGGCGCCCTGAGGTTCAAAGTCAGGAAACTCTGGACTTTGTGCACTTAGTGCCCTGGCAGGGGTGGGGACAAACCCAAAGTCCCCTGCCCACCTTCCAGCCCGTGAGAGCCTCCTGGGCCTCTGTCTTCCTGCCCTCACCGAACCTCTCCCACGACCCCGGGGGCAGTAACCAAAGTGAGGGCGATTCCTCCATGCAGCCCTCCTGGCTGTGCCCATGCATTTGCTCTGCCCTGAATGGAGCCTGTGTCTCCCCTCTGGGGGTCCTGCCCACCCCAGACCTCCCCTCCTCTTTCTTCTCCCTATTCTGGTCTCACCTTCCCAGATCTGTCCCCTCCTGCTGCCTGAGTGACCTTCCCGAAGGTCACGTCCAGCCTCAAACCTCCCTGCCTTCAGGACGAAGTCAACTCTGCCAGGCGCTCAGGCTGAGCTCGTCCGGGCCCGCTGGCCTGTCACCATCCTTTGCGCCCGCCTGTCTGCTGGAGCCACACTGCACACTGACATGGCCTGGGACGTGAATCCCAGAGTCTGGGACACGGCCCAGAGTCCCCCACTGGGCCCGTGCCCGTGCTGGTCGCTGGTCCCCAGCACGGCATGAACACGGCGCCAGGCTCGGTGGGGCGCGGCCTCCGGGCAGGCGGGTCTCAGTCCCAGTCGCCCAGAGCCCAGCCCTCCCACACCCCGGTCCCTCCCTCGTCCCCGCCCCGGGCTCTGGTGCAGCTGCTGCCTGGCTGTCGCCCTCTCTGCCCTCCTGTCCACCCCTCTCTCTGCCTCCCGTGAACCAGGGCCTGGGCAAGCGCAGGCTCAGAGCTGAGTCAGCGCAGAGTCAGGCTGAGACAGAGCGGGAAGGAAAGGAGAAGCCGGGAGAGAGAGGCTGGCAAGTTAGGGGCGGAGGAGCCATGGTGTGAGAACGATGTCCCAGGGAACCAGGAGCACCGGGCCAGCTGCCAGGAAGCGATTCCATGCCAGCAGGTCTCAGACCGTGGCCCCGCTAGGGATGTTCTCAGCGGCTCCCTCAGCACCCGGGGCTTACTCGGCCTTTAATCCCGCCTTTCTGCGCCAGAGGCCTCGACGGCGGGGAGGATCGGGGCCACACGTCCAGGTCGGGGGGCTGCGGGGTGGTCACTGAAATCCTCAAAGGGACGACGACTGTCCCACCTCCCCCAGGCCGAGCCCCTGAGCACCTCCCCCCACTCAGCAGCGTCAGAGGCAAACCGACATGGGGAGGGAGGGGCGGTCACCGCCGCTTCATAACCGGACCCTTAGCAGGACCCAGCAGGCCGAGCCCCGGCGGAAGGGCGGTGAGGACGGCGGAGAGAAGGGGTGAGAGGTGCCCTGCAGAGGGGGCGGACCCGGCTCCTCGCGCACCTGCGTGGAGCCTCGGGCCGCAGAGCGTCTGGGACGGGAGCGCGGCCCCTCCTCCCGCGCCCCTGCGCGGGCGCGCCCACTCCCTGAATCTCGGTCCCCGCCTGCACGGAGGGCCCTGGGAGCCCCTCTCCGTGGCCGTCCTGCCCGGGATTGTCTGGCCACCCCCGCCGGCAGGAAAGTGAGCAAGAACACGTTCGACACTGAATAATTAATTTTCGTTCTGTGATAAAAATGTTGTCTATTGATTTACAACCCCTCCCGGCAATAAAGCTTTTCGATGGAAACCTGATTCTTAATTATTGTCCCCAGACCCGCCAGGAGGCGTGTCCAGCTGCCGTGGGAGCAGCCCCAACTGTTCCCGGGCGTTTCAGGGCCACGGGGCCAGCTGCCGGCCGGCCGGCCCGCTGTGACTTCCCCTGTGACCGTGCGGCCCCCACGGCAAACGCCCCCGGCCCCCGGGCCCGGCCTGGGCAGGAAGCAGGTCAGCGGGGGGACGGCCACACCGGGCCCCGGAGGGCGGTGACGGCTTCAGGGAGGCAGAGGTGCCGTGGTTGCCTGGGGGGTGAACAGGGAGGACGAGGTCAGAGCTGGGGGGGGGGCGGCCAGGCCACGCCAGGCCAGGTGGAGCCCAGCTTCCTCCCACGGCGACCGACTCGGGAGCCTGGCAGGCAGGGCTCCGTCCACAGCGAAGGAGAGGCGGACGGCTGACGCGGAGGAGACGGCTGCGGCCATCCCCTGCGGGTTGGGACCGGGCGCTTCCGTCCTGGCACCCTGTCCGCCCCGTCCTCCCCCGGCAGGGCCTCCGGGCTGCACCCCAGGTCTCACGCTTGAGGGGTCCCGGCGGTCCCACCGCTGCCGGCAGGGTCCGAGCTGCACTTGGTCCCCAGGTTCCGTCCTCCAGCCCGGCAGGGTGGAGGGTCACCTGCCCCGTCCTGGAGCATCCAGGACACCACCTGGCGCGGTCGTCCTGCAAGGGCTTGCGGGACCACGTGGAGGACAGACAGCGCCGGGAAAGTCGGCAGAGAAGAGACACTCGTCAACACCCGCCAAGCGGGGAGCCGGGCCCCGCCCCCCGTTCTGCCCCTTTCTGCCGCTGGTTAGGTTACTTCACAGCAGAGCACAGCAGGGCCACAGCCATAAAAGGGGGCTGGAAGGGCCCAGGCGAGGACACGGGACACACGTATTTTTGCCAAATCCCTCCCGCGCACACCTCGTCTTCACAGAATCGGCTGATGCCGTCGGACCGCGTCTCCCGACCCCGCTGCTTCGGGTTTCTGAGCCGCGGGCTCCGGGATCTCAGCGCTCGTCCCCGGGCTTCGCGTCTTCCCCTGAGAGCCGCCGCTGTGCTGACCCTGTTTGCGGTGGGGACGCAGGCCGTCAGAGGCCGCGGGGCCGACAGTCGGAGAGGCCGCGCCCGGCCTGCCGCGGCCCGGACCAGCGGGCGCAGCCGAGCACAGCGCCTGCCAGACGCCCTCCCGCCACATTCGGCAAACGGAACGACAGGGGCTTAAAAATTAAGGGAACAGGACAGCTGGGTGAGGCGGGGAGTTTGGGTACCCCCACATCGTCCGACTCGGGTCTATCGCCGAGCCCCAGCGCGCTGGGCCCAGGGATGCCCTTCGAGGTCGCCAGGACGAGTAGAGGTGGTCGCACGTCACCTCAGGACCAGGGAGGGTCGCGGGAGCCGAGGCAGGACCCGACACCGGCTGCAGAGGCAACGGTCGAAGATTCCGGATGCGTCTCGATTCACACCACTCTCTATACCTCTGTCTGGTGCCCAGAGATTCCTAATCTTTGCCACTGGCTCTGACTTCCTGCGACAAATACCTCTTTAATCCTTTTTTTAATTTTTAGTTTTACATTTACTTTTGAGAGAGAGTGAGCAGGGGAGGGGCAAGACAGAGGGAGAGAGAGAGAGCAGCCCAAGCAGGCTCCGTGCTCTCAGGGCAGAGCCCGACCTGGGGCTCAATGTCACAAATCGTGAGATCAGGACCCGAGCCCAAATCAAGAGGAGTCAGATGCTTAACCGACTGAGCCACCCAGGCGCCCCATCAGATGCCTCTTTAAAAGGGAGATGCCCTTGACCCGGCGGTGGAAGTTCCTCCCTCACTATGCTCCAGGGTAGTGAGCCACCCCTAAGCTCCGTGGGCTTGGATACACGAAGCACGTATTGTCCCTGCTTCAGTCACACAGCACAGCGATATCTGTCCAATACGATGCCACCAGAGGAAGCCACGAGCTTACTACTGAACGGTCCACATCTTCCACATCACTGGGACCGGTGATTTGCCAGGAGGTGCTAGCTGGTGCTTAGTACAGAGGAGGTGCTTGGTGAGCGCTTAGTACGCAGGAGGTGCTAGGTCAGTGCTTAGTACACAGGAGGTGCTCGGTGAATGTTCAGCACTCAGGAGGCGCTCGGTGGGTGCTTAGGGCACGAACAAATGTAGCAACGAATGAGTGAATCCACGCGGGCACGTCACCCAGCCATCAGGCCCTCCTGCCCTCTCTTCCTCCCCCCCCTTGGCCACTCCCCTTTGACCCCTCTGTGGGCAATCTCTTCACACAACACGGGGACCAGTGGCGCCTGCCGCTGGTGACTCACGGGCCACAGGAGAAGCGTTGCAGGGCCACACAGCACCGGGCGAAGTGACCGGCGATGGACGGCCCCCGTGACGCTAACGTTAGAGCCTTGATTCCGGGGACTCAGACTTCGGCAGCAAAGGGTGGCTCTTGCTGGAACCGCACCTGCCGTGAGGAAACGGGGCAAGGGCAGCTTCGGAGGGGACCGGGTGTTTCGTGTCGCACGCACTGAGTCCTCGATGCCTGCTGGGGCCCCGCACAAAGATGAGGGGTCTGTGGATGGATGGGTGAACTTGCGTCGAGGTGCAAAGGTGGGGTCCAGCGAGACTAAGGGTGCGCGTGGCAGGAAGGCCGTAAGGAGCCACAGGGCCCTCGGCTCGACCTCTGGCAGCGGGCTCCCCACTGGGCGAACGTGGAAGACGATGCCGACGTCCCCATCCCCCACCCTGGGCCCAGCAGATTCAGCACAGGGTGGTGGGGCCCGTGATTCCAAGGACCTCCTTCCCCTGCGCCTCGCCTCCCTCCGCAAAGAAGGGACCACTGGGACGAGCGGGTCCGTAACTTGGGAGAACAGCGGAGAGGCGGTAGGGAGGCCCGCACGGCAGGGGTGCCAGTGTCCGCACGGCCCTGTTCTGCCTCAGGACCTTGGCACTCGCTGTGTCTGCAGGGAGGGTCTTTCCTTTAGACCTTGAACCTCCACCCGCCCCCTGCGTTTGGCTCATACCCGAGACTTCCTCGCCCTGTGTTTATGGGTCCACGCCGTGGCGCCCGTGGCCGCGGGCCTGCAGGACATCACGGTGCTGGAGCACAGTAGGGGCACGAGCACTGCCCTCCCCGCCTCAGCCCTTCCCTCCAGCGGGCTCTTACCTCCTCCACATCTTCTGAAGCGAGGCCGGGGTAATCTGACCTGTCCACTTTCCGATCATTTAGCAAATGACTTGTATTGACCTCCGCCTGGTGCTCACGCTGGGGGAGGGGCCTAATGGGGGCAATTATAGGATTTCCGTCACCCTCGGTGAGGCCTTGGCAGGACCTTCAGCGGCTGCCGACGCCCTGCCTGGCGCAGGAGTGGGGGGGGGGGGGGCACCTGGACCCTGGGCTGTCGGCTCACAAGTGGGGAGAGTCACACGCTGGCTGGGTGCCGGGCCCACCCATCACCCAGCGCTCCTGGCTCAGGGAGGCAGGACCCCGCGGTGGGGGGGCCCAGGCAGCCGTGCTAACTGCACGTCCCCGCTGGGCTATGCCCAGCAACCCTTGCTGCGTTCCAGGCGCTGTGCTGGGTGCGGGGGCTGCACACGCAGGAGGGAGCCGGGGGACCGCTCCCCTCCGAATTATGCCCCCTGCACGTCTGCTCCCCGCACCGCGGTTACAAGTGATGGGACGGGGAGGGCTCCCGGCCAAGCCCTTCCCGGTGAGGCCGCCGGGCAAAGGCCTCCTTGTTCCCGAGTGGTGGGCGCTCTGGGGGGCCCGCAGGAGCCACTGCGTGGGCCACCACTCACGGGCTCTTGGGGATGGACGAGCATCCGTGAGGAGCTGTGGGCCGTCAGCCCCGGGCTGGGGGAGACTATACCGTGTGGTGGGGGAGGGCCACGGTGGGAAGAGAGGTCAGCCTCCCGGAGAATGGGGTGGATGTCACCAGGCTGGCCCAGGCCGGGCAAAGCACAGACATGGGAGCGCATGTGACCGGCCCCCAGGGCCTGGGAACAAGGAAAAGAGTCAAGATCTGGTCTGCTGGCTGCGAGGGACCCCTGAGCTTTGTCCCCGGTGCCTGACACACACCAAGACAGGCCGAGAGGCTGTGTGAGGGCAGGCGCCCAGCCCTGCCGAGACTCCCTGCCTCCACTGCCCTTGGGAGAATCGGAGAAGGCGGACGGCAGGGTCCACGAGGGCGAAGTGAGGTTCAAGGTGCGGAGGGGTGTGTCTGAGGTCACGGGAGCCGTGTCGCTTCCCCGGGCGAGCTCCCCGCGGCTCACCGCGGCCCCGCGTCTGTCGCTAGGGACTGTGGTCCGCTTTCCAGACAGACAAAGTGGGGGAACAACAGCCGGGGGTCCCCGCTGAGGTCCTGCAGCTGGGAGGTGGGGGCCGGGGGTTAACCGGGGGTCTGCTCCAGAACCGTCTCTTAGTTCTGCATTGGATTTCTCGGGCTGACCCCAGGGACCGCCGCGGGCACTTCCAGAATGTGGGCATTGCTACCCCTGGGCACATCTGGCTGGGGCAGGGGCGGGGGCGCCCGGGGAGGGGGCGTCGGGTAGAACCACAGAGGCGCGGAGACTCAAGACAGTAGAGAACGTGGCTGTCTGGGCAGCCCCCCTTGGTCCAGCGTGAACCTGGTGCTCATGGAGCAGGTGGGGACACGGCTCGGCGAGGCCTCCCGGCACCGAGGGGCAGGACGGGCTGGGAGGCTTCAGGGGAGGAGGGAGGGGGGTCTCCCCAAAGACCCTGGGTCTGCAGAAGAGGAAGAGAGGCGTCCCCAGAGGCCGCGCCAGAAAAATGGTCATAGAGTGCTTTTCCTCCCCTGAGGACAGGGGCGGCGGGTGGGGGGGGGGGGGCTGCATAGCGTCCTGTCCCTGCACTTGCTCTCAGTCCCGACCCCGGTGCTTGCCACCCTTGGCACAGCTGTGGCCATGGGTTGTGCGGGCTCAGCCCCCAGGTGAACGGCTGCTCCGGGACCAGCTGTCCCGCTCACCCGTCTCCGCATCCTGAGGCTGCTTCCAGAGCGTTCCCCAATAGGGGCTGTGACGTTGGCCACAGGGAAGGAGAGGGCTGGATGCACGAACAGCTGGAGCTCCGCCCAGCAGGTGCCCGCAGGTGCCCGGCTCTGGTGCACACAGTTACACGCGCTCAGTCACAACCAGCACCCGTGAGGCTGGTCGCTGGCCCGCCGAGACCCTCGGCGTCCCACGCAGACCCAGGCGGCTGGGGGGGAGGACGCACACGGTGGGGCGCACAAAGGCAGAGCGGGGTGCTCCAGCGAGGGGCCGGCAGAGTTCTCTGCTCTCAGGAGCCCCCCCCCCCACCGCCCCGCCCCGGTGCCCCGGGGGTTTTGAGAGGAGTTAAGTGACTTGCCCACAGTCCCCAGGGTGGCTGCAGCGAGGCCCGGCCCTGGCTCCGAGGCCTGTTTCCAGACCTCGCTCGCTGATGGCTCCGTCTCCAAGGGACGGTAATGAAACAATGCTGGTGTGACACAGCTCTTGTCGCCTGAGAGTGTCTAAGTGCTTTATGAACAATTAATCGGCTCTCGCCCACTCCGGGGGCCGAGCATGATAGCCCAGGGGGCCCGCAGCGCTTCCGCGGCCCCGGGGCCCTGAGCTCTCCGGATGCAGAAGCTTGAGGCCGTGGCAGTTTAGAATAATGGACACAAAGCAGCGGGGTGCACAGCCTAATCGAGGTGTGGGCCCCAGGGGTCTCGGGATCTTACCCAGAAAGTCTCACCTGCACCAGGGTCCCCTGTCCTCCAGCTGGTCCTTCAGCCCCCTGGGCCCTCACTTCTCCCCTCCAGCCAGAGTCCCTGTCGCTGGAGGGGATGGAAAAGACAAAGTGGGTGCGGCGGCTGGCACGGGCCAGGCACGGTGGTCATACAGCAGGTGCTCATGTAAGATCCTGGAGTCACAGGATCCGGTGACCCGGGCGACCGCCCAGCCTTTTGCACCTGAGCTTGTCGAGGAAGCAGCCCTTTCTGTCACTGCTTTTCCCGAAGGGGTGTAGGAGGTGTTGGGAGGATCCCCCAATCTCAGAATCGTGGACTCACGAGCTCCTGGGTGGGAGCAGGCCCTGGAGGCCAGCCGGTCCGCACTCGGGCCAGGTGGGCTGGTGGCCAGGAGTGCACTTCTTGCATGCCTCCCCTGACCCGGAGCTCACCACCTGTCAGAGCCGTTATCGTCTTTACGCCTCCCGGCTCCCCACACCCCGCGGCCGCCGACCAAACACAGTTACGGTCGTTGACAGATATGCACTCGGGGCCTGCGACGTGCCAGGCTCACGCGAGGGAGGGGCTTTCCCTGGAAGCCTCCAGAAACTCAGTCTACTTCTCCTGGCTGGGATCATCCGCGACGCTTTCATTTAAATCGGGCAACGTGAGGCGGATGCTTTGTTGTCGCCCCACGTCGCGGGTGAGGAAGCCGAGGGACACGGGGGGTTAAGCAACTTGCTCGCAGCTGGGAAGGCATAGAGGGACCGAAATTCAAGCCGGAAAAGCCCCGCGTGGCTTCCCTGTCTACTCGACCACACGTGCGGTGGAACGTTCTGGATTAAACGGCAGGAAGGTAGCGTAGCTCCGTCCTCACTTCTCCTGGATGGTGACGACAGCTCGCAAGGCCCCACCCCCCGGCCTGGGTCAGTGCGCGCCCTGGCCCACCGCCCCTGCGTGCCTGCATCGGGGGGTCCGCCTCCCCTCTGTGTCCAGCGTCCCGCACAGGCCCCGCCCAACTGGGGTGTTCGGTGCATTTCTGCTGAAAAAGGAAAGGGCTCACGCATCACCTGGTTATTGTCACCCCCATTTTAGAGCCAAGGAGCCCAGGATGGGGGGGCTGCTCCCCGCTCAACACCACAGCCCGCCGTCCTCGAAGACAAGTTCGAGCTTCTCCCGGAATCTCCGCCTGCGTGTGGGGAGGGGCTGGCCGCACCCCCTCGGCACCCCCCAGGCCCCCGCTGTATCTGACCTTTCTCGGCGCCTCACACTTGTCGGCGGAGGGAGCCTCCGGGAGCCTGGCTGAGCTCTGCGGGCACATCTGCGTGTGTCGCCTGGCCCGGGGGGCTTCACGTGTCTTCACTTACCCGAGCTCCCGGCAACCCCGAGGTTGATTGTCCTCATCCTGCAACTGAGGAAGCCGAGGCACAGAGAGGTTAAGTACCACGTCCAGAGTCACACAGCTATTGTGGCCGATCTGGGCTTTCGACCCGGTGCTCTGGCTACTTCTCTGTGTTCTCCCTCCCTCCTTCCCTTCTGTCTGGGGTACCCTGGGAGCCCTGAGGACCCTCCCCGGGTTACGAATCTGGCTTTTCTTTCAAGGATGAAATTGTCCAAATTCTAAAGATGAGAGTGGGAGGAGCTGTCCCCAAGCGGGATGGAGACACCGACAAAATTATTCTCTTAGGGATGGAATCCCATTTCCGGCAGCCCGACAACTTACCAAAAAGCCTCAGAAACCTTCTATGAAGCCCGCACCTTGGCAGAGTGGTGTCACAGCCCCTGGACCCTCCCTGCCCACGCTCAGCACCCCTCCCTCCAGCGGGAGCGGGGAGGGGGTGCGGGGGCTGGGCTGGCTCACGGGGTGTGCTCAGATCCGGAGGTCAGGGCCCGCACCCGCGTGTGGTGCAGGCGCAGAAGCCAGAGCAGAGAGTCTCGGGCCGTCGAACAGGGTGACGCACGCCTAGCGCATGGTGGGCCGTCAGAAAGACTTTCAAGGGTGTAAAGGGCCTTTCGGGTTACTTACTGAACGCGGTCCACGGAGGATGCGGAGGGCGGTTAGTAAGAAGACGCAGCCTGTTCCGCGGGAGGAGCTGGTCCGAGGATCGCGGTCAGGGGGGGAAGACGAGCAGAATGGTCCAGAAGGTCCCAGGAGAACCTCGAGCCCTGGGGAGGTCAGGGGAGGAGACGGTCCCGAGAGGAGAAGGGTGAGGACCAGGCCTTGGACGAGCAAACCAACCTGTGAGCCCTGCACGGTGTGGGGTGGGGGTGGGGGGGTTCTGCCTGTGTCGCTTCCTCAGCTGCCGTGACCGCAGAGCTGTGAATATAGACACGGATCTCCTTCCGGGCCGGGGGCTGGACGCCCCAGATCATGGTGTGGACAGGGCGGTTTCCTCCCAGGCCTCTCCTCGGCTGGTGCGGGGCCTGCCTGCCCACCCTCCTCGCTGCTCCCCTGCCCGGTGTCCCAGCCTGGACTGGCGCAGCGCCTGAGAGGCCGCCCTCCGGGCTTCCTGGGTCTGGGGCCCGAGAGGCTCTCGGATCCCCTGTTGCCGACGGTAACTAAACTCACATATTCCTGAGGGGATAAAACATGGAATGCCGTATATAACGTAATACAGTACTGCGCATTCTAGTGACCTCCCTGATAGCCCCACCACCGTCTACAACAACCCCCGTCTCTGCGGCGCCCTTGACCTGTGGACTCCTCGCCCTTCGCCCCAATCCAGCCCCCGTGTGAGCCCCCCTGGCGTCCCGTTTCCCTCCCGTTACCTGGACACGAGGGGGGCCAGGAGACAGGGGTTCCCAGCCAGCCCGGTGTGGGGACAGACTGACCGGGAGGGGCCATCGGCGTGCGGCCGGGCCCCAGAGCCAGGCCAGGGCTGAGGGGCGCGGGGGCGCTGGTGCAGGTCGCCAGCCGAGGCCTCGTGGCCAGGACAAGACGTACGGGAAAAAAGCAGCAACACTGTCCACTGTCCAGCTGGGGTGCCGGGGGGTGTGCAGGGGCCCCCGGGGCAGGGCCCAGTATAGCAGCTGCTGGCCTGGGGACAGATGTTGGGAAGAGGCAGCGGCGGCCGCCGGGCCCTGAGTCCCCGTGTCCCGGTTTGAACGTGGGCACGGAGACCCCAGCCCACCTGAATCGATGGGTCTGCCCAGCCTTGCTGCCTCCATTAGGGGGCGGGCCGTTCTGGGCCCAGGACAGAGAAATGAGCAGAGACAGATGTGAAACAGCACCCAGGGTGTCGGGGCGGGTGGGTGGACCCGTTCATCCAGATGTGCCGCCGATCCAAACCTACTGATGCCTCCTGGCATCCAGACACCTTCCTCGGTGGCCCAGGACACGTGAACACACAAAGGCACTGCCTTCGCGGGGCTGGCCTTCTAGGGACCGTCAGTAAACGCAGGACAGCTGCCTGGCGAGTGAAATAAACCTGGATGGAGGGGTGGTGTGCAGCGGGTGGGGGCTGTGCTGGGGGTGAGGGGGTGTGGGGGGCATAGTGGGGGGCATGGTGGCAGGTGGGGATGTGGTAGGAGGTAGGGGGTGGGGGTGAGGAGGTGGGGACCACAGTGCGGGTCGTTGTGGGAGGTGGGGTGGGAGGTGTGGGGCTGGGAGGGTGGGGGGCATAGTGGGAAGTGTGGTGGGAGGTGGGGGTGGGGAGTGGAGGGTGGGGGGCAGGAGCTGAGGGCGACAGCCCTTGGGGTCAGGTAAGGGCTTTGGGGTTTATTCAGAGCAGAAAGGAAACCTGGGAGGTGTGGGCGGGAGCAAAGCAGGACCAGCTGGGTGTGACGGGGCCACGTTGAGCGTGGCAGTGACTCTACAGGAAGGGATGAGAGGACCTGACCAGACTTACAAGCAGCATCGGCAGCTGCTATAATTGACCGCGTCACTGTTTCAGGGGTGGTTTCAGTGCTTGGGAAGATCGTGTTGTGTCCATAGGAAGGCCCCAAAAGGCATTTGAAATTCTTGGAAAACAGGAAAAAGCAACGTAGAAACATTTAGCGCAATTTAAAAAATCTAATTAATTACTTTGTGGGGCGGGCTCAGTGTGCGCCTCGTGAGTGACTCCGAGACTAATTAGGGGCTCATGAAAGTTCTTTTTCCTCCTCGGGGGGGCCCAGCCCTGTAAGTAACGCGGTGAGGTTTCCACCAGCTTGGAGGGAAATTGGCTTCTTGAATATACGACTTCAGTGTGAACGTTAATCAGTTCCACATTAATCAAATCCCCCAATTAAATGGGAAATAACCCCGCTGCCAGTAAAATCCTCCACCGCAGGCTCTGTGGGACCCCACGGACGCCGTGGTGCCGGGCGGGAGGGCGATCCCGGGCTGGACTTGGCTGATGCCTGGCAGAAGGGCATCCGAGCTGCGGAGGGAAGGCTGGTCGGGGGGGAAGCTGAGTGTGACCGGCTTGTGCAGGAGCCCCGAGGGGCAGGCACAGGGCTCGGGGAGAAGCAGCTGGGCAGCTCTGGGGAGGACGGGACGACACCCCTCAGGGCCTTGTAAGCAGCGAGGAGGGAGACAGAGACGTGGCCTGACAGTGGCCTCGATGGGCGTGGCTGTGAACCCCACTCTGCCCTTCTGGGCCGTGTTCAGGGACGTCCCCGGCCTCTGTGCCCAGGCTCCGCGCCAGCCGCTCTGGGATGGGCTCCCTAACCTCCACTCTGCCCCCTGGCTGGGAGCCCCATGGGCAGAGGCCACCCGTCTCCGGCACTGCCCCATTGGTCCCCAGCACTCGGCACCTGCAGGTGCTGAATGAATGCGTGAATGGATGCGGCGGGCGGAGGAAGGCCCGCCCTGCACGGCTGCACACGGGGCCGCCAGCCCTGGGATGGCCAGTGCGGGGCACACGAACACTCACACGAGCCCTCCTGTGATCAGACCTGGGGCCACGGACAGACTGGACAGGCCCCTCTGGCCACGTTTCCGAGCACATCCCTGCCCGCCTGGCCCAGGGCAGTTGCGCCCCCTGGATGGCTGCCCCTCCCAGTCCAGAGGAGTTCGGTGCCCACCTGTGCCCACCTCTCTTCCTGATGACCTCTTTGGCCAGAAATCACAGTGGGGACAGCCTCTCACTTGAGCCCGGCTGCCCTGTGCAGGAGCACGTCCGCGGGATGGCTTTAGTTACCTGGGCAGGGCGACCCCCCCCCCCCCCCCCCAGGCAGCCTTTGAATGCCTGTCAGGCTGTCACTGCTTGCCGGGACTCATCACATGTGCCATCGGATCAGAACATGGCTTGGGGGACGGACCATCCTGACCTGCCCCCAGTCTTCCTGTGCCACCCCAGGAGAGGTCAGAGGGGACGCTAGGTGACCAGGTGGCTGTGGCACAAAGCGAGATCGCATTGGGCACGGAGCTCTGTGTCTGGGGTCACACACGCAGCCAGCCATCAGCAGACAGTCACTTCACTGTTCCCGTGGGCAAATCAACTCCGTGGGCTCCTTCTTGGGATGCATAGCAAACTCTTTGTCTAGCACAGGACACATCGGTCTCATCTAGGGCACGGCCTGACTCACCTTGACAGGTGGCCTCGGAGACTGCATCCCGTGGGGGCAGATTCGCGACTGGTAACGGTGAAGCCTGATGCTGGGTTATCGTCTGAGGTCCTCTGAGCTACTGGGGTCCCCTATGGAGGAACGGAATTGACAAGCAGGTACTTGACCCAGCGGACAGCTGGCAGAGAGGGGCACAGAGACCCCATCACCCCACCAGACTTCTCCACCTCGGCACTGGTGATATTCGGGGGTGGATGCTCCTTTGTGGCAGGGGCTGTCCTGTGCGTTGTAGGGTGCTGAACGGTGTCCCCGGCCTCTACCCACCAAATGCCCCAGTCCTGACAACCAGAAATGTTTTTAGCATTGCCCGATGTCTCCGGGGATAGTCACACCTGCAGAGGTACTGCTCTGAGGAAAGCAGAAGGAAGGGGGTGCTGGTCCAGAAGTGAGGAGATTCTGGGAGGTATGGGCTCACCCATCCACTTGCTTCCAGGGGAAGAGGGAGACGGCTCATTTCATGGGGGACCCCCAGGCACCGCGGGGGTGGTGGTGGAGGTGGGAAGGCATAATTCAACACCAAGACAGGACAACTTTCTAGAGACGTTGAAGATGAAGGAGATGCCTACCTCCTTCAGAGGTATTCCCCCTGAGACAAGTGCTCATCCTGAGACAGGTGCTCTGCCTGAGACAGGTGCTCCCCTGAGACAGGTGTTCCGCCTGAGACAGGTGCTCCCCTGAGACAGGTGCTCCCCCTGAGACAGCTGCTCCCCCTGAGACAGGTGCTCCCATGAGACAGGTGCTCCACCCAACACAGGTGCTCCGCCTGAGACAGGTGCTCCCCCTGAGACAGGTGCTCCCGTGAGACAGGTGCTCCACCCGAGACAGGTGCTCTGCCTGAGACAGGTGCTCCCCCTGAGACAGGTGCTTCCCCTGAGACAGGTGCTTCCCCTGAGACAGATGCTCCATCCAAGACAGGTGCTCCCCTGAGACAGATGCTCCCCCTGAGATAGGTGCTCCCCTGAGACAGGAGCTCCCCTGAGACAGGTGCTCCACCCGAGACAGGTGTTCCCCTGAGACAGGTGCTCCCCTGAGTCAGGAAGACTTTCACCCCAACTTTGGTGCTGCCTTATTTGAGGGCCACATGGCATTACAGCACGTCCGAATGGCTCACAGACCCGAGCAGATCCCAGGCTTTTGGCCTTGGATTTTAAGAGGCGAGAGTCCCCAGCTCGGGCGGATCGATCGCATTTCCTTGAGAGCACATTATCTTCACACGGCCTCGTGTTAATGGGCATGGGCTAATTTTGCTCGTCCCAGCTGCGGACCCCCAGTGCCCGAGCCCTCCACTCTAGCCGGTGGGGAGGGAGCTCATCTGGGGAGGGGACCGCGTCTCCAGGGGGAGCGGTCACCTCTCCAAAGTGCTCAGAAGTGTTCAATTGCTCCCTGGAGACGCACACCGGCTTCCCTGCTAAGTGTCGGAGGACCCCACAGGACCCCTGACGTGCCAGCAACAAGTCTGCCAAACGCCCCCCGCTGAGCACCGAGGTTCTCAGCTTCCAGAATCTCAGGCGTCTGGGAATGTGGCGTGGAGAGGCCGCGGGGCGTGCAGGTGTGGAGGCTGTGGGTCTCGGAGATCACGGCCCTGGCTGAGAAAAACCCCACCCCGCTCGGCGATCCGGCGTCAGACCAGGGCCCTGGGCCTCAGCTCCCGCCACCTCCTCCTGGTCCACTGTGCTTGACACAACCAGCCTCCGTGCTGCGCCGTGAACCTGCACGCCCCGTTTTCCACTCAGGGACTTGGCCCTTTCCCCACTGCCACCTGGAACATTCCGCCCAGGACCTCAAGCGTCTGGCTGCTTCTCACCGTTCAGACCGCGGTGGGCTTTCCCTGACCACTGGCCCATCCGCGCCGCGCCACCCAAGAGCGTGGCACTGCCCGAGTGAAACAGAGGCGATGCAGAGCCTGGAGAAAGACGGCCGCTGCATTTCCTTTGTCCTGTACCATCGCGGTGAGAACAGGGACAATTTCTAAAAACTGCCAAGTAACGCGTTTCCTACGCGTTCCTGAGAAGGCAGAGCTTGTGTTACCGGAGGAGACACGTGAACGTTTTTACCTTGTGTTATACGCACCCACACTTAGATGGCTGAGTCATTCCTGGAGGACGCCTGGAAAGACCCTCTGCCTGCGCAGGCAGTCGTGGCAGAGTGAGCTACTGAGCTCCCCGTCTTTGTGTCTATTTCCCCGGATGCAGGACGGGCTGCGTGGGCGCCCTGTCCGTGTCCCGCAGGCCATCGTCCGCCCACCTGCCCTCCCCCACAGGGCTGTGAGCGCGGCCAAGGTGAGGGCAGCGTCCCCCCACCCCCACCCCCAGGTGGCTCCGGGCCCCAGGCAGCGTGGCCCGGCAGGCGTCCACACTCAGGGCCGGGGTGGGGCTGCTGGCGGGGACGGAGCGTACTCTCCCGACCCGAGCGTGATTCTAGAATCTGCTCCGAGGGTGGGGTGCACGCACACCGTCTGCCCGCACGGGGCAGTGGGGCTCTCGGACGGACCAGGTGAGTGTGCTCGTGGGCCCGCGGCTCTCGTGGGCCAGTCCGCGGGGCGGTGGGTTGGCAGGAGCCGGGCCCGGGAGCTGCCTTGGCGGACACGGACACGACACGAGAGGGAGAGGCGCGGCTGATTGGTCGGAGCCCCAGAAGGCAGAGAGGCGGGCTCTAGAGGGAGCGGGAGCAGAAGCACCCGGCAGTCACCAGATGTGGCCCAATTAATGGGGTCGGGAAGGGGCCGTGGCGGGTCCCTGGGGAGGGCGGCAGCTGGGTCTGAGCTGGCCCGGCAGATCTGCGCCAACCGGTTTGCTCCGGGACCTTGGGTTGGGGGACCTTCTCCCTTCTCTCGGCGGTTTCCTTCTCTCCTCTTTTCCTCTATCTGCCTGCGTCCCCACCTGCCTGGGGAGATGAAGTCGTAGGGGTCTTCGGGGGCTGCAGGCCCGGGTTATTGCCCGGGGAAGAGGCCACACTCCTAGGGGTCACCGGGCAGCTCGGGGAGCGGGGCCAGTGGCAGGAGGCTTGAGTCTGATTCCTGGCTGGGCCTCAGACTTGATCCAGACCAGGCCAGGGTAGGAAGGAGCAGGCCCCAGGCAGACTGGAACCAGGGCCTTCTCCACCCCCGATGACCTCGGGGCCCCTTCGCTGGGAATCTTCCAAATGACGAAGGGCGTGGCCACCCACCAGTCTTGTCACTTGTCACACCCTGACGGCTCAAATCCACGGGAAAGAGAGACAGTTCTCTCCATATAGAAAATGCCAGGACGGGCTTCCGATTGGCCGAGCCAGGTCATGTGTCCTTTCTGGACACGTGCCTGGGAAGTGTGGTTGGTGGGACCGCCGGAGAGATAGAAGGGAGGGGCGGTTCTCGAAGGCGGGTGGGCACATCACCACCTAGAAGTGGAGGGAGAGGTCTGGGCGGACCAAACACCAGTGCCTTTTTCAGTGAGCGGGTCAGGGCAGCACAGAGGGTTGCGGCTGGGGCCGGGGGTCGGAGCTGGGGCACTGAGAGTGGGCTCAGGCCGAGAGTCCAAATCAGGGAGGGCAGAGAGAGCAGGAGAGGACGTGTGCCCAGCCTCGCTCCCCAAAGGGCAACTCTCCGTGGGTCCGCCCCACACTGCGAATTCATACACATTTCGATACGGTCAGAGTTTATTATTCTTTTCCTATTACGGATCATGCTTTTATTGACGTACCTAAGACAACTTTACTCACCCGAGCTCGTGAATATTTTCTTCTGGAAATTTTATTATTTTACATTTTACATTCGGGCTTCTGGTGCATTTTGAGTTAATTTTTCAGAAGGTGTGAGGAGGGGGGCGGGTCTCATCGTGTTGGGCGTGGCTGATTGTTCCCAGCACCACACGATGAAAGGACATTCTGGGGGCGCTGGGGAACTCAGTCCGTTGGGCGTCGACTTCGGCTCGGGTCACGATCTCGGGGTTCATGGGTTCGAGCCCCGCGTGAGGCTCTGTGCTGACAGCTCAGAGCCTGGAACCTGCCTTGGATTCTGTGTCTCCCTCTCTCTCTCTGCCCCTCCCCTGCTCTCGCTCTGTCTCTCTCTCTAAAATAAAAGTATTAAAAAATAAAAAAATTGAAAAAAAAAAGAAAGGACAGTCCTGTCTTATTGAATCACCTCTGCATCTCTCAAAAATCAATCGGCCCTATGTGTAGATGGCTCTATTTCTGGACCTTGTATTCCGTTCCATTGATCTCCGTGTCTATGCTTTTGCCAATATCGCGCTGAAGTTTTACAAGAAGTCTTGAAATTAAGTTATGTACACACTCCAACTTCTTTTTCTGTCACTTTCTCCTGTCAGTCTTTTGGTGGGGGATCATGCGCGACTTACAGAAGTGTTGCAAGGCTAGTCGTAAGAAGAGAAAGTTCCCGTAAACTCTTTACCGTTTCCCCTAACGTAAGCATCTTACATAAGCGCACACAACCGCGAACAGTGATGTAGGCCAAGGCATTCCCGTCGAGGCGATGCTTTTATTAAACTACAGATTTCTTTCTGATTTCACAGTTTTCCTCTAATGTTCTCGTTTGGGTCCAGACTCTAATCCATGGTCCCACACTGCATTTGGCTCTCCTGTTCCCTCAGTCTCGTCCCCTCTCTGGGTCCTCAGACTCTCTTTGTCTTCTGTGACCTTGGCACTCAAAAAGTGCAGGCCAGTTAATTCGTAGGCTACTTCTCAGCCTGGGTTCTTCTGATGTTTTCTCCTGAAGCCACTGGGTCTCTGCATGACCAGAAAGAACACCACGGAGGACAGACACCCCGCTCAGGGGCCACATCAGCGGCTGGATCATGCATTTGTTATGGTAGCCCTGGCCTCAATCACTTGGTTAAGGTGGCACCTGCCAGAGTTCCCCTTTGTCATTAACACCATCTGGGAAGAGATACTCGGAGGTTATACAAATGTCCTGAAAATTTGCCTACTAACTTGGGTGTTCAACAATGGGTTTTCCCTGCAGCAGTCATTATGGTGGTATTCTAATGATGGTCATGGTCCTTTCTTTTATATTTATTATTTGCAATTCTTCTGTAAGAAAGAGTTGCCACTGGGGTGTGTGTGTGTGTGTGTGTGTGTGTGTGTGTGTGTGTTTAATGTTGGCATGTCCTCAAAGTTGTCTATTTTATTCTTTGGGTTCCAATCTGATAGTATCTCATCTATTTTGTTGCTTAAAGTGTTCTAGTTTGGGGCGTTTCAGTGGCTCAGTCAGTTGAGCATCCAACTTTGGCTCAGGTCATGGTCTCACGGTTCACGAGTTCGAGCCCCGCGTCGGGCTCTGTGCTGACAGCTCGAAGCCTGGAGCCTGCTTTGGATTCTGTGTCTCCCTCTCTCTCTGTCCCTCCCCCACTCATGCTGTGTCTCTCTCAAAAATAAATAAGCATTTAAAAATTTAAATTGTCCTTCTTTAAAAAAAATTTGTTTTCTTATTGTTGACCTTTGATCACTTCTTGTGTTATCGTGTATACTCTGAATACAGCAGTCAGAAGTGTGATTTGCAAATACTTTTCCCAGAGTGTGGCTTGCCTTTTCATTATCTTAACAACTTTTTGTTTTGTTGTTTTTTGCAGAGCAGAAGTTTTAACGTTTGGTAAAGTTCAACTTTCCCACCTTTTTTCTTTTGTGGATCATGCTATGGGTGCTCTCTCTAGGGAAAAGAACCTAATTCAAGGTCACACAATTTTCTTCTGAACTTCTGGAAGGTGTACAGTCTTACGCATCTTACAAATGCACTGACTTTTTCCTAAGGTGTGAGGTTGAGAGTTAAGCAAGTAATTAATTGCATATGGATGTGTGATTTTTCTAGGGCTATTTGTTGAAAAGACTGGCCTTTCTCTACTGAGCTGCTCTTACATCCTTGTCAAAAGTCGTTTGAGTATGTATCTGTGGGTCTCCTTTCAGGCTCTGTACCCTATTCTGGTGACCTTTGTGTCTGTTCTTCCGCTGACATCACACTGGCTTGATCACCGCAGTTTGTAGCAAGTCCTGAAGTCAGAAAGCCTGAGTCTTCCAGCTTTGTTCTTTGTCACACTTGTGGCATCTGTCCTTACATGGCCTTTCCATATACATTTTCTTTTCTTTTTTTTTTTTTTTCAACGTTTATTTATTTTTGGGACAGAGAGAGACAGAGCATGAACGGGGGAGGGGCAGAGAGAGAGGGAGACAGAGAATCGGAAACAGGCTCCAGGCTCTGAGCCATCAGCCCAGAGCCCGACGCGGGGCTCAAACTCCCGGACCGCGAGATCGTGACCTGGCTGAAGTCGGACGCTCAACCGACTGCGCCACCCAGGCGCCCCTCCATATACATTTTCGACTCAACGTGTGTTATGTCTTCTTTTAAAAAGCCCGTTGGGGTTTCTGTTGGGATTGCATTAAATCTGTGAATGAAATTGGGTAGAAGAGAAGTGACGTCTTAACATTCAGCTTCTGAAGCCGTAAATCCTCCTGTTATTTAGGTCTATTTCTTTCATCCATGTTTTTAGTTTTCAGCATGCAGACTTGGCACGTTTAAAATTTATATATTTCGATTTATTTTGCTCTTCTTTTTCTAGTTCCTTAAAGTGGAAGCTTAAATTATTGATTCGAGACCTTTCATCTTCTCTAATGTAAGCCCTTCAATACTATGAATTTTCCTCTAAGCGGTTTTAGCTGCATCCCACAAACGTTGGTAAGTTTCATTTCCACATTCATTCACTCTAAAATATTTTTGAATTTCCCTTGCCACTTACTTTTTTACCTATAGTTATCACAAGTCTGTTGTTCAGCTTCTAAGCATTTATTTTTTCCTGGTAGTCTTTGGTTACGGATTTCTAGTTTATTGTTATGGCTGATAATCAAAAGATTTCTATTCTTTAAGATTTTCTGAGTTTTGTTTTATGATCTGGATGTATTCTCCCGTTGACGGGTGGGATGTTCTATACGTGTCATCTAGACCTAAGGTCTACTTTATTTTTACTGATTTTCTGTTTGTTTTTTTTCTGTCCAGATAGAGATTTTGCTTTGTCCACATAGAGTTGACATCTCCAGTGGTAACTGTGGACTTGTCTATGTCTCCCTCCAGTTCCATCAATTTTTGGCTCCTGTGTTTTGTTTTGTTTGTCTTTTCATTTTTGCTCAAATATTTTGAATCTCTGTTGTTAAGACTTTTTTTTAATGTTTATTTATTTTTGAGAGAGAGAGAGAGAGAGAGAGAGAGAGAGAGAGAATGTGAGCAAGGGAGGGGCAGAGAAAGAGGGAGACACAGAATCCGAAGCGGGCTCCAGGCTCCGAGCTGTCAGCACAGAGCCCGACGCGGGGCTCGAACTCACGAACCGTGAGATCGTGACCTGCGCCGAAGTCAGGCGCTTAACTGACTGAGCCACCCAGACATCCCCACATTTAGGACTGTTATGAGTTCCTGGAGGAATGACTCCCTTATCATTATGTGACATCCCTCTGTACCTTTGACAACATTCCCTTTTCTAAAGTCTACTTGTCTGATATTAATATGATTACTACAGCTTTTTTTTTTTTTGCTTAGTGTTTGTATGGTGACTTTTTTCATCATTTCACTCTTTATAACCTATTTATACCTTTATATTTAAGGTAGGTCTTCTATAGACAACATGAAATTGACTCTTGATTTTTTTAATTCAAATCTGACAATCTCTGCCTTTCACCTGGTATGATTAAATAATTCACATTTACTGTGATCATTAATGTGGTTCAATTAAAATCTACAATTTGGTATCTATTTTCTTATTATTCCATTTATTTTTTGTTTCTCTTTCCTGTTTTTTTTTTCTTTGCCTTCTCTTGTGTCAATTGAACATTTACATGATTCCATCTCATCTCCTGTACTGAATTTTTATTTATGCTTCTCACAAAAACTTTCAGTGGTTGTCCTCTGGTTTAAATATGTATCTTGACTGGGGTGCCTGGGTGGCTCAGTCAGTCATGCGTCGGACTTTGGCTCAGGTCATGATCTCACGGTTCGTGGGTTCGAGCCCCGCGTCGGGCTCTGTGCTGACCGCTCAGAGCCTGGAGCCCGCTTCCGAATCTGTGTCTCCCTCTCTCTCTGCTTCTCCCCCTCATGCTCTGTCTCTCTCTCAAAAATAAATAAATATGTATCTTGAATGAGCCAGAGTCTGCCTTCAAATAACACCGCACCACTTCCGTGTGAGGACCTTCGAAAGGCGTTGTTTCCAGCCACTCCTTGTGTTTTGTGTGATTACTGTCATACGTTTACTTTCACACCTGGAAGACACACGCTGCTATGTGTTTTGTTGGGTGCATTCCCCTGCAGGGGGGTGGCCGGGTGGTCCCAGTTTGGAATCACTGAATGGTGCCCCTTCCAGGCTGCACAGCTGGGGTGGGGGTAGTGGACCGGGGACCCCTCGGCATTAGGAGGCGAGGCTAGATCGCCTCCCCCAGGTCGGACCCACCAGTGGCGGAGAGGGCGGAGAGTACCGTCCCGCCTCAGCACGAGCACAGACCTCCTGCTCCACTTGCCACAAATTAGTAACATCAAGGAAAAGACAAAGGTGTAAAAGGGCCCGATTGTCTGGCTTCGCAGCGCCCTACGGCACCCATGCCCAGATGCACCTCCTGTTTGGGGGGGGGGGGCCCTGGGTCCCCCAGCGGGTCCCCACGTGTGTGCGAGATGGGCGAGGACAGACGTGAGGAGGGCACAGGTGGGAGGTCCTCTGTCCTCTGAATGGGACAAAAGGACAGCATGTGGGGGCTCCGGAGCAGACGGAATCATTAGACTCCTGTGAGCGCGCACGGGCTCAGCTAGGGAATG
This sequence comes from Prionailurus viverrinus, assembly GCF_022837055.1. Classification (NCBI taxonomy): domain Eukaryota; kingdom Metazoa; phylum Chordata; class Mammalia; order Carnivora; family Felidae; genus Prionailurus; species Prionailurus viverrinus. The sequence goes on along the minus strand of NW_025927610.1, from coordinate 1,030,375 downwards.
TGGGCCTCTTTGCTGCGTGCTGGGGGTCAGAACGGTCGCGGTGCCCCGGGGACCGTGCTGCCGCGCCTACCTGGCCCCGCCGAGCCCCTTCTCCCAGCCAGTTCCGAGCAGGTGATGCCATGACCATGCCCGTCCTCGGGGGAGGGGGGAGGGGGAGGGACCAAGCCAAGCCGCAGGCAAGGTGGAGGTTCGCCCAAGCCGCGTGGCCCGGACGGACGAGCCAGTTTTGAAGCCCGGCCTTCCCTGCTTTCCCTTTGTCCACGTCCGCGTGGGAGGCAGCGGCAGGTCGGGGCAGCGCTGGGCTCCCCCGCCCCCGCAGGGCAGAGAGGGCACCACCGCGCTTAATCTGTCTCGGGGAGATGACCCGTACGTGGAATCTGTCGGGCAACCCGGGGCTCTCCAGCTTAAGGATGCCCGATTTCACTCCGGGTCAATCATCCCCCAGGCTGCCCCAGGCTCTGGGGCCCGATGAACAAACGCCTGCTCTCTTCCCACGGACTGACTCATCTGGAAGCTTCCATCTGGGCGGTGGGCGGGGCTGACTCGGGGAGGCCACGTGGCACCACCTCACACGGTTCCCCGCACCCCCTACAAGGTTTGTGCCGCGCACAGGACGTGCCTGAGCCTCCGGCTTCCTCCCGATAATGAGGCTCTCGTTACGCGGGGGGCTGGGTTAAACTGTCCCCAGTCGGGGGCTCCCCGCGTTCACGGCCGCCGCTCTTCGGCCGGCAGCGTCCGGGACGGGGACTCTCTCCTGCGTTTTACATGACCGCAGGCTCTGCTCCTTGCGCCTGTCTGGTCGCGTCACGTCATGGAGCGTTCTCGGGGCGGCCGGCCGCTCTGAGCACAGCTGCTGCCCGGGCCTCCCGGCGGAGGTGCCAGGCCACGGCCCCGTGGGGGCAGAGCGGCGGGGCCGGCGGCACGTCCTTTGAAAACGGGCATTCGCCCAAGTTGTGCGGGTGAAGAGGGCCCCCCTCTCCGCCCCGGCTCCGGGGACGAGAACGTGGGCGGGGCCGAGGATCGTGCCCGGCTCTGTGAGCGATAGGGGGGCCGACGGTGTGTGTGTGTGTGCGTGCGTGCGCGCGTGCATGTGTGCGTGTGCACAGTTCTGTATGCGTGTGCCTGCGTACCCGTGTGCATATATGTGTGCGTGTGTGCACACTTGTGTATGTGTGCGCCTGCGTACCCGTGTGCATGTGTGTGTACACGTGCGCGTATGCGTGTGCCTGTATACCTGTGTGCATACATGTGTGTGCGTGTGCGCACACGTGTGTGTATGCGTGCGCCTGCGTACCCGTGTGCGTGCGTGCACGTGTGTACGTGTGCGCCTGCATACCTGTGTGCATACATGCGTGTGCATGTGTGCACACACATGCTTGTAGGCGTGTGCCTGCATGCTTGTGCACGCGCGTGTGTGCACACGTGTGTATGCATGCGCCCGCGTACCTGCGTGCATACATGTGTGCGTGTGTGCACACGTGCGTGTATGCGTGTGTCTGTGTACCCGTGTGCATATATGTGTGCGTGTGTGCACAGTTGTGCACAGTTGTGTATGTGTGCACCTGCGTAGCCGTGTGCATACGTGTGTGTGTACACGTGCGTGTATGCGTGTGCCTGCATACCTGTGTGCATACATGTGTGCACAATTGTGTATGCATGTGCCTGTGTATCCGTGTGCATACACGTGTGCGTGTGTGCACACGTGCATGTATGCGTGTGCCTGCGTACCCATGTGCGTGCGTGTGTGCACGTGTGTACGCGTGCGCCTGCATACCTGTGTGCATACATGCGTGTGCGTGTGTGCACACACATGCGTGTATGCGTGTGCCTGCATGCACGTGTGTATGCGTGCGCCCGCGTACCTGCGTGCATACATGTGTGCACGTGTGTGTTTGAGGCACAGAGGCTTTCGTGGGCACCCTCCAAGCCTACCCGGGCCCTGATGGATGAATGGAGAAGGAAGCACGTGTCACCGGTGGCTTGTGCCCAGGCCTGCGCCCTGTGACTCACACACCTGGATTTCCTACTTCCAAATTAATGGGCTTAATGCATATTTTATTGCTTAATGGCCTCAGATATGGGCCGGAAAGTGTGGCTTCCACCCCGAAGCCTTTCGGGTCTTCTCGAAATTCGCAGTCCAAACTCCTCGGCTCCGTGTCCCAGGCCTCTGTGCGCTGGGCCCGCTCCTCTTACCCATGACCTTCCCCCCACTGCTCCGCACCTCCTGTAGATGAGCCCCATTTTCCCACTCGTTAGCCTTCCTTGCTGGGCAGCAGAGGCGAGGGCCGGGGCGCCTGAGTAGGAATTTTCTTCCTGCTTTCTGCACACCTGTCTTCTCCAGGAGGGGCCTTGCCTCCGTTTCTGTGTTCCTCTCTGTGCCACAGCCCGCACCAAGTTCGGACAGCAGGCACACAGTTCGGAAGACAACAGGCTTCTCTTTTCCGGGAGGTGCAAGAACCCGGCGGCGGCTCCGCCCGGAAATTCACCCAGCAAGTGAGTTCTGAGCCCAGGGCCTCGGTCCCGCTTCCCGTGACTCCTTTGCCTCCGCCGGTCAGGTTCACGGGCTGGGCGTGTGAGCTGAAGCCTTCGGTAGCGATCTAATTAAATGTTAACACATCATTAAAGTGATTTGCCCCGTTCCTGGCTGACTCCATGCTGAAAACAATCGCTCCCAATCAGCTGTGGGCCGCTGACGTCCCCGGAACGGTGAGGGGACACACGTACGAGCTGCTGCCCAAGACCTTCCACGGGCCGAGCCCCGACGTGGGGACCCGGGGAGGCAGCGCGGTCGGCGGTGGACGTGGGGAGCAGCGGATTCCGGGGCGAATTTGGACTGGCCGGCGTCCGGGGTCCGGGCAGTGGCCAGCGCGCCTTCTGCAGGGTTAAGGAAGCGCTCCCCTGCCCGGGTCGACACTGTAATGAAGGCGGCCTCCCGGTTGAAGGCTGTGAACCACCGTTTGTTAATGGGATTAATTGCCTCGGAATGAACCGCATTTCTGCACACCTGGTGGCGTGGGTGGGGGGACGGGAGCCGTTTCTGTCTGCACATCGACACCGACTTGGGGGCCGGGGACCGATGGCTCGGGGGGAGCGAAGGATGTTTTCTCGGGGGAGCTGACAGCCTCCGAAAACGCAAGGCGGTCTCGTGGCAGAGGTCCACGCGATCGCAGAGGTTGTCACCTCCCGAAACATCAGGGACTGTTGGAGCGGGCGGTCCAGACTCAGCCGGGGAGACTGAGGCACGGAAGGAGGCGGGAACATCCGTGCCGGGAAGCCCGGTGGCCCGCGGGCGCGTCCGGGCTGAGTGTCGGGAGGCCTGGGCTGCCCCGAGCCTCAGTGCCCTCATCCACAGTAACTTGGGCTCGGAGCGTGGAGAGATGATGGCAGGAAGTGGGGGTATCGAGCGCGGGCACACGGCCCGACACGTGGTCCCTCCCTCCTCGTGCGCCCAGGCCCCGCTGCCGATCTCCTGGAAATGAGGCCAGAAGCTGGCCTCCAACCAGGCTCTGTCTTTCAATGGCCGGGTCACTGGCCAGTTCCGCCCGGCTCCCGCTCCAAGGACGTTAGTGACACCTTCCTGGCTGTACTCCATTGTCACCTCCAGCCTCGCTTGGACTCGATGCGGGAGTCACGCGTCGCGGACTCTGCCCCGCCAGAGGCAGTGCTCTTGTGGGCCAGTCTCTCCCGCCTCACCCCACCGGCTCCCGCTCACCCATCCCCTGGGTCCGAGCACAGACCCTGCCTTCTAGAAAAGGCCTCCAAGGCCCCCGTGGTCAGGTGGGGGGGTCCCCGTCCTGTGCTCTTGCAGCCCCCAGACCTCTCTCACACCTCCCCGGCGTCTGCTCGTTAAGCACACATCTCCTCGCTGGACGGCAAGGCAGTGGCGCTTCCTAGCCGCCAGTCCCGGGGAAGTTTCTGGTCCGCACAACGGCGTGACGACAACCCCTCCCTCGTGGGGCTCTTTTCAGGACGAAATCATAGCACGCAGGAGGGCCCGTTGCACCGTGCCTGGCACCTGTCAAGTGCCTGTGGATACCAACCTCATCGCTCCTGCTGTCTCTTTCTTTTTCTTTCTTTCTTTCTTTCTTTCTTTCTTTCTTTCTTTCTTTCTTTCCAGCTCACTAGTCTTAGCAGGGATTCCAGCTGCCAGGGTCTTGCCTCACGTCTGCCCTGGCACTTGACTGTGACACAGGACGCTTGTGGCTCCTTCTCTCGACCAGCTCCCTCACGGGGACGAGAGTCCACAGACGGCGGCCCACACGGGAGGAGTGGTGGGGAGCACAGAGGAGGGTGATGGAGAGCTCTGTGGGGCGTGCCCTCACCCGATCTGGGCCCTAAGTCACGAAGCAGAGCGTGTGGTGTGCATTTGGGGTGGGGGTGGGGCAGTGGGGAGGGGACATCCCAGGCAAAGAAAACAGCACGAGCGAAGCACGGACGTCTGACAGTTTGGTGTGTCTGATGCATCATGGACAAGGGGGGGTCATGTCTCAGACAAGACTTGAGAGGTGGTGGGGGAACCTGGGGGGCTTGGTCAGTTGAGCGTCTGACTTCGGCTCAGGTCATGATCTCACCATTCGTGAGTTCGAGCCCCGCGTGGGGCTCTGTGCTGACAGCTCGGAGTCTGGAGCCCGCTTCGGATTCTGTGTCTCCTTCTCTCTCTGCCCCTCCTCCCCTCTCAAAAATCAATAAAAATTAAAAAAAAAAAAAAAAGACTTGAGAGGCGGATAAGGACCACAACGGGCGTGGACTTGAGATTTCCACGAGGGAGAAGTGACTTCGCCCCGTGTGGGATGTGTGGCTTGTGAAGGGTTTTATCCTGCCTGATAACCTTACACTTTTACTTACACTCCTTAATCCATTTACATTTAGTGTAGCTGCCGATACAGATTGTAACTATCATCCCGCCTCTGCTTGCCACTTCTTTCTTCTCTCTCTTTCTCTGAATTAATCTTTTCTTTTTCTTTTTTTTTTTTTTACAATTATTATCCCATTTCCATCTACTAACTTAGTGTTGGGGTGACCTAGAGACTAAAACACACACCGCTCACTCATTTTGACCTAATGGAAATGATGTCTTTCACCACTGGGAACCTTAGGACATCTGAGTGTCTGTATTCCTCCCCCCTTTCACATTCTCGTGGTCCTGCTTTTCATTTATATGCATATGTTAAGCCCCATAACACATTATTATTGTTGTTCTGAACAGCTGATATTCAGCTGCGTTCATGAACGTGTTTGCCTTTCTTTACTGTTCATTCTTGCCTGCTTTCTTGTGCTACAGACAGACTATTTTCCTCTTGCCCATAGTGTCCTTTTTAAATATTTCTTCCAATGCCAGTGACAAAGAAAGTAATTGATTTTATTTGTGGAAACGGGTATTTCACGCTCCTTTAAAAACATTAATGTTGGGGCGCCTGGGTGGCGCAGTTGGTTGAGTGTCCGACTTCAGCCAGGTCACGATCTCGCGGTCCGTGAGTTCGAGCCCCGTGTTGGGCTCTGGGCTGATGGCTCGGAGCCTGGAGCCTGTTTCCGATTCTGTGTCTCCCTCTCTCTCTGCCCCTCCCCCGTTCATGCTCTGTCTCTCTCTGTCCCAAAAATAAATAAACGTTGAAAAAAAATTTTTAAAAATAAATAAATAAATAAAAAATAAAAACATTAATGTTTTATTTATTTTTGAAAGAGAGAGGGATAACAGAGTGTGCCAGAGGGAGAGGGAGACACAGAATCCGAAGCGGGCTCCAGGCTCCGAGCTGTCAGCACAGAGCCCGACGCGGGGCTCGAACTCACGAACCGCGAGATCATGACCTGGGCCCAAGTCGGACGCTTAACCGACTGAGCCACCCAGGGGCCCCTGACACTCATTTTAAAGGATGTTCTGTGTGGATACAGAATTCAAGGTGGGCAATTTCCGCCAGTGCTCTGAGGGGTCCATCCTGCTGTCTCCCAGCCCACCTGCTTCTTCTAATGGTTTCCCTGGAGGCGATATCTGTGATGTTCTTCCCCCTCCAGATGCTTTTCAGATGCTTTTCTCTTTGCTTCCCAGTGATTTCACTCAGACGTGCCCAAGGGTCATGGAGTTTTTTTATTTTGGTTTGGTTTGCTTTCATTATTTTAAATCTCTCCTGCTCTGGGGTGGCAGAACCATTTGAATTTGCAGGTTTATCTCTTAAGATTGTTTTGGAAAATTCTAGGTCGATATTTCTTCAAACTTCCCTCTGCCCCATATTCTGTTTTCCCCTTCGGGGTTCCAGTTACAAATCTACTCGAGGTTTGTAGTGTCCTGTCTGCCCTTCGTGCTCCTGGGTGTACATCCTTTCTCATTTTCTTCTGTTGCTAGAATTTAGAGGCTCTTTATTGACTTTCCACTTTAGAAATCCCACATTCTGCTGTGTCTACCCTGCTATAAAACCCATCTTTTGAGTTACTAATTTTGGATTTTTTTTCATCTGGATTTTTCATTTGTTTTTATAGAGCAATGTCTCTGTTGAAATTCTCCTTTTCAAAAAATTATTTGCGGGGCGCCTGGGTGGCTCAGTCGGTTAAGTGTCCGACTTCGACTCAGGTCATGATCTCAGGTTTGCGAGTTCAAGCCCCACGTCAGGCTCTGTGCCGACAGCTCGGAGCCTGGAGCCTGCTTCGGATCCTCTGTCCCCCTCTCTCTCTGCTCCTCCCCTGCTCATGCTCTGTCTCTCTCTCTCCTTCAAAAATAAATAAAAACATTTAAAAAAATTATTTGCTCCATAATTTACTCTTTTCGAGCATATATTAATTACAGTCATTTAATGGGCTTTAGGGGCGCTTGGGTGGCTCAGTCGGTTAAATGTCCGACTCTTAATTTCAGCTCAGGTCATGAACCCAGGTCGTGGGATTGAGCCCCGAGTCAGCCTCCCTGCCCGGCATGAAGCCTGCCGAAGATTCTCTCTCCCTCTGCCCCTCCCCACCCTCTATTAAGAAAATAAAGTGCTTTCCAGCTAACTCCAGAACTTGGATAAACACGGAGTCTATTTCCATTGTCTGTTTCATCGCTCCTGGCTTTCCTTTCCGTGGCTTTACCCCTGGGCATCCTAACAATCTTTTATTTATTGGCAGATATTGTATATACAAACACAGTGGCTCCAGGTGACGTTTTGTCTACTTGAGAGTTCCTCGTTTCCTCTATTTGGCAGACAAAGTGTAGGGCTGATCCCCTTAAGACAGCAGGTGCGTGTGAGTCTGGGCACCAGCTCTGCTAAGGTTCAGCCTCCCTCTGGCCCCCCCATGCCCCCCGGGCAGCCCCCCAGAGCTTCAGCGGAGAGCTGGCTGTGCTCGTTGACCCTCGTCCTGGCTCACCTTTGTCTCTTTAGCCCCAGAAGACTGAGGAAAATTCCACTCCGCTCTTCAGAGGAGTTAGCCCGGCTTTCGAACCTCCCCGTTCATCCCTCGGGCAGCGTCAGGGACGCGGTCCGTGTCTTTGAACCCCCAAAGCTTCCAAGTTGGCCAGTCCGGCAGGTGACGGGAAGCTCCAGGGGGCTCTTTGGATGTCCCCCTCCCGTCAGGACCTGCTTCCTGGGACAGGCCCATGTGCTCAGTCTCCTACCCCGCCTCGAATCCACAGATGCCCTGGAAAAAGCGGCCGTAAGCGGTTGGCCCCCTCTCTGCCCCATCCCCTGCCTCCTGAGCGTTCTGATATGTGCACGGCGTGGTCCTGGGAAGGGGCTTCTTCCACTGCACGGAGGCTGCCCCTGGGCTTGCACAAGAGAATTATATCAACTGTGGGGGTTGTTTACTTACATGATTTACACACTCTTCCACAAGAATTACATGGTTTGACCTCCACGGCGACATCGAGAACACTTCGTCCCCAGGGTTACCCTGACAAAGTCCACCTCCTCAGGACGGCTCCCCCGTGACCCATTTATACATTCACTCCCCTGTCACACCCCCTCCCCCCTTGCCTGCCTTTTTCCACGACTTGTCACTATCTGGCACCGTATTTGGTCCTCCGATATTTTTGTGTTGAGCTTGCCTACTCCAGGGAGTAAAAGTTCCACAGGGCAGGAATTTTTATTGGTCTCGTTCATTGCTGGATACTGTGCCCACATCAGGACCACGCACATAATAGGTGCTCAATACATACTTGTTGAGTGAATGAATAGTGTGAATCCTGTTTCCCAGACGAGAAACCCAGGGACGACTGTAAATGATTTAAACAAATAAGGTCCCTCTCCCGGCACCGGGGTCCAGACGCTTGGGGAAATAGTTCATCCCACGAGAGGGGCAGAAACGCTGGCGGGAGCTGGTGCTCCCGGGGGGCAGTCCCGGACAGACCCCTGTGCGGCCGGGCCCTGCCTTGTTCTCCACTGTGCCCCGAGGACTCCAAGAGGAGGAGGCTGCTGTGGGCCTGGCAGGGAGGCAGGTGCACAGACAGGCCATAGGTTAGTGCTGGCTGGGCGACAAGCCAACCGGGACAGGTGCACCTCCCCCCATGGGAGCACGTTAAAGGGCCAGCAAGGGGAGGCAGAGTCTGGAAGCACGAATGGGAATTCTCAGCAGGCTGAGGGTGAGGGATCCAGCCCCGGGAGCGTGCACACCCCTAGGAGCGGGAAAGTGCGTGCGGGCGGGGGCGGGGTGGCTGGGGCTGGGAGAGGCCTGACCCCAGAGGCCGGCGGGGGTCAGATCACAGCGGGGTCACATGCCCGCCCCCGAGGGGCCAAGAAAGCTGTCCCTCCAGAGCGTCCAACGGGGGGGGGGGGGGGGGGGGGGAGGGGAACGCCAGCACCTTTGGAGAGAATCCCACGGCGCAAGGAGGGCCGGGGAGGGCGGCGCCGGCCCGGGTGACGGGCTGAGGCTGGGCCTCGGTGTGGGAGCAGGTATTGATCTGCTGTGGCTGGGGCAGGAGGGGGCCCGCTTGATGGATGAAGCACTTGGGGCCCTCGGCCCGCAGGCACAGCGCACCCACATTAGGCCACTGGCGCCAAAACGGTCTAGAAAGCCCATCACAGACGGCGGCCTGCGGCGTGCACTGAAACAGCAATCGCGAGCCGGTCATTAATTAAATAAGACCCGCTCTCTGCAGCCTCATGCAGGAAGACACGCTGCTCACTCACCTGTTTGCTGGCTGCCACTTCCTGGGCTCAGAGCGCTCGGGAGATGCCGGGAGGTGGGGTCCGGCCCGGGGGTCGCGCGCACACGTGAGTCCTGCCTCGCTCGCCCTGCGGCCCCTTGAGGAGCCACCTCCCTGAGCCTCGTGCTCCCCGTTCCGTGGGCTTGGCTGCCCCTCGCCGCCGGGCGGCTGTGTGGATAAGCGAGATAACTCAGGTAAAGGCCCCTGCCCAGGGGCTGGCATGCGGCCGTCCCAGATCCACGCTGAGGGACTTTCCCCTGGCGGAGGCCTCCGGAGGAAGGAGCCGCCCAGCCCACCGAGAGCAGCCCTGAGCGTGTGACTCTTGTGTTTAATATTTTTTAAACGTTTATTTATTTTTGAGAGAGAGACAGACAGACAGACAGGTGAGAGAGGGGGAGGGGCAGAGAGAGAGGGAGACAATCCCAAGCAGCTCCAGGCTCCCAGCTCTCCGCACAGAGCCCGACGCGGGGCTCGAACTCACGCACCGCGAGATCATGACCTGAGCCCAAGTCGGACGCTCAACCGACTGAGCCCCCCAGGCGGCCCCCTTAGCCCTGCGGTGCACAGAGCCCGGAACAGCGCCCCGAGCGGTCACCCTGGACTCTGCCGGGGAAGAAGGTGCAGTGCAGTTGGGAGGCGCGACAGGCAAGGCCAAGTCCCCCATCTCTGCGGCCCAGGCAGCAGCACAGCTCTGCCCGAAACTCACGTGTGCTCCCGGGGCCCAGACCCGGCCTCCTACCCCCAGCCTCTGTCGTTCGGCTCTGACCTCCAGGCCACACAGGAAGGACACATCCCGCTAGGGGTCTCTGCCAGGACAGCCTTTCCCATCAGGCTCACTGCCCAGCTGGGAGGGTCCCTCCGAGGCCCATACTTGCGTGGGAGGCGCCCCTCTGCCCCTCAGCCCTGGGGGGGGGGGGGGGGCCTTCTCTGGCCCTTTTTGGCTTTCTCCACCTGTACTGGCCCCTAAGCTCTGGTCCGAGGGCACAGTCACCCGCTCCCTAAGCGCGCGGGTCCGAGGGCACAGTCACGCGCCCCTCCCTCTATAAACGTCTTCCGGTGACTTCTTTCTCTTCTCCCTCCCTCCTTTATGCCTAGGATTGCTAGAAATGCTTAGGATCTTTAAAAGTTGCTTTCGTGGGGCGCCTGGGTGGCGCAGTCGGTTAAGCGTCCGACTTCAGCCAGGTCACGATCTCGCGGTCCGTGAGTTCGAGCCCCGCGACGGGCTCTGGGCTGACGGCTCGGAGCCTGGAGCCTGTTTCCGATTCTGTGTCTCCCTCTCTCTCTGCCCCTCCCCCGTTCATGCTCTGTCTCTCTCTATCTCCCCAAAAAATAAAATAAATGTTGAAAAAAAAATTAAAAAAAAAAAATAAAAGTTGCTTTCGTATCAGTATGGAGGTTCCTCAAAAAACTAAAAATAGAACTATGCTACATCCTACAACTGCACTGCTAGGTATTTATCTAAAGGCTATAAAAGCACAGATTGGAAGGGGCACACGCGACCCAATATTTATAGCGGCACCATCAATAGCCGAAGTATGGAAGGAGCCCAAACGTCCACCGACCGATGAACGGATAAAGAAGGTGTATATGCACAATGGAATACTACTGGGCCACGAAGGAGAATGAAACCCTACCACGTGCTACATTGTGGACGGAACTAGAGAGTAATTATGCCAAGCAAGAGAAGTCAGAGAAAGACAAATACAATATGATTTCGCTCACATGTGGGATTCGGTAAGGAAAACAGATGAACACATGGGAAGAGGGGAGAGGAAGAGGAGAGAGGGAAAGAAACCGCAAGAGACTCTAACGACAGGGACCAAACTGAGGGTTGCTGGGGGGTGTTGGGCGGGGGATGGGCACGGAGGGGGGCCCTTGCTGGGATGAGCGCTGGGTGTCCTAGGGAAGTGAGGAATCAACGGGTTCTACTCCTGAAGCCAACAGTACACGGCATGTTCACTAACTAGGATTTAAATTTAAAAAAAGGAGAAAAAAAGAAAATTGCTTTTATAAAACTATCTAGTCTCTCTCTTTTTTTTTTTAAAGAGCCTTGAGGCCATGATAGGTGTTTGAAAAGCCAGAAATGCAAAGGGAAATGGAATCCTCGATTCAGCACCAGTGGGTAAGTCGGCCACACGGAGACTTGGAAATGTTGCCAGACGAGTTGGGTCTTATCAGCTGACGGGAGACACGCCAGACGTGACCAACGTCAGAGGTGATTGTTTTTTTTTTTTTAATTTTTTTTTCAACATTTATTTATTTTTGGGACAGAGAGAGACAGAGCATGAACGGGGGAGGGGCAGAGAGAGAGGGAGACACAGAATCGGAAACAGGCTCCAGGCTCTGAGCCATCAGCCCAGAGCCCGACGCGGGGCTCGAACTCACGGACGGCGAGATCGTGACCTGGCTGAAGTCGGACGCTCAACCGACTGAGCCCCCCAGGCGCCCCAGAGGTGATTGTTTTGATGTCACAGCAAACACAAAGGAAACAGGTTGATAGTGTCTTTCACCAGAGGGTCTCAGACATATTTTGGAACAATAGATTATTGATGGAAATCTATAAACGAGGTCGATTCTGATTAGTAGGAAGGTGGGCGAAAGCAATCGTCTCTGGAGGTCTGTCGTAGAAACCATGCGTCTGGGGGCTGAGGCTGGGGGAGAGATGCCTGCGGCTCCAGTAGTCTCGAGGGTCAGGGCCCAGCTTCTGCCACCGTCGGGGGGACCGCAGCTCTGTGTTCCTCACCACGAGGCGTCCCCTCTGATGTGCCTTCCGCTCTGCCCTGGAAACCGCACTGGATTCCACGTTGCATCGGTCAGGACGGCAGCGTGTGCCGCAGCGAGGAGCAGCCCCCCGCTCACCTGTCGGGCACAGGCCGGGCCCGGGGTTTGGTGGAGAACCGGGGAGGAGGAGGTTTTGGCGCACCTGCTGTGCCGTCGGAGGGAGAAGACCGGCGATGAGCAGGCAAAGGAGACACGTGGGCCGGTAGGGCTGCAGGTGCTGAGGGACCAGGAGCTGAGGGGCCGTCAGGGCGAGCCCCTGAGGAGGGGCCTGCGGGCTCCCCGGTGGGGCAGGCCCGGGCAAAGGCCCTGAGGCTGGACCCGCAGTCCCAAGCGGGGCTCCGAGGAGCCCCCCAGCGGCCCGCCTCCGGCGCACTGGGAATGCTGGTTGCTCCCGGACCCCGGGGAGGTGGACGGTGGGCTGGAAGGCAGGGAACAGCCCCCTCGCGTCGGAGCTTACTCACAAGTCCCTCAGTTCCCATGGCAACCAGACACGGGGGGGGGGGGGGGTCCAGCAGGTCAGAACCCCCCCCCCGGCCCCCCGCCGCTTGCCTTGCCTGCTTCGTTTGAGGCTCCGTGGCCATGACACCGCCTTTCTAGGGCCCAGTTTGTATCAGCTGTGAAGTCACGCTCCCCGGGACTGTCAGGAAGATCGGTCCCCATCCGCAAACTCTGTGCCCGGTGCGGCGGCCTGCGGCAGCCGGGCCACAGCCTGTGCACTAAATGTGCCGACGCGTGCGTGCAGGCGGCCCTCAGCCCCCAGCTGGGAAACGGGGGACCGGGAGCCCGCTGGATGCCTCTCGGCCGCCCCGACTGCCCGCATGCACCCAGGGGACCCTGTCCTTCCTCCTTGGCGGGCGGGCGGGCGGGCTCTGACGGAGACCTCTGTGGGCTCACACCTGATTAGCCGAGCCCTGATTGCCCTCCCCGGACACCATTACAGCAATTAGGAGCTGAGCACTTCGCTTAACTGCCTGAGCGAGATCACAGCGCTGGGCGGGGTGGAGGGGGACCGTCTCGCCAGCCTGGAGCCCCCGACTCATCTGGGCCCAGTGTAACTCCAGTCACAGGGGCACCTGGGTGGGAACGGCAGCCTGCAGGGGCCCAAGGGGCTCAGACTGATTCGGAGAATGGCAGGGAAGGTGCCGGCGGGCCACACGTCTGCTGTCTGGGGAACGTCCCCAGAGCCGCCCCGGGACACCCCACGAGGTGTGACCACTGCTTGCCTGACTTCACGGGCGGCCGCGAGGCCCCGGGCTGGCCTCCAAGCACCCACCGTGTTAGCTGGACCGCCATCTGGCAAATGTCCGCGGGCTGGAGGCTCAAACGCCACAAACCCACCTTCTCTGGGCCCGTGGGCAGGTTGGTTCCCCTGGGGCCTCCCTGCTCGGTGTAGACAATCACCCTCTCCCCGTGTCCTCACGTGGTCGTTCCCCCGTGCGTCTGTGTTCTGATCCCCTCTTCCCGTAGGGACCCCCGGTCGGGTTGGCTCAGCACCCACCCGTACGAACTCACCTTAGTCACCGATACAAAGCCCACTGCCCCACCCCCCACCGCACGCACTCACATTTGAAGAACTCGGGGCTTCAACATATGCATTGGGGGGCGGGGGGGGGGCATAATTCAGCCCATAGCACCCATCGTACTAGACTCCACAGCTAACAAGGAGCAGGTGTGGGGTTCGGACTCAGGCCTTCGGACCCAGGATCCGGGACTCCTTTCCGGCCCCTGCAGAGGCATAGAGGCCGAGATGGCCCCAGGCGGTAGTCCCTGCATCATGATCCTCTTGCTCTCCGAAACTTCCGGATGGCTCAGAGATGCTGGCCTCTGCCTGATGTTTGGGGAGCACTGGACCGTGAGTCTCTTAGCGCCCATTGCTAGAATTCAGACCAGTGCCTGCACAGTACTGCTTCGCAGATTGGCGTGCTGGGGAAACTGAGGACAAGCCGTGGTCTTCCAGAGCGGGGGAGGAGCCTGGGCCCCGCCTTACTGCCGTGCTGCTCTAGCGGTCTGGGACCCCATCAGGCCCACGACCTACCTGCTTCCCTGTGGTCCTGCACGGCGACCCCTCCTCCCTGGGAAGCATCGTAAAGTCTCTAAATGCCCCTGCAATTATACCCAGGTGGCCTCAGGAAGAATTTCTCTGCACTTCTGTGACCGTGACAGATATGCAAATGCCTGCACGCCTGCCCCCAGCCCAGGCAGCACCAGGAAATCACCTCTTTAGGAAAGTGCATAATTATGTGCAACTATTTTCGGCCGCAGGATTTACTCTGCTATTAACTTTCTGAAATGCGTCTAGACGATATGTAAGAGCACTGGACAAGACAAATTCATTAGCTGGCCTGAATAATTTAGATAGGTTTGGGAAGCCGATGAGTAGCAAGGTGTTACCTCACGGTCTCTGAGCATATAGATTTTCCTTCCAGAGGCGGAACATAAATGAATAACGGTCTGATTGTCGTTAATGACACAGGCGTGTCAGACACAGGCCGCTCAGAAGGGAGAGTGTGCCTCCCCCTCCCACCCCCCCAGAGGAATGGACGAATGCGTTGGTTAAGTTCTCAGAAGTGGCCCATCACGCGAGTCAAAGAGAATCAGCCCGATTGTGAATCCCAGGAGCTCAGTCTCTACAGGAGTGGCTCTGGTCTGGGAACGGTCTTGGGGCACAGTCACAAAATCCACCCCGCCCGGCCCGCCCCTGGGAATCGGCGGGTCCCAGTGAGTGAATGGGGAAGGAGATGCCTCTGTTAAGGGGGTAGCTCCTTTTCAGCCACAGATGGATCCGCTCCCCGGACACAAGTCAGAAATCCAACATGAGAAGCCGACCACCTCTGATGCCAACGATGCCGTCGGTCTGTGTACCTGTGTCTCCCCAGCCCACGCCAGGGGCCCTGGTCACCCCAGGGACAGTTCCCACACACACCTGCAGCAGTCCGCCTCCCTCCGGACTTGGGAGTAAAGTCCGTGCCCCGTAGGGCAGGCCGGCAAGGCCAGGGGGTTCATTCCCCGGGAGCGCCCCCAGTCAGCGATGGGTGGAGCACATCCCCATGTAGGGCGATCCTGGGTTATCCCTCCCGGGTCCCTGCCAGGGACAGTCCGCGTCCGCAGCGACGAATCCCGCTTCCATGCAGCTTCCTCACTCTCCTCCCCTCCTGGCCTCGCTGCCACGTGCCCACAGCGGACCTCTTGGGATCACCTCCCAAAGAAAGTGCCTGCCCATCCGTGCAAGGGAAAGTTCCAAGTCCGCTGGGCGGAGAACCAATCAGGGTGCTCTGTGCAAGGCCGCTGGGCGGAGAACCAATCAGGGTGCTGTGTGCAAGGCCGCTGGGCGGAGAACCAATCAGGGTGCTCTGTGCAAGTCCACTGGGCGGAGAACCAATCAGGATGCTCTGTGCAAGTCCACTGGGCGGAGAGCCAATCAGGATGCTCTGTGCAAGTCCACTGGGCGGAGAACCAATCAGGGTGCTCTGTGGGGCCCGCGGCTCTCCCCTCCACGCCGAGGGGCCGGGACCATATGAGGGGATGCGCGCTGGGGACAGGGAGATGCCCAGCTGGGTGGGTCCGGGGTCTCAGGGTGGAGACACGAGGAAGGGCTGACGGGGCCACAGAGGCTGGGAAGTCCCCAGGTCTTCAGCGGGCAAACGGGAGGCCGGGAGCGCCGCAGGGCAGGTCCGGTCCAGGGCGCAGCACACCGCTGTCCTGTGTCACACGGGCACGCGGGCGGCGTTCTGTTCTCTGTTGGGGTCTCCTGCCGACTGGCCGGCTCCTCGCTGCGGAGGGTCACCGCCGTCCTCAGTCCGACTCACGTGTTCATCCCACCCGGAAACACTCTCCCGGACACACCCAGAATCACGGTTGACCCAAATGTCTGGGCCCCTGGCCCAGCCCAGCTGATCCATAAAATCAGCCATCACACCAGGCTTCCCGGGGGTTGTTAGATCATGGCTGTGAACGGATGTCAATCCTTCGGGACCCCTGGCTGCCATGGTCCACGGTCGGAGTGGGGGTGTGGGGAGGTTGGGATAGACGGGGTCTTGGTCCAGTCCCTCACAGAAGGTCCAGTGGGACTGAGGGCACAGCCGGTGGTGAATTCACTGCTTCCAGAAGGTAGAGTAGGGGTCGACCGTGCAAAGCTGCAGGAATCCCATGTGGCAAGACAGGTGAACCTCCAGGATGCCACGTTCCCTGCGAGAAGCCCGTCCCCAAAGAGCAAATACTGTGTGATTCCACTCCTGTGAGGCCCCTGGATCACAGACACAGGCCGTGGAACACAGGTGCCAGGGACTGGCGGGGGGACAGTGTCAGCTTAGGAAGACAGGAAGCCTTGGAAGCAGACGGCAGTGATGGTCGCACGCCAGTATGGACAAACTTTGGTGCCACTGGACCGCACGCTTGAACGTGATTTAAGATGCTAACTTTATATCTTTATATTATGCATATCATAGCACAATTTTTAAAAAGTGGGAAAAAGGGGCACCTGTGCGGCTCAGTGGGTTGAGCGTCTGACTTCGTCTCGGGTCATGGTCTCGCGTCATGGTCTCGCGGTCCGTGAGTTCACGATCTCGCGAGATCTCGAGTGATCTCGCGTGAGTTCGAGCCCCTCGTCGGGCTCTGTGCTGACAGGTCGGAGCCTGGAGCCTGCTTCCGGTTCTGTGTCTCCCTCTCTCTTTCTGCCCCTCCCCTTGCTCACATGCATGTGCGCGCGCGCGCGCTCTCTCTCTCTCTCTCTCTCTCTCTCTCAAAAATAGGCAGTTTCAGAGAAGGAGGACACCATAAGAGACTCTTAAATACAGAGAACAGTCTGAGAGTTGATGGGGGGGTGGTGAGGGAGAGGGAAAAATGAGTGATGGGCATTGGGGAGGGCACTTGTTGGGACGAGCACTGGGTGTCGTGCGTAAGTGATGAATCACGGGAATCTACTCCCGAAGCCAAGAGCACACTGTATACACTGTGTGTTAGCTAATTTGACAATAAGTTATATATATATAAAAAAAACTTAAAAATGAAAAACTTAAAAAATTAAAAATAAACAAACATTTTTTTAAAGTAGAAAAAAAAAAACCTTGGCAGAAGCCCCACTTTGGTCATCTGACCTTTGAACTGAGAGCCATTATGGCCAGAAAGGCCGGAGGGGGGGCCCTGTAACTGCCCCTGGTCCCACTAAGATGGGACACCCAAAGCCATATTGCATCCCGGAGGCCCCAGGTTGGTCAGAGACCAACGCAGACACGGAAGCTGCAGGGATGGGGCCCCCAGCCCCCTTGCTCAGCACCCCTCCCAGTGTGGCCTGTATTAAGACCAGCAATGAATTACGATAGCAGTCTGAATTTCCCTTGGCCACATAGCCTCAGATGTCCTCGGGGTCCGAGGATGAGGGTGTGGACCTCTCTGGGGGCCGTTATGTGGCCCCACACCATCCGCCAGGCTGGTGGGGCGGGGGGGGGGGGGGGGGGGGGGGTGTCTTTCTCAGCCTCGATGCCTCCAGCATGCACGTGCGCAATGCTCCAGCAGGGACGTTGTCTCCCCGGGTGAGCTCTCGGTGGGACCCTGCAACTCCTGGGTGCGCCCCTCCCTGTTCCCAAGCCCCGGCGTCTTTATCTATAAAACAGGGACAGAAGGACGCCTCTCAGACTTGGCGGACGGTTAGGTGAGAACACGCATGTGAGCCCCGCCCCCTCCGTAGATGGCCAACAAAATGCCATCAGTCTCCCTCCCTCCCCACACTCTGGAGCCCTCAGGGGTCCCTCTGGAACCCCCACTCTGGGCTCCAGGTAAAGGGTCCAGTGCAGCTGGTGCATTCTCTCCAGCAACGGGCTGCCCAGAGTGGGCGCGAGGTGAAGGCACAATGTCTGTAAAGCTGGCCAGGGGACCTGGCCGTTGTCAAAGAATCATTAAAACAAATGCTTTATAGACACAAGGAATTTAACAGTGTAAGCGGATCATAAAATCCAAACAGCGACAACGTGGTTTTAAAGAAGCAGGGAAATCAGGGCCAAGGTCGACTAAGGCCAGGGACCAGTGTGGCTCCGGTGTGCCCTGTGCAGCGAAGGGTCCCTGACGTCCTGCCGCTTGTGTGGAGGGGCCCACGTCTGTCCCCACCCTCCTAGCAGACAGAGCAGGGGTGAACAATGAATGCGTTCCTGTATGTGTGAGGCACGGGGCAGGCTTTGGGGAGAAGAAGCCCAGTTCTCCCCGGTCCCCAGGCTGGCTGGCCGGCCCAGGAAGGGGCGCGGGGGGGAGGCTAGCCCTGAGCCCAGCTGCTGCTTCTCTGGGCCTGTGCCCCTCCGGCCCCGCTCACCCTCAGCCCTGCGGCGTGTGTGTCCACCGTGGGTCCTGATCAGCGGCTACGTCGACAGACCTCGTGTCAGCTTCTCCCCCGTCTGGGTCCCTTCACCTCCGGACCAGACCGTCCCCGATGCCAGCCTCGTGGATGCTCACGTCGGCGATGTGCTGAATTCATACGAGGAGGCCCTCGTCCCCAGCACCTCAGATGCGACTGTGTTCGGAGATCTAAAACGAAGTCCCCAGGGCCCCGGTCCATTATGACCGGTGTCCTTTTAGGAAGAGATCAGGACACAGGCCACAGAGGGATGGCCACGTGAGGGCACGGGGAGGCGATGGTGCTGACGAGCCCAGCAGAGAGACCTCAGGAGAACCAGCCTGCCCACGCCTCGGCCCCGGGCTCCCGGCCTCCCGAAGCTGACGCGTTTAAGCTGCTGGTCTGGTGCTTTGCTGTGGTGGCCGAGCCGACCTGTGCAGGCTCTGACCACCAGACCCGCGTTCCCACCTGGGCGTCTAACCTCAGCCGGGCCGCTCCCACTCAGCAGGTGCAGCACCGGCCGCCGTCGCCCTGCCAGGACCTTCCCCGGAGCCTTCGTGCCCCCTCCCCGGTTCCGGCCCCACCCGGGTGATACTGCTGTCCTCCCCCCACCGTGTCCAGCCGGTCAGCAAATTCTGCCGGCTCCACCTTCAAATCAGCCGGCCCGTCTCGCTGGTCGGGCCCCCAAACGTGCCCCAGAGAGCGGCCTTGTCTTCTTAAAGGTGCCAAGTGGATTCTGGCGGTGGAGGACCAGCGGTGTTCCTCCCGCAAACCCTGCCCAGCTCCTCCCTCCTCCCACCACCTGCCGGTGGTCAGCAAGGTCCCCAGCAGCTACACCACACCCCCCCCATCGTCTCCCCGCACCCCCACTCTGGTGCAGCCCTGTAAGCCTTTGTGCTGGCCAGTTGTCTCCTGGAAGGCCCTTCCAGAACTTTCTATGTGGCTCACTCCCCTCCTCCGTCACGTCTTCCTGAAACATCCCCCGTGAGGGGAGGCCCCGGGACCGCCGTGTCAAAGCTGCAGCCAGCCTCCTGTCCTGCTTGGGCCCTTGCCGTGCCCTCAGCTCACTGCTCTTGATTTTGTCATGGTTCCCACCCGCTTCTAACAGACCAACGCCATTTGCTGTCTTTCTATTTATGACGTCGGGGGCTCCCGAGGGCAGGGGTCCCTCAGGACTCTGCTCACTGATCGGCACTAAGCGCGTCACCCATGGTGCTTGAGAGACACTTGCAGAGGGACCCGTGTCATCTGTGTCGTGCAGAAGAAGGGACATTTCACCCCTGGACACAACGAGCAAGTGTGAAGAATGCCCGGCCAGGCAAGCGAGCCCGCGGGCGCAGTTCCTGCCGCCTTCTTGGGCATTTCTGGCCCCCAGCTCTGCCCGGGCCCCACCTGCACTTACTCACTTCACCCTGCCCATCCTCCCGGGGACAGGTACATTTTCAGCCCCTTGACAGATGAGGAAACCGAGGCCCAGAGAGGCACCCTCTTGCCCAAGGCCACCAGGGGTCCAGGGAAGAGATGGTTTAAATGCTTTAGTCCGGCCACCTTCCCGCTCTGCCCACAGTGGGGGACATGGCGAGAACCCCACATTTCCACGCAGGGAGCACTTCCTGGAGCACAAGTAAATGTGGCAGGCTCTCCCCAGCTCCCGGACTTGGGTTTCGGGTCAGCCCAGGAACCTGACTTCCCCAGGCAATTCTGAGCCACGGAAAACTCCAGGGGAAACTCGTGTGGGGCCAACCAGGGGTCCCTGAGGACACACAGGAACCGGAGGCCCGTGGAAAGGCCAGAATCCCTACGGCCAGTGCCCCAGGCCGTAACTCAGCCCCCAGCACGAGGCAGGCGCTGGGGGATGTCCACTGAGTGACCGGCTGGCGCTTTGGGGCATCTCCTCTGCCCCGCCTCACTCGGTTCACACACACCGACCTGGGCGCCCAGAGCACAAGTTCGTGTGTGACCCCATGTCCCAGGTCTGCCCCCGGCACCCTCGTTCGGGACCCGGACAGACCATCCACACATCCTTCTCACCCTTGCTGGGAACCCTCTCCCTGCAACTCTACCCACATCCTTCTGGCCAGCCCCACTCCTCCCTCGGGCTTGGGGCACCTCCTCCAGGAAGCCTTCTGTGCTTCCCTCCCCCACCAGGTCCCTGTCAAGGTCCCGCCTCTGAGCTCCAGTTTGGGGGTAAGACCAGCACCCATGTGCGCTGGCCACGGGTGGGAAAGGAGCCCGCCGGCCCGCGTGAGTGGTGCGACCCAGCCCCGCCTTCCCGAGCAGTGACGGTTCTCCGGAGGTGGTCAGTGGGGTCAAGCCAGCAGTTGACTTTCTGTGACCTGTTGGGAGGGAGGCCTGCTTTAATGCTCATTTGCGAATGTCCTCATGTGCGCCGTCTGTCTGCCGGGCAGCCCCAGGCAGCAGGAAAAGTGACAGCCGCTCGGCCTAATTACTTCCAGGAAGTGGGCAAACCTGGCTCTCAGGCCTGAATCCTGTCTCCCGAAAGGCGAGGCTGCTGGGACAAGCCCCTGGGCCTCTCGCTCTGTGGCCCCATCTGTGAGCATGACCCTGTCTCGCCCCCAGAGCGGGGAGCAGGGGGTCATGGGTCGAACAGGGTCCCCCAGAGGAGGTAGCCAAGTCCTTCCCCCCGCAGCCGTGAGAGCGGCCTTACTTGGAAACGGGGTCTTTGCAGATGTGACTCATTAAGGCGAGGTCATACTGGAGTGGGGTGGGCCGTGAATACAATGGCTGGTGTCCCTAAGAGGAGAGGACACACAGACACACAGAGAAGGCCACCGGACAACAGGAGTAGAGATCAGGTGATACGCGCCCAGGGTCCCCAAGGACACTGGAGCGCCAGGAGCTGAGAGAGGGGCGGGGAACCCGCTCCCCCCACCCCTGCCCAGGCCTGGATTTCAGACTTCCGCCTCCAGACTGAGAGCATGTCTGTGGCTTTCAGCGCCCCGTGTGTTTGTCTGTCCGTCACAGCAGCGAGCAGGCTAACACACAAAGTTAGTAATGTCGGCACCTCCAGCATCCTGGATCTTTTTGTAAAAAATAAAGAAGGTAATTACTGTAGGAATAACCTACGATCGTTCATTCACTCTACAAATGGTCATCAAACACTCATTATTCACCAGGGATTGTTTTAAACGTGGGGGTCATGACAGGGACCACACACACACACACACACACACACACTCACACACCCACGGCGTCTGGTCTGCAAGTGGTCAAAGCTGGCACAATGAAACGAGAGTCCTGGCAAAGGGAGTACGGGGCCCACGGAGCCCAGAGAAGGCGCCTCACCCCATCCAAGGGAATCAGGGAAGGCTTCCTGGAGGAGGCGACCCACCGAAAGCGGCAAACCATTTTGTTGACACAGAAATGTCAGCCTCAAAACCGTTCTCCAGTGTAGACTGTTAACCTCACCTGGTGCTTTCTGGAGTGAAACAGCAGAATGTTTAGCCGTGTTCCCTCGGACCTCCAGACAGTGAACACCCTGTCTGGGGAGGAAGGACGTAGGAACTGAGGGGTGGGGTGGGCAGGGCAGACCATCGTGGGACGTGGGAGGGGTTCCCTGCCGGCCGCGTGTTTCCAGCACGGCCCCTGATCCCGACGGAGCGTCAGTCCGTGGCAGCACAGCCGGGATGAAAAGGGCCCCGGCGGGGACGAGCTCCCCGGTTCACAGAAGAGACCCACAGGCTGCAGGGGCACCTCGAGGCTGGGCTCTGGAGAGGGCTCGCCGAGGACACCTCGGAGGTGGCCCGGCCCGGGAGCTGCGGCCTCCGCCTGGGGACGGGGTGGGGGACCGCTGGCCCCGGCAGCCTCCGGGTCCGGTCAGGGTCACGCACACCCGGCACCCGGAAGCCCACGCAAGCCACATGAGGACAGCCGGGGACGTGCCACGCCGGCAGTCTGGAGGCCCGCCTAACGCTTCAGCGACCCCGCGACAAGGGGCACGTTGCACACGTGTCCGGGTCCCCGGCGTGTGCTACGGGAAGGCTCTCGCCCCGCCCCCCACCCGGCCTCCAGGGGCTGGGCACTCAGAGCTGCTTCGGGCTCCTGCCCCGCACCCCGTGTGCCGCCGTGTGGTCTGCACGCTGGCCTCCCCAGGCTGGTTGTCTGAAATTTGACAAATTTCAGACTTTCGGAGAGTTGCAGGAAAAGTACAAAGAATTCCTGTACACCTTTCTTTCGGATTCCCCAAATGTTAACACTTGCCATATCTGCTTTATCTGCCAGCTTCTCTCTCTCTCTCCGTCTCACGCGGCACACACGCACGCACACATATGGACACACACGTGCTTACACGCACGCACACGCATGCACATGCACACATGCATTCACGCACACATATGCACCCACATGCTCACACGCACGCACATGCACACATGCACTCACACACACATGCACACACACGCACACACATGCACACGCATGTGCTCACATGCGCGCACACGTGCACACACGTGCTCACACGCATGCACACGCATGCACATGCACACATGCACTCACGCACACATATGCACCCACATGCTCACACGCACGCACATGCACACATGCACTCACACGCACACATATGCACACACACGTGCTTACACGCACGCACACGCATGCACATGCACACATGCACTCGCACACACATATGCACCCACATGCTCACACGCACGCACATGCACACATGCACTCACACGCACTCACACGCACACACACGTGCTCACACGCACGCACATACACACAGGCACACATATGCACACGCACGTGCTCACACACATGCACACGCATGTGCTCACACGCACGCACACATATGCACACACGTGCTCACACGCACGCACACACACGTGCTCACACGCACACATATGCACGCATGCACATACACACAGGCACACGCGCATGCACGCGTGCGCACACACACATGCACACACATGCACGCACACGTACTTGCACACGCACACACGCACGCACACACAGGCACATGCACACGCATAATGCACACATGTGCACACATATCCACATGCACACATGGCATGCACGCACACGTGCACTTTTCCCGGGGTTCTGTCTCCTGTGCTGCAGGAGGGAGAGTAGGGGGAGGGGGTGGGGGAGGGCAGCTCCCCCGGAGCCCCCGCAACGACAGGTCAGGGCCTCTGGCTGCAGACAGCGGAGACTGGGGGAGGCCGTCAATGAACCCGGGACTGCCAGGACAGATGTCAGAGCCGTCCTTGTTCTCCCCCCACCAGCCCGGGCCCTGCTCTTCCCACTGCCGGCAACGTAGACGAGTGCAGGGGCCAGACCCTCGTCCACACCAGCCCTGACACACCACACAGTGTAGACTCACTTCAAAGAGGAGCGCGTGGGGCCTCCAGGGACAGGTGCCCGGCCCTCCCGTCAGCTGGTGGCCACCACGCTGACCACACACGAGGACACTCACGGCCACCACCCCTTGCCCCTCCTGCGCCACGGGAGGCCTGGGGGATATGCCCACGCGGAGAGGGGGACACAGAACGCAGGTGCCGGCTCGGACACCACGCCTGGCCGCAGGCCCCGGGACCAGGTCGCCGTCCGTGAGGCCTTGCCGGGCAAGGGAGGCCTGGGCAGAGAGCACCCAGCCCCGCGGGCCCGCGGCCGCTCGGATCCCGTCCTGCGTCGGGGCCGGCTCTCTGCCCACGCTGCCTTTCGCCGCTTTGCGCCAGAGAGAGCTGGCTTTTGGGCTCCATTTTTCAAACCAAGAAGAGTCACCAAAATAAAACAGACGGGGAGGGAGGAGGGGAGAGCAGGGAATGACGCGGGGCTGTCCCGGGTGCCGCCTGAGCCCCCCACCCGAGTCCCCAGGCACACCTGGAGGGCGCCTGCGTCCCGGGAGGCTGGCGGGGCAGCGCAGGGAGGCCCGTTGGCGCCCAGAGCCCCGGGCTCCCTCCGTCGGGTCTGGGTCCTGAGTGGGTGGTGTTGGGGTACAGCTCTGTGTTGGGGTGCACGAGTGCTGGGCGGCGCTGTTGGGGGAGGGGCGCGGGGAATCCGAGCTCCCGCCGCCCCCTGGCCTGGCCTCGCCCGTGCCTGCCCCGCGGCGGGTGATGAGAGGTGGCTTTGAAAGGGAAGTGGTGGCCGGGGAGCTGTGGGGGAGGGCAGGGGTCCTGGGAACACTTAGGCCCTTATCGCTGATCAAAGCCGGGAGGTGCCGCCCGACAGGCGAGGTGTGGCCCCACCTGGCTCTCATTAGGGGGCAGCCCGGTTCCAGCCGGGGTCTGCTCTCGCTCACAGGCGCTCCCAGACAGACAGACAGACCGCCGCACGGCGGCCCTCGCACCGCACCTGGCCGCCGCTCCAGCCAGCGGGGGGAGGCCGGCCCCGCACACGTCCCTGACCCCGTCGCCGGCCCGCCCGCGCCCTCCCCGCGTCAGGCCCCGCCGGGCACCGTCCTTCCCCTCCTCCGTCTCCTCATCCTCCGGCGGAAATCTGCCTGTGCCGTGAGGCTGAGGTCAAGGGCCGTGTCTCCATGCTCCTCGACGCCTGGTGTCATCGGGGCATCCCCGACGGGCCTGGCCGCAGCTTCCCCTGCCCACGCCGCATGCACGGATAAGGCGCCCCGGGGAACGGCCCTCCTCGTCGGGGCACCAGGCACCGACCCGCTTCCCTGCATCCCGCCAGCCCGAGGGGTGATTCCGACCAGGCCGCCGGGGGCACGGGGGCACCCCTCCCCTTCCTGCCGGCCTCCTCCCCAGCCCGAGCTGGCCACCCAGCTGGCACGAGCCCCCCGCCGCCCCGCCTGGTGCCGTGTCCGCTCAGGCCGGGAGTTTCTGCGACGAGGATGCCGCTGTCCGGCTCACCTGCCGGGGCTGGACATTAGGTGCCCTCCTGAGCCCTTCTGCCCCCAGGCCCTGCCTGCGGGTCGTTCTGTGGGACCGAGATGGGCCCCAGCTGCCCCCAGCACACCAAGGCGGGCAGCTTGGGGTGGGAAGCCCTGCCCCGGACTCGGGACACTGCGATTCAGGTCCTGGCTTTGCTCTCACTCTCTGGTCTCCGCCCACCTTCTAGAACGATCCACAGACCGCCCTCGCAGGCCCTTCCACCTTCTCCCCCTCAGAGCCTAGATGGACACGGGGGACCCAGTGACGGCTGCATGGCCCCTCCCCCCCACAAGGGTGTCAGCCCGTGGCTCCGCTGTCCCCAGGGGCTGCTTGGCGCCCCTCTGGGTTCCCTCATCCATCAATGCTCTCCAGAACGTTCTCTAGGCTGAGCTCCGATGAGGTGGGTGGGTGGGATTTTCCTGGAGTCCGAGCCCCCGCTGGGCCTGCTGAGTGACCTAAGGGCGGTGGCTCGGCCTCTCTGGGCTTGGAATAGTCTGCCTGTAAAGCCCTGCGTGTGACTGGAAATGGCTGTTGTCACCTCAGCAGAGGGTCTGAGTGTGAGGAACAGGCTCACGTCAGAGCAGACCCCGTCTGGGAATACCGAGGGGCCTGGTGTCGGGTCACTTGGCCCTGGGACACACACTCTCCTGTTTCTCTCTCCGCCTCTGACCTCCCGGCTCCTGACGGAGCGCTCCAGCCTCAGCCCACGGGCGCGGCCTCTTTCCTGCCATCTCGCGGCCCCCAGTGCCCTCTGCACACCGTGGCGCCTGGGCCGACACTCCCACCGGGGCACCCCCTGGGCCGGAGACCCACAGGCCAGCCCCGGCCCAGGCTCCCACGGGGCTGCTGGAGGCCCTCAGACTCATCCCACCCACACCTGTCCCCTCCCCCCGCCTCGCCAGCCAGGCCCGGGGCTCCTCCCTTCCTCCTCTCTGTTCCCGTCCCCCCTCCCTTGTCCAGGACTCCAGGGTCTGGGTCTGTCCCCCTCCTGGCCTCTGCCTCCGTCTCTCTCCCTTCTCTTCCTCCTTCTCCTGCTCCCTCGGGAACATTCTGGAACAACTACACAGTCCCAGTGTAGGTTTGGCCTCCGACGCTCCCTCTAAGGACCTTCCCCTTGAGGCTGCTTGCAGCCTGATTCCTACAAGAAGGGAAGCTTGGGGTGGCCCCTTAGTGTGGACCCACTGGCCCCTGCGTATCCCGGGTCCCCTCTCTTCTGTAGGTGGGATGGCATTCGCGGGGGTGGGGGCACCTCAAAGGGGGAAACTGAGGCAGAGATGGGCATCTCGGGGGTGCGCCCTGCCCCGGTCCTGTGTGACCGTGCAGAGGCTTCAGGCCGTGACGTGTCGGAGATCAGATCTGCTTCGGCAGATCCAGGCCCAGCTGCCCCCGGAGCGGCCGCCAGGGCACAATGCCCGCCCGCGGGACCCAGCGGGCGCTCTGCACACCCACCCTGGCCCAGCCGGCGGCTTCCTGTGAAAGCGGAGCCATCACTGCACTCTGCCCAATCTGTGGGTCTACGGGCAAGAAGACGGATGGCCGCAGGGACCTGGCCCGAGTCTCGGGGCGGGTGGGCCTGAAGCCCAGAAGGTGGCCTGATGGTGGTGGTCCTGCTGGTCCCGTCTGTCTGTCCCCCTCCTGCACCCACCCCCGGCTCATGGCTGGCATGCAGGGCGCCCCTCAGCACAGCCACTGTCCCTCGACACCCCTCCTCTGAGTCCTTCCAGGGGTGCGGGCTAATTGTGGCTACAGTGGGAGCTTCAAGGTCAAGTGTTCCCCACCATTTACACCGAGAGGAGCAGTGCGTGGGGGTAGCTGAGCCCAGTGGAGGCGCACACGCATGGAGGGCGACGCGGAGAAGGGGGCCGTGCAGGTGCCGCGTGGCTGGCGCACTGCGGGGACCCGAGGGGCTTACAGGGGCCTTGATTCCAGAAAGTGCTGCCACCCAGACTGCGGTGGGCTCGACCCAGCCCCTCACACTCTCCTCCACGAAGTCCGACTGATTGTCGCCCCCGGGTGACAGCTGAGGACGCACAAGCACTCGTTCGCGAGACACGTTGCCGTGCGTCGTCTGCCCTGGCGTGGCGACCCTCGGTGGGGGGCCCGCCCGGGGCCGGTGGAAGCCACACATCCACGGGGAGGCTCTCAGCCCCTTCCCCGTGGCCCCGGACACGCTGGCGGGTGCAGGCAGCAGAGGGAGGCAGCAGCCACTAGCCAACGTCTCTAACAATGTGCGTTTCTGTACTTCCTTCCAGACGTTTCTACATGTAATTTTCCACAACGACACTACACGGTGCGTCAGCCGGTCTGGCACTTTCCCTACCGCTTAGATAAATCGCCCCGCAGACAATCTCGCGTGGCGAACGGTGCTCTCTGGCGAGGAGGGTTTGAAATACGGAGGCTGCCCGCACCCCCACCCCCGCTCCCCTGGTTCTCACTATCGGGAGGGATGTTCCGATAAAGCGGGGTGTCCCTCGCGGTCCACGCCACAGTCACGCACGGGGCTCTGGGTCAGTTTTGCCAAGCCGCAAAAATGTGAAGTCAACAGCCACGAAACAAAACCACAAAAAACCAACCCGGGTGATTGACCAAGTCATTCTAACCTCTTTACAAAAATCGAGAAGCCACCCGGAAGTGATTGTCGCCGGCTGGAAAGTATTGCCGAAATCCACGCTTTTTAGTCGCCTCTCGCTTAGAGGCAGTGCTAACGTTTCAGGAAATGCCCACATTAGCACAGGCTCGGCGGGTGCTAAGCCCTTCACACACGCAGTGCTTGTCAAGAAATTGGAACAAATGTTTGGTATTAAAGAAACTCTACGTTATGGGGGAATTTCATATGTTATGATTTATGCGTCCGTCATTCCAATCACCTTAAATAAGAAAAATGTTGGTTTTCAATTGCCACCAAGAAGTATCTGGTCTCCTTTAGATGAAGATTAACCACACAGAGTGACGTCTGGGCTCTTCAGGCAAAGCTAACACTTTCCTTATTATGTAACTGATAATTCAGACAAGATTTAATCAAACAACCCATTCCTAATGCCCGTTCAGTATTAGATTTCTGTTTTGAATTTGCGTCTATTCATGTGATATCCAGAGAGACTATCTGTCTTCTGGTGAATGTTTTTAAGTTCGACATTTTCAACTTATATACAAGAGATAATCCAATGAGTGAAGTTAAACCAGTGGAAGCAGGTAGAATGCTCAGGGTTTTTCTCCCGAGGTAAGGAGATACAAGGTCTGTGGTAAACACATAATAAATACACTTATTAAATATATTTGTCATGTATTTAGATATTTATGAATAGGATTGTCTTATTATATTTCGTGTGGTGATAGATTTGGGTTTTATTATTATATTTTACAGATTTGGGTCAAAAAAGTGTTTTTTAATTTTTATTTATTTATTATTTTTTTACTGTTTATTTTTGAGAGAGAGAGAGACGGAGTGTGAGCAGGCAAGGGGTAGAGAGAGGGAGACACAGAATCTGAAGCAGGCTCCAGGCTCCGACTGTCAGCACAGAGCCGGACGCGGGGCTCGAACCCACCAACCAAGAGATCATGACCTGAGCCGAAGTCGGATGCTTAACCGACTGAGCCACCCAGACGCCCCAGAGGTGTTTTTTTTTTAATTCGCTCATACCTCTAAACTTGTTGTGAAACAAAACACATTTCCGTTCAGACGTGTAATGATGTTTGCAGCCTAAATTTAACTGTATTTGATCGTATCGTGTGTTCGATAATTATCTCCTTGGCCTCACTCTGGGCCAGATCCCGGTTAGACACCTATCCTCAAACACGGACGAGGCAGGTCTGGATCTGCAGACGCTGTGGGCTTGAACAGGGGCCGCGAAGCAGGGTCACTGCAGCCAGACGGGCCGCGGGGACCAGCCGGCTCTGCTCCTCGGAGCTGGCCTCCGGGAGGAAGAATTCGTCGGGGGCGATCAACACAATCAAGTCCATTTCAGAGAAGCATCAAACCCTTTCTGGAGGCTCCACCCCTCAATCTTCAGTTCTGAAGATTCCATATTCGTTCATCTGTTTATTCAACAACGGCTTGTGCAGCATCCGCTCTGTGCCCGGCGTGGGTCCCCGAGCTGGGAGTGATGGAAAAGGTCTTTGCGGGAAAGCCCATGGAATTTAAGGGGCGGGGCATTTTTTTAGTGCAATCAGTATTGACCCGCTTTTGAAGTCATTTTGAGTCCGTTGAGTTAATTGCGCATTCACCCAGTCCTTCCCGGTTTTGTCCCTCCATTCAAAAGTATCCATCTGGGCGCCTGGGTGGCGCAGTCGGTTAAGCGTCCGACTTCAGCCAGGTCACGATCTCGCGGTCCGGGAGTTCGAGCCCCGCGTCGGGCTCTGGGCTGATGGCTCGGAGCCTAGAGCCTGTTTCCGATTCTGTGTCTCCCTCTCTCTCTGCCCCTCCCCCGTTCATGCTCTGTCTCTCTCTGTCCCAAAAATAAATAAACGTTGAAAAAAAAAAAGTATCCATTGAGTGGTAGATATTAATACAGAGTGCTTCACATCACTGTCAGTTCCTGACAGGTCCATATGTCCAGACACAATCTCTGGGCTTGAATTTCAAGCTGGAAGCCTTGGTTAAGGTCCTTTCTGGAAGTCTCCGGTGACAGAGACAAATGAGTGGTTGGTTTTCACGGATGGCGAATATCGAGAACGGGTTCTGGAACATCCGGCCCGTATGCCGCCTGTCCCGAACGTCCTGAGCACTCTGGGAGGTGTAGGAGCGAGCCCCTCTGGATGTCTTAAAGGGTTTTCTCCCCGCCCTGAAAGTTTCACAGAAACCGGAGCCGCTGAAACAGAATCGTATCTTGGCCCAAACGGGTGCAGAGACTGCGTGAGAGACATTTCCTGTAGCTTTTGCAGTCGCTTCCCACCCGAGAAGCTCTGGACGACCTTTCCCCGCACGAGAAGCCGATAGCTTTTATTTGGAAGATCTGCGCATTTGGGTTTGGGGGAAACGCGTTTCTATCCCTTTCTGCTTGGCTCACCTGAAGCATCTGTGACCAGCCCCTGTGCCCAACCCCATTCGCAGCCGTGCTGCTCAAAGTTTTCCTTCCCTAATTTGCTTTGACCTGGACACCAGCTTGAATAAATTTTGAAGTCATTCAGTGACACGGTTTCTCAAGCGCTGGGGTTCACACGTTGCCAGCTTTTATGGGACCACTGATCATTCCTGATTTATGGACCCACCGTATTGATCTTGGGAGATTCCCGCCTGTTTGGTGCTTTTTTTTTCCACCAGAGGACAGAGAAGGGAGGGTGATCAGCGGAAACCGAGGACACGGGAAGGCAGCGAGCCACCGGGGCGTGGGAGGTGGGGGGTGGGGGTGCATCGGTCTGGGGGTTTCCAGGGCAGACTAGCAGCTCTCAGCTCTGCAACTCTGGATGGTCACTGGATCTGTTTAAATCTTCGTTTCCTCATCCAAGAATTGGACGAATACTATATGCAGCATTGTGTCTTACAGGAGTATCGTTGCAGTGAGATGATAAACGTGTAAATTCCTTGAAAACATGAAATACGACCAACGTGAGGGATGATCATTAATTAATTATCACCTGTATGCACTTGACTTACTGAGTACCTACTATGTGCCAGATTGGGCCAAGAAGTGTATATTGGGGCGCCTGGGCGGGGGGCGCCTGGGTGGCTCAGTCGGTTAGGCGTCTGGCTCGTGGTTTCAGCTCGGGTCATGATCTCACGGTTCGTGGGGTGCAGCCCTGCGTCGGGCTCTGTGCTGTCAGCGTGGAGCCTGCTTGGGACGTGATGGAAAAGCTGGCGCTGGGTCTGCCCTCTTGCGTAAACGGCTGTAGGAAGACACAGGCTGGACGAGGTCCCCGTGCTCAGGCTGTGGACAACGGGCAGCAGCGAAGAAAGACCAGGGAGGATTTTGCCCTTCCTTCTCAGTAGTTGATCCAGCGCACAGACAAGGTACAGCAGCACTGAGCATCATCACCCCCCTCGACCTCACTGACATTTACAGAACGTTACACCCGACAACCGCAGGACACACCTTCTTCTCTGGTGCCGACGGGGCATCTGCCAAGATAAGCCACGTCTGAGCTATCAGGGAAGTCTGTAAGTCTCAGAAGACTGAAGCTTCACAGTGTATGGTCTCTGACCACAGCAGAATTAAATAAGAAATAATAATGAAAAAAAGTATTTAGAAAATCCCCAAATATCTGGAAACTAATCGTCTTCTAAATAACCCATGGGTCAAAGAATAATTCACCAGGAAGATTCACCAGATTCACCAGGAAATTCACAGATTCACCAGGAAAATGTGGGGTTTTTTTAATTAAAAAAATTTTTTTTTTGATATTTATTTTTGAGAGGGAGAGACAGGGCATGGGCGGTGGAGGGGCAGAGAGAGAGGGAGACACAGAATCCAAAGCAGCTCCAGGCTCCGAGCCCTCAGCACAGAGCCCAATGCAGGGCTCGAACTCATCAACTACAAGATCATGACCCGAGCCAAAGTTGGACACTCAACCGACTGAGCCACCCAGGCGCCCCAATTTTTTTTTAATGTTTATTTATTTTTGAGAGAGACAGAGACAGAATGAGAGTGGGTTGGGGCAGAGAGAGGGAGGCACAGAATCCAAAGCAGGCTCCAGGCTCCGGGCTGTCAGCACAGAGCCGGACGTGGGGCTCGAATTCATGAGCTGTGAGATCATGACCCGAGCTGAAGTCGGCCGCTTAACTGACTGAGCCACCCAGGTGCCCCGAAAATGTTTTAACACAAATAATCACGGAAACATAATATCTCAGAATTTCTGAGATTATGGTTAAAAATGCTTATAGTGGAATATATTTCTTTAAATATCTCCATTAGACAGGAAAAAGTGGTTTGAAATCAGTGATTTATGTTTATGTTATGAAGCAAAAAAAAAAAGAAAAGCGAGACGGATACAGGCAAAGGGAATGAAGGAAGTATTAAAGAACAGAAATAATGAAATAGAAACAAAACAGAAAATTTTAAAAGTCAGAAATTTTTTCTTTAAAAAAAGCAAAATAATTTAACAAACTCCTAGAAAGGCCGATCGAGAAAACAAAGTTTACCAACTTAGAAAATGAAGACAAAAATCTCACCGCAGATCCCAAAGTCATTAAAAAGATAATAAGGAAATATAAACTACCTGAGTAAGAAGGTGGAAGGAAATTTTCAGAGGCCATAGATTGTGGTGATGGTTTCACAGGTGTATGCTTATGTCCAAATCCATCAAATGTGTATATTAATGATGCACAACTTTTTGTTTTCAAAAAAAATTTTTTAAATAGAATAAAGCAGAATAAAACCCATATGCCAATATTTGATAACTTATTTTCAAGATTCCTTGAAAACTATGTTATCAAACTGACTCAAGAAGAAATAGGAATTCTGAATAGCTTTATGACTAAGAAAAAATTCAGTTTGTTTCCAATACCTTCCTACAAACAAAATTCCAGACCCAGATGGCTTATCAAACTCATAAGAAAGAAATAATGTCAGTGTAACTCAAAATCTCTCAGAAAATAGCGGAGAAGGAAGAAATGCTTTCAACCCATTGGTTTTATTTTTGTTTTTGTTTTTTTGTTTTGTCTTTTGGAGGCCAGAATTGCCCTGATACCAAAACCAGACAAAGGAATTACAAGAAAAGAAAACCAGACCAATATCTTTCATGAACATGAACCAGATCATAACTTTTCTAGAATAATATCTTTTATGGTATTCAACAAAATATTAGCAGATTGGATTCAACTCTAGTAAGATGACTATAGGGTTTATTCCAGGAATGCAAGGTTGAATCAAGATTTGAAAGTCATGTGATCGCTGTGTTAGCAGAATAAGGAGGAAAGCATACGATCATTTTTACAGAGGCAACAAGATCATTCTGTAGGATCCATTCTTCAAAACTCATTCATGATAAGAACTCTCAGCAAAGACGAGAAGATATCTTCCTCAGTTTTGTGAAGGGCATGCATGAAAACCCACAGACAATACCATCCTTGATGGGGAGTGACTGGATGTACCCCTAAGCATGAGAACAAAAGAAGATGTCTACTCCACCACTCCTGTCTGTCCAAGATTGTACAGGAGGGCCTAGCTAATTCCGTTAGGCAAGAAAGAAAAATAAAAATAAATAAGCAAAAGGCATTCGTGTTGGGGGGGAAGAAACAAACTCTATTTGTGGCAGCATCATAAGAAATCATCAAAAATCTGCTCGACTTAATGAGTGAACTCTGCAACATTGCAAGATACCTGGTCGATATACAAAAATCAGTCGTATTTATCCAAACTAGCAAAGGCTTGGAAGTTGACATCTTTTTCAAACCTGGAAGTCAAAGTAAAATAATTGTAAAAACCGTCTGGAGTAAAATAAAAGTAATTAGGCATAAGTTTAATGACAGGTTTGTTAGACCTCTGTAGAAAAACTCAAAACATTTGTGAGTGACAGATCTACATAAATGAAGAGACATACCATGGATTCATGGATTGGAACATTCAATACTGTTAAGTTGATTCTTTCCCCCTCATTAATCTATAGCGAGGGCTTGCAAACTATGGCCCTCAGGCTGGCTGCCCGTTTTTGTAAGTAAAGTTTTATTTGAATACAGCCACACCCATTAGCTTATATATTGTCTACGGGTGTTTCTAACTTCAGTGGCAAATTTGATCACTTTCAACAAAGACTGTATAGTCTTCAAAGCCTAAAATATTTACTATCTGCTTCTTTAGGAAAGTTTGCCCACCCCAACGTGTGGGTTTAATGCAATCCCAATCAATAACCCCAACTTTGTTGTTCATTGTAGCATTGGTTTTACTTTGTCAAGGTTTGTAACATGCACGAACTCTTCTTCAATCTTACTACATGTATTTGTTGAGTGTGTAAAACTTGATTCAATGCTTACCCTCAGCTTTTTGTTTAACTACAATGTTTCCAATCCCGAGGTTTTTAAAATTTCAATCATCTTTTACCAGACTTTTTTTTTCAAAAAGGCCTCTTTCCCACAGCAAAGGTCCTAAATGCCATATTTTCTGAATTCTTGCATATGTGGATATTGACATTGCCTACGTTTTTGCCTTTAAACTCAAGGGCCATCTTGGCTGGGTATAGAACTGCTGGACAACATCTCTTCTCCTTGCCGTTTCTGGTCATTGCTCTGCTCTCTTCTGGCATCACGTGCTGCCTTTATTACAACTTCTCCTGTTATGTTTGGTTGGCCCGATGTGGTCATGGAATGGATGTGGTCCATCCCAACATGGACTTATGGCTGCTCTCTGCTCTGAATTATCTCATGCTCAAGAATGTCAGACTGTTGCCTTCAGAATGGAGCAACTTTATAGTGTCTGCTTTTTTTTTTTTTACACTAGGTTATTCCTCCCCAAGTTCCTGCTCCCAGAAATTTGTTTTATGGCATTGAGTGGTGCTACAGAGTTATTTGATAATAGCTGAACTTGTTTTTGCAGGCTGGTTGCCTGAAGACATCTCTTTTCCTTTGGAATTCAATAAATTTGACCAAGATTTGTGTCAATGTGACCCGTTCTTCGTCACCTCAACCTGGAAAATGATCAGCTGCTTAGTTTGCAAACTAGTCTTTCCTTTGTTTCAGGGAAATTTACTCTGTGCTATCTTATCATCTAATTTCTGATATTTTGTATGTAGTTTCTGTTCCATTGGTGGCATCTCTTGCTTTGTGGAACGGCTTTGTCCCTATGTTACCTTTACTTTTGGCCATTTTCTCAAATCCACACACACTATTTAAAAAAGGTAGACCCTGGAAAACCTTGTGTCTTTTGGGACCCTACGACCCTTGCTCCCAAGGGGTTTCCTAGATGTTCCATAATATGGCTTCTGCCATACCCAGGTGTAGTCAGGAGCCAAGTCACGACATTCCAGGGTCTGTGTCTCCCTCGGTTACTTCCATGAAGACATAAAGTAACTGCCCAGATTCCACCAGCAAGCTTTGGCCAGTTTTTCTGGTTTGTGCCTTTGCCACACTCCCCAGTTGGAAAGTCCTTACTCCTGTCCATCGCCATTGCCCGCCTACCTGAATAGCACCGAAAACTGTCACCCCAGCAGCAGCATGGACAGCGGGTTGCAGGGAGGTCAGCTGACTAGGACACAGCCCTTCCAGCAAGAAGTGAAATGCCACGGAGATGGAATGGTGGCCCTGCCTGGGGGATGGGCGGGAGGGCCAGGTGAGGTATGTGTGATACCAAGCTGACAGTCAGTCGAGCCCTGCCCCGGAAGCATCTCCTCGGTGGGCATGCCCCAGGGTCTGGCTTTGGCTCCCATCTCTGACTGCTCAGCCCTCGATGCCGACGCAGCCCTGGGGTGAGGGCACTTCCCAGAAACGGACAGTCTGTGTGCTTCTAATTAGACCTCTCGCTGGTCACCAAGCTCTGGGCCTGTCCCCTCGGCCTCCAGCAGTCTGCTTCCTCTCCATTCCACATGGTAGGGAGCTGACCTCCCGTGGGCCGGGGGAAGGGGGCATAGACCCTTCACGGGCTGAGAACGCGGATTCCTCATCCCACGATCCATCTGGCACAAACCGCGTATTTCCGTGTTAACTGCTCTGGGATAGTTGTCACAAGAGTGGTGACTCAAAGTCATAATTCCTGTGTGTGCGACATTGAGATTCCCTCCCTGCCCGGGATTTGCCCGGCACCTGTCCCGGGCCGGACTCAGGTGCGAAGGACCAAGGACGTGTCAGACCAGGCTCCAGTCCTCAAACTCACGGCCCATGAGTCCCCTTTGCCAGTCTCCTCGGGCTCAGGGATCACAGTGCCCCCTCGCCCCCACCCCCCATCCTGCACACGGTCCCGGTCCGCCCGCTGCAGAGTGTCGGGTCTGGGCCCCACTTCCTGTGGGAAGCTCCATATCTACCAGGTAGTTCTTTGGTGGAAACCAAGTCTGGGTGCCCAGGGCAAACGGGAGCTTCCTGGAGGACCCGGCCGGGCTCATGGGACTAGGACAGCTGAACATCACAGCCTTGGAGAGGGAGCCCAGACTCACCACGCTGCCTCCTCCCAGGGGCCCCAGAGCCTGGTTTCTGGGAGGGAGAGCCTGACTCTCACACCTGTCTCTCTGCCCCACGGGGACGGAGAGACAAGGTGAAGGGTCGCTCCTCACAAGAGGGACGCCGGGAAGGGGGCCCTGGCGTCTGCCCTGGCCGCGGCCGCTCGGGGAGCCCGCAGCACTCTCTGTTCCCACTGGCTGCGTGGAGAAACCCCAACCTGGGGGCGACCCCAGAGTTCAGCATCACGTCCCTTTGTCTCGCTAGGTATTGTCTCGTGACGGAAGGCTCCAACCAATCACGAACTCTCTCCCCAGCTTAGCGGGGACTGCCCCAGGGCAGGGGCTGTGTGACTCATGGCCATGCCCAGCGCCCTGCACAGGAGGGGCTCTGAGAATGCAGGCTCATTCATCAATTAGTATTAAACTCTAATTGGCATTGATTTGTGCAGCACAGTAACAACCAAATGGAGCCTCCCGGCTGAGAGGAGAATTGGGAAAGTGGGGAGCCCTGGTCTACTCCCCACGGGATGCCGTGCGGGCCTTGGCCAGCGCCCGCCCCCCCGCCCGGGCCCCCCACCCCGGCCCGTGCCTCGGTTTCCTCTTCTGTAAAATAGTGATGACAAAAGTGTGTCTCGGGGCGCCTGGGTGGCGCAGTCGGTTAAGCGTCCGCCTTCAGCCAGGTCACGATCTCGCGGTCCGTGAGTTCGAGCCCTGCGTCAGGCTCTGGGCGGATGGCTCGGAGCCTGGAGCCTGTTTCCGATTCTGTGTCTCCCTCTCTCTCTGCTCCTCCCCCGTTTATGCTCTGTCTCTCTCTGTCCCAAAAATAAATAAACGTTGAAAAAAAAATTTTTAAAAAAAAAAAGTGTGTCTCAAGGGGCGGAGGGGAGGGTTACGTTGGTCACTCTTGTGAAGGCTTCCGCGGTCCTTGGGCTAACACGACTGATAACCAGAGGGGGCTTCAAACCACAGACATGGCATCTCCCACAGTTCCAGACGCCAGAGTGAAAATCAAAGTGTCAGCAGGGCCACCACCTCCCCCCCCCCAGAGGCTCCAGGGGAGGGTCCTTCCTGCCCCTTCCAGCTGCTGGGGGTGGACGCGCTCCCAGGCTCATGGCCGCAGCCCGCCAGTCTGGCCTCCACCCCACAAGGCATCTTCCGTGTGTCTTGTAAGGACCCCAGTCACTCGGCCCAGGGTCCACTCTAACCGGTCCTTGCCTTCACCACACCCGCAAGACCTCACTTCCAAACAAGGTCACAGTCTCAGGTTCCGCGTGAACATCACTGCGGCACGGTCCCTGACTCTCGACGCCGCCCTGAGAACGTTCCCACCCGCCTCCTTCACCTCCTTGGAGGCTGAGGGCCTGGCTTCTGCCCGGGAAAGCCGAGTCCTGTCTTCAGAAGCCACACCTAGCCTGGGACCCAACCCTGGCTGTGCCACTTCCTGAGACACGGAAAGTTCCGGATCACGCCGGGCACGGAGCGTGCCCGGAGACGGTGGAGTCAGGGTGACAGAGACAATGCCCGCCCCCAGGGCCGGGGTGTGTGTGAAGCGTGGTCTCTGCACAACCCCAATCCCAGCGGCCCAGGCATCGGCAGGGAGTGGGCGGGGAGGGGCGGGCTCAGCCTCAGGACAGCACTCCTCCCTGCAGAGCACCCCAGTCCACAGCAGGGGTGAATTCTGAGGTCTGAGACAGCCCTTCGCGGGAACCGGGGCCAGCCGTCCAGGCCCCTCCGCCTGCCAGGACATCTCTTCATTCCTGTGTCCCTCCCCACGGCCGTCCCTCGGGCCCCAGCCAGGGTGAGTCTCCCCAGCTGCTTCTGTCCAGGGCCACAGACCCAGCGGACCCTCGCACTGGGGTCTCATCGAATCCTAGAGACCACCCAGCAGCGGAGGCCTTGTTCTCCCCACGGAGCGGCCCCCGGAAGCAGAGGTTCATGGGACAAGAGGCCGGGCCTGAGAGCGGCCTGCCGCCCTCCCGCCATTGTGGCCCCAGTCCTGCCCCGGCCCCTCTGGTGACTCTTCCCGCGACTCCGGCTCCGACTCCGACTCCGTGTGGTGGCTTCCCACACCTCCTCTTTGCTTTGACGTCAGCCCCTCCCCTTGGTGGCCAGTGTGGCTCCAGCAATTTCCTTGCATGGCTGGGTTCCATCTCTTAGTAGCCGGTGGGGAACAGGCCAGTGGCGGGGGGGGGGGGGGGGGTTGGCACTGAGCCCCTCCCGGCACCAGGCCCCCCTCAGCACTTGGCAAGACCGCTTGCCTGCTCCCCCCAGAAGAGGCGGACCCCCGTGTGGCTGGGCCTCGGGCCCCTCTGCCTGCAGGCACCATGAGGCCCCTGCCTTTGGTGCTTTGAAGGACACAGCTCTGTCCCCAGGCCCTCACCCCGATGGCGGCAAGGCCGTCCCCGACCTGTCATCAGTAATCGGGGGTAAATTAATATTTACTGAGCAGAGTCCCAAGCAGAGGGCTGGGCAGGAGAAGCCGGGGGAACGTGCCGGCTGAGGACCGGAGGCCCCGCTCCTGGCTTTCAACTCCGTGCGGCTGCAGACCTTGAGCAGAAACTCGATCCACGGCTAATTGCGGGGCCAGCCTTTCTCAGAACTCCCCTGCCCTGTACCCGCTCCAAGTGCCTGAGTGCCCTCTCTGCTCTCCTGGGCTGCAGTTGTGCACATCAAAGGGAGGCAGACAAGCCTCTTCACACCCCATTTCCCTCCAAGGGCCCCCCACTGGCAGGACCTGGACCTGAGGCTGCCCCCCCTCCACCCCTCCCCCCTGCCGTGGGGAGAGGTCCCACCCTCTTCCCTTCTGTTCCCACCACCAGGGCCTGCTGTGAGGGAAACCGTCCCTCTCTTTTTCTCTGACCAGGAGACTGAAGCTCAGAGAGGCTAAGCAAGTTGCCCAAGGTCACACAGCGGCTTTCAAGGCAGAGCTTGGATTTGAAACTAGACTGGGGGAGTGTCCTGGGGCAGAAATGTGCTCTCTCACAGCCTGGGGACCAGAGTCTGAAACCAAGGTGTGGGCAGGGCCGTGACCCTCTGAGGCTGGATAGAATCTTTCCTTGCTTTTCTCCCAGCCCTTGGCGTTTGCCAGCGACCCTAGGCATTCCTGGGCTCGCCTGCGCCCCGCCTCCACTGTGACGCGCCCTCCCCCCTGAGCGTATCCGTGTCCAAACCTCTCTCTCCTCGTAAGGACACCTGTCACACGCAGGGTCCACCTGCTCCAGTGTGACCCCACTTTAACTCAATTACTTCTGCAAAGACACATTTCCAGGTAAGGTCACGTTCCCAGGTGCCAGGGCTGAGGTCTTAGCTTTGTGGACCTTTTCTCGCTTCTAAAAGGGGGTAACCGTGAGGACGGCTGGAAGGCGTAAAGTACGCCAGCCCCTTGCTTATGGCCCCTGGAAGGGGCCTGGGTGGGCCCCACCACCACCAGTGTCCTTCCTCTTCCAGGCCCGGGCCCCTGGGCCGAGGTGGAAACAGCGGGTGATAGCTGCTTCGCCCCTTAGGACACGCTCACGGGGGTCTGCTCCTCGCGCCGTGTGCCACGTGGGTGGCTCAGACCCTCTGAGCCATCGCATCACAGGCCAGGGGTTAAGTGCTCGCCCCAGGGCACAGGAGTCCTCGGTGGAGGGCCGGACAGGGACAGGGGTCGCCTGACCCCAAGCCCAGAGCTCTTTCCAAAAGCAAATTTGGCGGAAAGCTGCCCCATGCAGCTTCAGAAGTCACTAGAAGCCTCTGTGTCGGCTGAGTCTAAAGGAGTCGGCAGCCCCGGGTTACGGGAGGGCTGGAGTGGAGGCTGGGGTGGGGGCCCTAGGGGGTCGGGGATTAGGGCTGAGGACGCCTGTGGGGCCCAAGCTGGGGGAGCACGGGGAGGAGGGCACTTTAATGAACAGCCGTCCGGGGAGGGGGACCCTCGGAAAGTGAGGAGTGCCCGTCGCTGGAGATACTCAGGCAGGACGTGCCCTGCAGTAGGTCATTTGGACCGAGCATCCTACAGGGTCCCCTCCTGCCCTGATGGCTGGCAGGCCTGTGAAAGCCGGGAGGGGGTGAGGAGCACGGGCTGGGTGAGCCAGGGGAGAGACCCACCCCTCCGCTCCCGGCTCTCTCCCAGGGCATAGAGGGACAGGTCCTGAGCCCCAGGCCAGCTCTCCCTGGCTCCTGATGCCCCTGCATCAGCACTGTGCCTGGGGGACCCATGCCGGCAGGGGTCTGTGCAGGGGCTGCACGCGTGGACTCCCAATCTGAGCTCACACCTCCAGGGCTAGAGGGAGGGACGGAGGCCAGAGGATCCCCTCCTGTGCCAGACCCAACCCTGGCTCAGCTGGGAAGTTCCCACAGACTGATCCGGGCCCCGTGCGTCCCCAGTTGGCACTGGACATCCCCCGAGATGGGCCAAGCTGGCATCTGAACCGACCTTCATATAATTCTCTGGACAACCCACTATACAGATGAGGAAACTGAGGCCACACAACAACCACACCTAAAGCCCCAGCTGGAAACTGAAGGAGCCAATGTCCTGGTCTGGCTGCCTCCAGAGACAGTGTTTGGGATATTTTGTCATCGTCATTCTGTAAAGAAATGACAATTTGTGGGGAAAACAGAACAATTAAACCCAAAGTAGATCCAGGGCTGAGGCTGAAAAAGACAGACAGGGAGGCTTTGAGCTTCCTGACCGCTCCTCCGTGCACCCCCAGGCTAGTGGGGGCGATTCAGGGCACCCAGCCTCATCCGGAGCTCTGGGGCTGGGTTCCCGGGGCCGCTGGCTGGTACCTGGGGCCTGTCTTGCCAGAGTCTGTCTGTCCCTGTGCCCTCATGGCCAGCAGACCGCCTCCCCCACGGGTTCCGGGGCTCCAGCCCCCAGAGGAAGGGAGAGCTCTCTGCTCAGGCAGGCGGTGGGCATTCTCCCGTCCAGCGGCTGCCCAGTCGTCTCTCCACCCGCCCTGGTTGCCAGACCCCCGGGCGGCTCAGGTCCAGGACAAGGACCTCGGTCCGGGGTCAGGTCATTCTGCCACCGAGAACCCGCTGACCCCCCGAGCATCGTATCACTTACACCTGCCAAGAGGAACGGTGGCCTCTCTGTCCACAGGGCCTGGGCTCTCCTCAAGGTACAGCTCCAAACGCCCCTTCTTCCAGGGAGACCCCTGGCTTCCTCCCAGCTCAAAGGAGCTCCCGCCTCTCAGGACACACCGCCCCGGATCTCACCTCCCCCCACACCTGCCTGCTGCCTCCTGGCTGCTGCCCCAGGCGGCCACACGGGTGCTCCAGTCCCCACTGTTCTTGCTTGTTCTTGGAAGAAGGGGATGATGCTCCGGAGCACCTGCTAAGTGCTGGCCCCCTGGAGGCACAGCTCCCGTGATTCCAGAGCGTCCACCACCCTCCCATGAAACTTCTCTCAGCTCCTGGAAGATCCTGTGCTCTCCTCTGCCCGGCTTCTGCCTGGACCATCCACGCTGCATTTCCTGTCTCCCACCCCTGGAGGTGTCCTACAGGCACGAGGCCACCCCTGCCACGCACCCACAAACTCCCAGGGCCTTCGGGACTGCTTGCCCGGTAGACCTTCCCAGAGCGCCTGTGCGAGCCGAGGACGAGCCGTGTGGAGCGAGGATCCGGGCAGCACTGGGCCCGCGTCCCCCATGGGACGCAAGGCCTCCTTCCCGCCCTCCCAGCTGTCTCCCCGAGGACTCCCCGTCCGTGGTCCCTCTCTCTCCCGACCCCAGCTGCAGCCGCAACACCAGCTTCTAGGTCCCGGGAGGTCGTTCGGCTTAGAGCTAACTGGGGACGGTGGCCACCTCCGTCTCTGGCACCCACGGTGGCCTGGAACATTCCGCATTCCGGGAGTGGACTTCAGGGGTGCGGAAGGCAGGGTCCCGGATGTAAACTCAGCAGCAACAGGCAAGCAGGCAGGAGGGGGGCCAGGGGCCCCTTCGTGCCATCAGGGAAGAACCTTGGGTGACCTTGGAGACCCTCCTTCCCTCCTGGGGCCTCGCTTTTCTCATCTGGGACAGGCGGGCCTGGGGCCAGAGCAGGGTCTCCCGGCGCAGGCCCGGGGAACGCTGGTGCCCCTGAGCGGAGCCGGGCGTGGCGACGTTCACGACGGACCCGCACGTGGGTTTCAGACTTCCGGCCCGGGAAGATTTCTCCCCAGAACTTTCACCCAGAAGAGGCCACTAGGGGGTGAAAATGAACAAAACGAGCACACTTAACACCAGACCCGACAAACGCGATCTCTTATCGAGTGGGTGTCACGGGCGCACGGCGGCGGCACGGCCGGTCCTGGAGCGCTTTACCCAGCGGAGGCAGCGCCCGTCCCGTGAGCCGCCCGCGGCGCCCCCCTCCGTCGCCCGTCTGTCCTGCGAGTGCTTGTCCCTCTGTGACTGGCCTGTGTCACTCGCCCGAGGGTCCCCCAGACCCTCCACGGTGCCGCAAGCGATAGAATTTCCCTCCCGAGGCTGAATGCCGCCCCCTTGTCCGGACGGGCCGAGCGGTGGTGCCCCCCCCCCCCCCCGGGCTGCCCCCCACGACTCGGCTGCTGCGAACCTGGGCGGGCGAGCCTGTCTTCGAGCCCCTGCTCTCAATTAGTTCGGGAACACACCCAGACGTGGAACTGCCGGGTCACGTGGTGATTCTATTTTTAATGTTTCAGAGGAAGGCCGTGCACCAGTTACGTTCCCGCCAATGGTGCTGGAAGGTTCCGGCGTCTGGACGAGCTGAGCGCATGAGGGAGGCTGCCGGGGCAGCACATGCAGGGAGCGGGGGCTGGATTCGTGCCCCGACCGCCCCGCCCCCCCTTCTGACGCCAGGGTGGCCCGGACGCCCCCTCTTTCCCTCCCCCGGACCCCGCGTGCCCACGGGGCTGTCCGGGTGCAGGGTCCCCGCGTCCAGAAGGACTGGACGGAGGCACAGGTGCTGGGGGCTGTCATGTGCCCAGGACCCCACCTGGAGGGCGGAGCAGAGGTACAGGGGCCCTGATGGCCACAAGCCCCGGTATTTCCCTCCCTCCCTCCTTTCTTCGCCCCTCCTCCCTCCCTCCCTCCCTCCCTCCTTCTCCCCCCCACCCCAACCCCACTCCACCCTCTCCCTTCCTCTCCCTTTTCCAGGGGTAAAATGGTAACATTCTTCAAAACCGTGTCTGACCTGGAGTCCAGCGGGAGCCCTCTGAAGTGGGATTTCCTGCCTCCCCTCCCCTGCCCCCCCCCCCCCCCCCCGACACCCCCAGTTCATCTCCCTGAGTTAGGACAAGGCCGTTCAGAGGCCTGGCTTGTTGATAAGCTAAGGTTTTTCTTTTGCCAAACCTCAGGACACGGGGACAGAAGTCCCCCTTCTTGAGGTTCTGGAATGGGGGCGGAAGTCCGAGGGCATCTTGGGGACTTTGGGACGAGCCGTCCTTCCCATCCCATCTGGTGAGCAGTTCTCTCTCTCTGTCTCTCTCACAGGGCTGCTTCCCTCAGGACAGTTACCTTAAGGACAATTCCGCCTATGAGAGATGATGCCACGGTGCGATTTGACTGCCTCGGGCAAGATCGGGTTGGACATCGAGGTGCCCGGGACCCCTCCCCGCAGCAGCCAGACTCCCCGCGGCGGAGGGGGGCCTGGGAACGCAGGGGCGCCCGCTCTTGGAGGTGAAAGCCCACGTGTCTCGAACTCGCCTCCCCCACCCCAAGCTCGGCCAAACCGGTCTCCCGCTCAGAAGGAGGAATTCGATCAAATGTTAATCCTCTCCACATGTAGAATATTCCAGATAGCCCCGAGCTCATAGTGCCTTTTGAACTTGTGAACAGAAATTGATTCAAGGTGACGAATTTGTAATCAGTTTATGATTGATGGGCCGCGTTTCCAGAAAGGCAGCTCTGTGTCCTTTCCTCCTTCCCGGGAAGCAAATGTGTTTCACTTTATCTGCCCTCATCTCAGGACCCGGAGGACCAGGAGAAAGAAAATAAAGTCAACTGCAATATTTAACTTGTATTAGAACAGATGCCACTTAATTAAGGGATCAGTGGAAAGGAAGTGCTAAAATCGAGCCTCGGCTACTCCCCTCCCCGTCTGGACAGAGGGCAGATCGGATGTTAAACTATTAGCGTGATTAGGTGAATAATGACTTTGGACCTAATTTCACTGGATTGGAAAGAGAGCAGGACAGGATGAAAACAGAAACATCTGTTTGAATATTCTAATTTCAAAGGGTAATTGCAGAATTCCCCGCGCAGGCCGCCCCCACCCCTCTCTCTTCTTGTCTTCCTTCCTTTCTTTTCTTTCTTGTGTTTTAATCGAAACTGCCTTGAAGTGACTCGGAGTTCGGCCCCAGCAAAGTTCAGCTGGAAGGTTCCCAGGGCGAGAGCGCGGGGGGCG
Organism: Prionailurus viverrinus; assembly: GCF_022837055.1. Taxonomy (NCBI): domain Eukaryota; kingdom Metazoa; phylum Chordata; class Mammalia; order Carnivora; family Felidae; genus Prionailurus; species Prionailurus viverrinus. Next base: position 985,968 of record NW_025927610.1, on the reverse strand, counting down.
CTGGCCGGGGCGAGGGGAGCGGAGGGCTGGCCCGCGGGCCGCGGGTGGGGTCTGACCCGGCCCTGGGTCGGGGCGTCTCTGAGAATCCCACGGGGCCCCCTGCGCACCTCCACGCCGCGCGTGGCCCAAAGCCTCCGTCCGGCAGGTTCTCAGGCCTCTTCCTGCCACCCGCACGCTCCCCCCGTCTCCCGGTGCTCCCCAAACCCAGGCCCGAGCCCCACCGAGCGAACCTCTTCTGTGGCCTCCACCGGTGTCTTTGGCAGAAAGACCCTTCCAAGGCCCGGTTCAGGCGGCCCATGTGACATCACTGAGCTGACATCGCCGGGAAAGATCGCCCCTTGGGCCCCTCACGCTGCTTCCTCCGGGTCCTTGTCCGTGCGGTTCCCCCGCCCGGACACCCTTCCTGGCCCTTCCCGGCCCGAGAGGTGTCTGCTGGTCCCCGAGGGCCAGGCCCCCAGGTCCGGGCCTTGTCGGGGCCTCTTCCAGACGGGGCTGGGCCTCCTTCGCCTCCGCCCCCGAGCCCGGAGCCACACGCTCCCCTGGGGCAGCGCGTCCTCACTCCCACGCCACCTGCACCCACACCCCGAACGCCACCCTCTTGCTCCAGCTTGACTCATTCGACAACCGTGTTTGAGCGACAGCTCTGTGGTCCCGGGGACCTCACCATAGAGTGGGTGGAGACATGCCCCAGGAGCCTCACTGGGGGCCGCAGGAAGGGAGGATACCTGAGGATCCTTGGGAAAAGGGAGGTTACAGAGACCTAATCCCAGTGGGGTTGTGACAGGCTCCCAGCTGGGCCAGCCTGGATGGCAGCGCAGGAGGAAGGACGGCGGGCTGCAGCACAGGCGGGGCTTGTGCAAAGGCCCCGGGGCGAGCTCAAGCCGGCACTGAAATCAGACCCTCGTGGGGCAGGTGAGCGGGCAAGGCCAGCAGAGCCCCCGCTAGGATGCAGGGGGCAACTGGGCTTTGTCCTGAGGACAAGAGAGACCCTGAAGGGGCTTAAGGAGGGGAGGGGGAGGGGGCAATCTCCAATGCTGGAAATCAGAGTTGATCTTGGCAAAGATCACAGACACACGGTGCAGACTTCCAAAGGGCAACAGGAGGGGTGAGGCCTGTTCGTCCCCGAGCCGCAGCCGCCCCTCCAGTTCCCTTAAGGCCGGCCTCCAGGACCAGCGCCTAGCTTCCCCCGGGTCTCTGTCCAGAGACAGCTCGTGGTTTCCGAGCACGCCTGTATGAACCCGCCGTCTCCGTGCTCTCTGGTTCCACACCTTGCTCTCTGCCCCTGCGTGCCATGGGTGTGTGTGTGTGTGTGTGTGTGCACATACACGTGGCTGTCCACCGTGCACCAATGTGCTTGAGAGGCCACTGCAGGACAGGACATGAGCCCCGCGGTGGATGGAGCTGAGCTTGGTCAGGCCGCAGGGGACGGGGACACTAGCCAGTTCACACCCTGAGTCCCTGCTTATCAACGGTCTGTGCAAATGGGAGGGGGGTCCGGGGTCCCGCTTTGGCTGGCAGGGCAAGAGCAAGGGAAACACGGGGCCACGTGCTCGTGGGGGCAGCTGGGGGCAGCCAGGGGGGCTTCAGGGGGAGCGACAGTTGGCTAGTGAGCATGACCCCCGACAGACACGGGAAGTGCCTCCGGGGACCACTGATGCCCTCGCGCCCAGCGCAGGGGGGGCCCGCAGCCGCCGCAGGGGGCTTCCTGTGCCCCAGCCCCTCCCCTGGCTCGCCCGCCATCCACGCGGGACACCGACACGCGCCCGCCTAGCGCCTTCTTTCCCCCGCCCCCAACGCTTCTTTCGCACTCGCCCCGCTCTGTGCCAGGCTTAGGTGCCAAGCAAGGCGGAAGGCAGGGCGGCCTCTGGAGACGCTCCTTAGGCCCGAGAGGATGCGCTTTCTTTCCAGGCGAGGCTTTCAGGTGGTGAGAGAGCAGAAGGGCCCCCCCCCCCGTCTTGTTTCAGCTTCTAGAAGGTCAGCAAGTGCTTCTTAAGCACCTACTATGTGCCCACCCTGTGCTGGACACCGAGCCCCTCTGGATGGCACGGTGGCCATGTGACCCAGGGATTCACTCCCAGGGTCGTCACTCAAGAGAAATGCAACACCGTCTACAGACAGACTTGCACACGAGTGATGACAAGGGCACAGAGCCGAGAGGTAGCGACGGTCCAAACGCCCGCCCGTGACGCGGGATAAACTCACCGGGGCCGCTCACACCGCGGGATGGTACCGGCCGGGAGAAGGAATGGGGTGCTGATACTGGTCGCCACGTGCTTGAACCTCACTTCACGCTTGGGGCGCCTGACGGCTCAGTGGGCTAAGCGCCCGGCTCTTGATTTGGGCTCACGATTCGTGGGTTCGAGCCCCGCGTCTGGCTCTGCACTGACCGCTGGAGCCTGCTTGGGATTCGGTCTCTCCCTCTCGCTCTCTGCCCCTCCCCCATCAAAGCAAATAACGAAACAAAAAAATCCTCACGCTCAGAGAAAGGAGCCAGTCACTAAGGGCCACGTTGTGCGACTCGTGTGCACACAGTGCCCAGAACGGGTAAGCCCAGAGAGAGGGCGGATCCAATAGCCACGAGGACTGGAGGCTGGGAAGACGAGGAGGGGGGGACAGCTAAAAAGGGTAGGGGGTTCTTTTTGAGGACACCTCCCGCCCCCACCCTAGCCCCCGCCCCAGCTCCAGCCGGGCGACAGCCACAGTCTGTGGACCCACGTGTCTCTCCAGGGCGGTGGTCCTGATGGACGCCACGGCCCGGAGTCAGGCACCAAGCCGGACCCACGCTGCGGGCCACACATCCTGGGAACGTGAACAAGCAAGTGAACGGGAGACGCCAGGGTGCCCGTCCACACCATCCCCCACCCGGGCCGGGCACCACCGACGACACCTGGGCTCCGGTTCAGCTGCTGAGAAGCCAGATGTGGAATGATCGTGACACTCGATCGGAGATGCCAGAGAGGGACTCGGCCTGCAGCAGTCCCAGAGGGCTTCCTGACAGAGGAGGCGCTTGACCTGTGCCCCTGGTGAGGCAGATCAGGGGACAGTCCAAGTCACCACCCTACCCAGAGGAAGCAGGGAGGAGACAGGAGACTCCGGGGAGGTCACTTGCCCCCACGCCTCTCCAGCTGGCCATCTGCGTGTGGCCGCTTCCTGCCCCTCAGAGGGAGGTGTTGAGACACGCGTGTGTGGCCCTGCCGTGGAGCCACGGGCACCAGTCTGGGAGGATGGACGTCACGTAAGGTTCCCTTGCACCCCTGCCCTTGGGTCGTGGCTGTTTAGCTAGCCTTTGATTTTTTTTTTTTCAGTAGGACTGTAAATTGTTTAGAAAAAGTGTTTCCCTCCCTTCATTTAGAACGCGTTTTCATTATGGGGCTCCCGGGGGGCTCGGTCGGTTGAGCGTCTGACTTCGGCTCAAGTCATGATCTCACTGTTCGTGAGTTTGAGCCCCGCGTCGGGCTCTGTGCTGACGGCTCGGAGCCTGGAGCTGCTTCTGATTCTGTGTCTCCCTCTCTCTCGGCCCCTCCCCTGCTTGCACTCTGTCTCTCTGTCTCAAAAGTAAATAAACATTAAAAAATTAAAAAAAAAAAAAAAAAGAAAGGGGCGCCTGGTTGGCGCAGTCGGTTAAGCGTCCGACTTCAGCCAGGTCACGATCTCGCGGTCCGTGAGTTCGAGCCCCGCGTCAGGCTCTGGGCTGATGGCTTGGAGCCTGGAGCCTGTTTCCGATTCTGTGTCTCCCTCTCTCTCTGCCCCTCCCTCGTTCATGCTCTGTCTCTCTCTGTCCCAAAAATAAATAAAAATGTTTAAAAAAAAAAAAGAAAGAAAGAAAGAAAGAAAGTGTCTTTGTTAACAGTGAGGAGGACGGAGTGGGGCGCGGGCACGGGCTGTGCTGGGGTTTCACAGAGGCAGCTGTGTCTGCGAGGACAGGCGACCCCTCCGTGTGGGCCACGTGGGTGTGCATGTATGCAGGTGCGTGGGTGTGTGTGCAAAGGCACGCGGTGCACTTACATGCGCCCGTCTCGGTGTGCATACACGATTGTGAGCACACGCGTGTGCACGTGCTGTGGATGAGCATAGGGATGCGTGTTAGCCTGTGTGCATGTGTGTGCGATAGAAAGCCCCTGCACAGGTGGACTCCTCTCCTCCCCCCGGGAACCCTGTCCTTGATTTCCTCGGGACTTGTGCGCACGCAATGACGCTCTCGCGTACGCACGGCCCTCAGCAGCGGCATCTCACGGAGCCTCCGGCCGCCGTCCCCCCTGGCAGGCTGGGTCGACGTCTCTCCCTCCGCTCATTCTATGGAGAACACAGCCAGGGCTCAGAGAGGGCAGATCACGCTCCTGACGGCCCACGGCAGCAGGTGACAGGTGGGCCGGGAGCCCACAGACCTCGGATGCCTGGACCCCCCCTCCCCCACACAGGTGTGGGAACTTCCCCTTGGCCCCGCCCACCTCACAGCCAGAGGTCACCGCTGGCTCTCCGGGGAGAAGGGGATCCTCCCGCCAAGCCTCCGCCCCGCCCTTGGCATTCCTGGGCTTTCTACCAAGCCCTGCGGTCGCTTTGAAGTTGGCCCTTGAAATCTGATGAGGCTTGACCCACCTCTGGATGCATCTCCCTTCCAGGGTGCCGTGGCTGGTCCTGCCTGCAGGGGACCGCCTGCACCTGCACCTCCAGGACGGGGTTCCTGGGTCCACAAAGCCCCGGACCCCTCCAAGCCTGTCGAGCCAGCAGGAGAGCACTGGGAAATGGCCCGCAGCACAGGCAGGGCCTTCGTCAGGCAAGCTCCGCTCGGGGCCAACCCCAGCCCACCCTCCCGGTCACACGCCCACTCTGCCAACCTGGCCCTAGTCCCCTGCTGACCCTTGGGGTCACCAGGGAGACACGGGAGAGCCCTCTGTGGCACTTCCCTCTGGGGACGCTCCCTCCGTTTGGGAATCTCTGCTCCCTTCCTTTCCTCCCTTCCAACTCTCGGCTGCCCCTCCCTCTCCCGGCCGCCACCCACCTCTCACACGGGGCAGTTCTCGGGGCTCCTTCCCTCTCTTCTCTGCTGCTCACCTGGGGCCATCTCCTCGCCCTCCAGACTTCGTGTCCTGGAGCTCCAGCCATCTCCTGGGCTCCTTTACCTGGATGTCCCGCTGGCCCTGCAAATTCACCCAGTCTGAAGGCCAGTTCGCTCCCTTCGCCCCTAACTCTCCAGACCTGCGCGTCCCAGCCTCCCAGACAGCATCGCCAGCCTCCCTTGTTCCCTTCCCTCGATGGGCACCCGCTACCCCCATCTCATCAGCGACAAGTCCTGCGGCCCCAGCCCGGCTCCAGAGGCTCCGGGTTCACCCTTTCCTCCCCACCTGCCCTGCCCCGTCCAGGCAGCAGCCTCTTCCCTGCTCTTCCGGCCTCCGGATGGTGCTCCTGTAATCCATTCTCCAGGCGTGCAGCTCTGACGGAGAGGTTTGTAGTAGACTGACATCTAACTGAGAGCAGCTAGGAAAAAAAAACTATTTTTAAGATGCCTGGAGGCATCAGAGAGTCCCCCAAGCCACCAGGGCTGGAGATGGCAAGATCTCAGACAGACACAGACTGCGGGACGCACGGTAGTTTTCCCGTGGGGGCATTTGACAGACCCTTAAGCCGCTCAAGAGGCAAAGCCCAAAAAGGGAGCCGTGGAAAATCGGAACAGGGTTTTAGCGTTACCATCCTCAAAGGAGAAAATCTGATGCTCAAGGTCCCCCAAAGAGTAGGAATCCCAGAAAACACCTCACGTTCTCAGTTGGTACCGAGGTGGGACGTAGTCTGGAAGTGAGTGTGAACCAGAGGGAAAAGCAAGGTTTGCAAAGACTGTAATCCAGCCCGGAGCCGGCTGGTTCCCCGACTGGGTTAACGTCTACGTCCTCCCAGTCTACTCACCCATCAGAGGACGCAGTAAACCCTCTCTGGAGGACGAGAGCACCAGCCAGAACCTCCACAATTCGTCATTCCCAAAGCCTTGCGTTCAATTCGAACTTACCAAGCAAAATGAGAAGCAGAGTCAAGGGAGGAAATGGACAATAGAAACAGACCCACAACGACCATGCTGTTCTCGCCTTGCGGTTTCATAACTGTGACTAATATATTCAAGAAAATCGTTGACAAGATGGAGAATTTTAGCACAGAAAAGGAATCCGTAAAGAGTATTCAGTAGAGGGGCGCCTGGGTGGCTCGGTCCAAGTTTGGCTCAGGTCATGATCTCCCGGTCCGTGAGTTTGAGCCCCATGTCGGGCTCTGTGCTGACAGCTCAGAGCCTGGAGCCTGTTTCAGATTCTGTGTCTCCCTCTCTCTCTGCCCCTGCCCTGCTCTCACTCTGTCTCTCAAAAATAAAATTAAAAATAACATTAAAAAAATTTAAAAGACAAGCATATAGAGAAGTCGAGGGTGTGGAAATATGATTACTGCACAAACGCTAACCCCCCTAAAAGTTGTCATAACTACACTGCCATCAGATAGAATAGTCTTTAGGGCAAATTTGTCACTAAGGATAAACGCACGATGATTAAAAGGTCGTTCCACCAGGAACCCAGATTTATTTCTGCGCATAACCATACAGCTTCAAAACACAACGAGCGAACATTGACAGTAACGAAAGTGTGGTCGGCCGACTTCCATTGTGGCGGCATCCGGGACCCAGTTGGCGACACCCGATCCACACATTGGCCCTGGGGTCTGCCAGTTCCAGCCCTGCTCACCCGTGACCTGGTCGCACCCCTCAAACCCCAATCCCCTACCATAGCCACACCGGGCTCCACAAGTCCCGAGAACATGCCGGGCACCGTCGCGCCCCAGGGCCTTTGCCCGGGTGGCTGCTTCTTCCTGCAACACTCCACCCAGGTGCCTCCTTTGGCCACTTGAAGTCTTGGCTCCTTGTGACCCTACAGCCCGCCCCCACCCCCACCTTCTGCACTGAGGCCCCGCCCCCCCGCCCCCCCTCCATGTCTGCAGTGGCCGTAGTGGCTTTGTTAGGCACCTGTGTGTCCACGAGGCAGCATCTCCACATCCTTGTTCTCCAGCGCACCTGCAAGCTGGCATGTGCTGGGCATCGGGCAGGGGCTCCAGAAGCCCCTGTGGGTGGGTTGACGAGGACACCAGAGACGGAGCTGGGAGCACCAGCAGGTACGACCCCCCCCAGAGGTCTTCCTGTTTCTCGTTCCCTTTTTCTTTTTTCTTTTGGGCAGAAGCATGAGAACACTGACTTCTATGCTCACTCTTTCAGTGTCCCTCCATCTGTCACTGTGACTCAATCCTAGTCCCAAACAGTGACAGCTCGAACATACCGAATCACAGATGTGGACACCGGTGGTCTATGCCCAGAAGGGGTCCTCTCTGCCCAGCGTCCCCGGGTGCCAAGTCTCGCGGCCTGGGGAGCTGTCTGTGCCACCCTGACTCCACCTGGGGGGCGGGGGGGGGGGGGGCAGGTCAGGGCGGGCATAGGTGCTTGGGTGTCCCAAATGACGGGCAGAGCCGGCAACCAGACCAGGATGCCAGCGTCCTGACGGCGTCGGGCCTGTGCTGGTGACGCAGTGGTCCCAGGCGAGTAACCACGCCCCCACCAGGGACATGGGGAGGGCTCATTCCCGAAACATGCTGCCGGGTGGACAGAGGAGGGTCCTAGGCTGGGGCCGCGGGTGACATCAGCCAGCTTACCTGGGCCTGGGGCACAGCGGGAGCCCCCCAGTCTCGGACGGGGCCTCAGACACCCCAGGAAGCAGCCCACCCTGGACATTCGCTCCAGGCAGTGCAGGGGGGTGGAGGGAGGGCCATCACCGTTTTACAGGTGAGGAAACGGGAGCAGGGACTACATCTGCGATGGCATGTGCCGAGGGCCACGGGGCGTCCTTGGCCTTGCCCACCTTCTGTGCCGGGCCATCTTTTCACTCAGATGGCAGGTCTGGGAGACCGACCCCCCAAGGACGAGCCTCCCTTGACCCCTTGTGCTTCCGGACGCCCCGGGGCTGGCCAGCGAAGGAACCCCCCCCCGGGGCACGTCTGCCTGTCTGCCTGCCCCTTGGGGACGGGGCCGTTTCAGCCACCGACCCACCCCCCACCCCCATACGCCAGCACTCACCCCCAGCCCCGCACACAGCAGGTCCTAGCAAACACTTGAAATAAATGAGTCTTTTAAAAGCAGTTCCCTTCCACTCGTCGCGGGTAGATGAACGCAGCCACGTGCTTCTTGGCACGGCCTCTGTGCACACACACGAGTGCTCGCACACACAGGGCACAGCCAACGTTGGTTGTAAGCGTTTCCTTCGAAGCTGCACGAGCGTTTTCTTTTTCAGTGACGCCCGCTGGGGTTGCTGGTTTTCTTGTCATCGTCCTGGGCGTGGGACAGGAGCAGCCAGACTACGTCCCTGGCACACCTCGGGGAGTCCCTCCCGAGGGCAGAGCTGTGCCGCCCCAGGGGCCCCCGCCTTCCGAGCGCACACTTGAGGAGCCGGGTCCGGGCGAGGGGCCTGCCCAGGGCCACACAGCCGGTCACGGTCACGGACGGAGCCGGGAGTGGAAACCGGTCCACGGTCTTCCTGACAAACAGTACCGCCCCCTGACGTCTGCGCCTAAGAAAATTGTGTGATGATAGGAAATCATAGGAAGGGAGTTTTCCCCTTGTTAGTGTGCTTTTATTGGAGAAATTGCGGGATACGTTGAGAGTATTTTCTGGGAAGAAGACGCCGTGAGAAGGGAAAGGAGAGGCTCCCTCCCCTTAGCTGATGGCTGGTCGGGAGGCGCGCCACATAGTGGCCGCGTGGGGAGTGCAGGCCGGGCGCAGGGAGAGCAAAATGAAGTCACAAAGACAGAAAAGGAAAGGAAACGGCTCCCACCGAATTCCCCCCTCTCTTTCCTCTTTAACTCTCTCTTCTGGGGCCTCTTCCTGTGTGTGTGTGCTGCAGAGACACGCAGGTGCGTCAGAGAACGGGGGACAGAGACAGTTGGGGAGGAGGACAGAGGACAGAGACAGCCGGGGAGGACAGAGGACAGAGGACAGAGAGAGACAAGGGAGGAGGACAGAAGACAGAGACAATCGGGGAGGAGGACAGGGGACAGAGAGAGACAGCCAGGGAGGAGGACAGAGGACAGAGACAATCGGGGAGGAGGACAGGGGACAGAGAGAGACAGCCAGGGAGGAGGACAGGGGACAGAGAGAGGCAGCCAGGGAGGAGGACAGGGGACAGAGAGAGACAGCCAGGGAGGAGGACAGGGGACAGAGACAGTCGGAGAGGAGGACAGAGGACAGAGACAGCCGGGGAGGAGGACAGAGGACAGAGACAATCGGGGAGGAGGACAGGGGACAGAGACAGTCGGGGAGGAGGACAGGGGACAGAGACAGTCGGGGAGGAGGACAGAAAACAGAAAGAGACAGCCTGGGAGGAGGACAGGGGACAGAGACAGTCGGGGAGGAGGACAGGGGACAGAGACAGTTGGGGAGGAGGACAGAGGACAGAGACAGCCGGGGAGGAGGACAGGGGACAGAGACAGTCGGGGAGGAGGACAGGGGACAGAGAGAGACAGCCAGGGAGGAGGACAGGGGACAGAGAGAGACAAGGGAGGAGGACAGAGGACAGAAAGAGACAGCCAGGGAGGAGGACAGGGGACAGAGACAGTCGGGGAGGAGGACAGGGGACAGAGACAGTCGGGGAGGAGGACAGAGGACAGAGACAATCGGGGAGGAGGACAGGGGACAGAGACAGTCGGGGAGGAGGACAGGGGACAGAGAGAGACAGCCAGGGAGGAGGACAGGGGACAGAGAGAGACAAGGGAGGAGGACAGAGGACAGAAAGAGACAGCCAGGGAGGAGGACAGGGGACAGACACAGTCGGGGAGGAGGACAGGGGACAGAGACAGTCGGGGAGGAGGACAGAAAACAGAAAGAGACAGCCAGGGAGGAGGACAGGGGACAGAGACAGTCGGGGAGGAGGACAGAGGACAGAGACAGCTGGGGAGGAGGACAGGGGACAGAGAGAGACAGCCAGGGAGGAGGACAGGGGACAGAGAGAGACAAGGGAGGAGGACAGAGGACAGAAAGAGACAGCCAGGGAGGAGGACAGGGGACAGAGACAGTCGGGGAGGGGAGGAGGACAGAGGACAGAGACAGCCGGGGAGGAGGACAGAGGACAGAGAGAGACAAGGGAGGAGGACAGAGGACAGAAAGAGACAGCCAGGGAGGAGGACAGGGGACAGAGACAGTCGGGGAGGAGGACAGGGGACAGAGACAGTCGGGGAGGAGGACAGGGGACAGAGAGAGACAGCCAGGGAGGAGGACAGGGGACAGAGAGAGACAAGGGAGGAGGACAGAGGACAGAAAGAGACAGCCAGGGAGGAGGACAGGGGACAGAGACAGTCGGGGAGGAGGACAGGGGACAGAGACAGTCGGGGAGGAGGACAGAGGACAGAGACAATCGGGGAGGAGGACAGGGGACAGAGACAGTCGGGGAGGAGGACAGGGGACAGAGAGAGACAGCCAGGGAGGAGGACAGGGGACAGAGAGAGACAAGGGAGGAGGACAGAGGACAGAAAGAGACAGCCAGGGAGGAGGACAGGGGACAGACACAGTCGGGGAGGAGGACAGGGGACAGAGACAGTCGGGGAGGAGGACAGAAAACAGAAAGAGACAGCCAGGGAGGAGGACAGGGGACAGAGACAGTCGGGGAGGAGGACAGAGGACAGAGACAGCTGGGGAGGAGGACAGGGGACAGAGAGAGACAGCCAGGGAGGAGGACAGGGGACAGAGAGAGACAAGGGAGGAGGACAGAGGACAGAAAGAGACAGCCAGGGAGGAGGACAGGGGACAGAGACAGTCGGGGAGGGGAGGAGGACAGAGGACAGAGACAGCCGGGGAGGAGGACAGAGGACAGAGAGAGACAAGGGAGGAGGACAGAGGACAGAAAGAGACAGCCAGAGAGGAGGACAGGGGACAGAGACAGCCGGGGAGGAGGACAGAGGACAGAGACAGTCGGAGGAGAACAGGGGACAGAGACAGTCGAGGAGGAGGACAGGGGACAGAGGACAGAGAGAGACAAAGGAGGAGGAAAGAGGACAGAGACAGTCGGGGAGGAGGACAGAGGACAGAGGACAGAGAGAGACAAGGGAGGAAGACAGAGGACAGAGACAGCCAGGGAGGAGGACAGAGGACAGAGAGAGACAAGGGAGGAGGACAGAGGACAGAAAGAGACAGCCAGGGAGGAGGACAGGGGACAGAGACAGCCGGGGAGGAGGACAGAGGACAGAGACAGTCGGAGGAGAACAGGGGACAGAGACAGTCGAGGAGGAGGACAGGGGACAGAGGACAGAGAGAGACAAAGGAGGAGGAAAGAGGACAGAGACAGTCGGGGAGGAGGACAGAGGACAGAGGACAGAGAGAGACAAGGGAGGAAGACAGAGGACAGAGACAGCCAGGGAGGAGGACAGAGGACAGAGACAGTCAGGGAGGAGGACAGGGGACAGAGACAGTCGAGGAGGAGGACAGGGGACAGAGACAGCCAGGGAGGAGAAAAGAGGACAGAGACAGCCAGGGAGGAGGACAGAGGACAGAGACAGACGAGGAGGAGAACAGGGGACAGAGACAGTCGGGGAGGAGGACAGAGGACAGAGACAGCCGGGGAGGAGGAAAGAGGACAGAGACAGCCAGGGAGGAGGACAGAGGACAGAGACAGACGGGGAGGAGGACAGGGGACAGTGACAGTCGGGGAGGAGGACAGGGGACAGAGACAGTCGGGGAGGAGGACAGGGGACAGAGACAGTCGGGGAGGAGAACAGGGGACAGAGACAGTCGGGGAGGAGGACAGGGGACAGAGACAGTCGAGGAGGAGGACAGGGGACAGAGACAGTCGGGGAGGAGGACAGGGGACACAGACAGTCGGGGAGGAGGACAGGGGACAGAGACAGTCGAGGAGGAGGACAGGGGACAGAGACAGTCAAGGAGGAGGACAGGGGACAGAGACAGTCGAGGAGGACAGGGGACAGAGACAGCCAGGGAGGAGGAAAGAGGACAGAGAGAGACAAGGGAGGAGGACAGAGGACAGAGAGAGACAAGGGAGGAAGACAGAGGACAGAGAGAGACAGCCAGAGAAGAGGACAGGGGACAGAGACACTCGGGGGGGGGGGAAGAGGACAGAGGACAGAGACAGCCAGGGAGGAGGAAAGAGGTCAGAGACAGTTGGAGAGGAGGACAGGGGACAGAGACAGTCGAGGAGGAGGACAGAGGACAGAGGAGAGAGAGAGACAAGGGAGGAGGACAGGGGACAGAGAGTCTGGGGAGGTGAGGGCATCTGTTCGCACAGCGCACCCCAGGCCCTTTCCCACGGCCCGAGAGCGGTCCCCTTCATTCGCGCACATCCCAGGACGCTCATGTGCGGTGGGGACAGAGCAGACGGAGTCTCCCCATTGTATCCAAGTTCTGGCCCCACCACAGAAACGCCTGTGTCCCTGGAGTCCCCACAGCGCCTCTCTGAGCCGCAGTCTCCTCTTCGGTGATGTGGGCACGGGCCTCCATGCCACGGGAGTTTCGTGAGACACAGGTGGACTGGCCCCCAGACAGTCCCCAACAGGATGTGGGCACAGCAGCGTGGCCGCTCCCGAAAGCGGCCGGGGGTTCCGACGAGGGCTGATCGGGAAGACACAGCAGGGTCTTCTAGATAAACGTCCCTCCTGATCGATACTTACTGCTGATGGCTCTTTTCCAAATCAGTGCCCTGCGACCTGGCCTGCCATGGTGGCCGTTTGAGTCTGTGCATGTGACAAAATTGCATACAACTAACGGCGCTCACACACACACACACACACACACACGTGTGCACACACACGCGCGCAGAGCCTGAGGAGGGAGGACGGTGTCCCCGTCAGTGTCCCCAGCGGCTCTCGTGCTCGCATTCTTCACGAGACCACGGGGCGGGGGAAGGGGAGGGGAACACGGGTCCCCCCGTCCGGTGTCGCACAGCTGCGTGTGTGCACGCTGACCTCAAAACGGCGAGTCCGACGACGCCGTGATGCACGTTCTGCACGGTTTGTCCTCATCGCCGATGGCTTCCCGAACGCTTCTTCACGCAAGAGTGTGTGGGTCTACGGGCAAGACCCAATCGTGCCATGATGCTCCCGACCAAATCGCACTGGAGAAGGTTCCACTCTGCCCTCTGGGCCCAGAAGCTCCTGAGACGCCGACTCCCCCGCCCCCTGCTGGCCGTCGTGGCCGATGCGCCCTACGCACCCTGGCGATGTGAGCACCAGACGCGGATTCAGAAGCGTGGTGCGAATCGCGGACGTCGCCCCTCACATGTCTGCTGATGTGGGTCCAAAAAGCATCCCCACGTGAGACGGTGTCTTATATTCACAGCTGATGTGGACCCGTACAGACGGACCCTGGCCTCGGGCTCTGAAGCGTGTCACCACCGATTCAACGTCCACGGAAGGAACTTCTCCCAATCTGTTGTTCCAGCGACACGAGGTTGCCCGTGAGCTGCCCGGATCCCACACCTTTGCGGCTGGCGGCGGCCCTCGTGGGGAGGATCCTCCCGCCCCTCCCCTGCAGAGGAGGCCACCCGCCAACAGCCGCGGGTCCCCCCCGGCTGATCTGAGTGGAGGTCCCCCTCGGGCCGCCCATCCCCTTCTCCCGTCTATTTGCACAGGAAGATGTGGGGAGCCAGGCCAGGCCCTCCCCGGGCAGGGGCCGCCGGCTGTCTCGGGCCATCCCGGCGCTCTTATGGCTGACGCGTGGCCTTGGTTCCCTTCCCTGGCACCGTCTGTGAGGGAGCAGGTAGGAGCTTAGGGGAGGGAGAAGCCTCTGAGAACCTCAGGCCGATGAGCAAGCCCCAGACCAGCCCGGGGCCCGCACAGGGGATTGGAGAAACCCCTGTGGAATAATCCCCAATCCTGGGGACTGGAATGAGGTGGATCTTCTGGTCCACGGTCACCGTTTCGTGGTGGATGTCTTTGCAGAAGTCCTGGCCGGCCGGGATGTGGGACAGGCAGCTGCCTCCCTCACAGCCCCAGCTGTTATGCCAACTTGGAGGTATGGCCACTCCCAATTTCTAAGCTCCATGGGGTTGGTCATGGTGAACTCCACTCAGTGTTTCACCAGAACGTTCTGCAGCACAGGACACAGGGCATTTTTACACTTCCAATACACTCTTCCTCTGTCTCTTGGTGCCCAGTTCTCTCTCCATCTCCCTCTTTCCTTACCTATCATCCATCTTCTCCATCATCCCCTTTCTCCATGATCTCGCCTTCTCCATCACCCCTTTCCCCATCAGCCCCTTCTCCATCGTCCCTCTTCTCCATCATCCCCTTTCTCCCTTCTCCATCATCTCCCCTTCTCCATCATCCCCCTTCTCCATCATCTCCCTTCTCCATCATCTCCCCTTCTCCATCATCCCCCTTCTCCATCATCTCCCTTCTCCATCATCTCCCCTTCTCCATCATCCCCCTTCTCCAACACCCGCCTTCTCCAACATCCCTCTTCTCCATCATCCCCTTCCCCATCACCCCCTTTTCCATCATCCCCCTTTCTCCATCATCCCCCTTCTTCATCACCCCCTTCTCCATCTCTCCCTTCTCCATAAACCCTCCTCTCCATCATCCCCTTCTCCATCATCTCCCCTTCTCCATCATCACCTTTCTCCATCATCCACCTTCTCCAACATCCCTCGTCTCCCTCATCTGCCTCCTCCATCGTACCCTTTCTCCATCATCCTTCTCCATCATCTCCGCTTCTCCATCATCTTCCGTTCTCCATCATCTCCCCTTCTCCATCATCCCCCTTCTCCAACATCCCTCTTCTCCATAATCTCCCTTCCCCATCACCCCCTTCTCCATCATCCCTCTTCTCCATCATCCCTCTACCCATCATGCCCTTTTCCATCATCCTCATTCTCCAACATCCCTCTTCTCCATCATCTTCCTTCTCCATCATCCCCCTTCTCCATCACCCCTTTCCCCATTAACCACTTCTCCATCATCCTCATTCTCCAACATCCCTCTTCTCCATCATCTTCCTTCTCCATCATCCCCTTTCTCCATCATCCCCTTTCTCCATCATCCCCCTTCCCCATCATCCCCCTTCTCCATCACCCCTTTCCCCATCAGCCCCTTCTCCATCGTCCCTCTTCTCCATCATCCCCCTTCCTCATCATCCCCCTTCTCCATCATCCCCCTTCTCCATCATCCCCCCTTCTCCATCATCCCTCTTCTCCATCATCCCCCTGGTGAGAACCTTCTTCCTGGATTGCAGATGGCCACCCTCTCACTGTGTCTTGCATGTGTTCACCAGGGGGAGCTCTGTTGTCTCTTCTTACAAGGGCAGGAATCTCACCATGAGGACCACCCTCATGACCTCCAATACTATTTCACTGAGAGTTAGGGCTTCAACATAGAAATTTGGGGAACACAAACATTCAGTCTATAGCCGTGATGTAGTGGATACTGAAGTAAGCAAAGGAGACCAGGGTCTTCAACCAGGGAGCTGACATTCTGGGAACCTTCTACAGAGAGAAAGCAGTTTGGCCAAGATTTCAAGTGTCTGTTTCTTCTCATGACATGACATTTTCATCCCACATGACTCTTAAGTCATGATCTTGTTTGATTCTTTGAGGGGAGCAGGGAAAAACTTACCATTCCCCTTATGTAGATGAGAACATCTTAGCCCCTTCCCTAGAACCCAAACAGGGTGGAACACTCCCATTCATCCACCTAGCCATCCATTCTTCTTTCCTTCCATCCATCCATCCATCCACCCATCCACCCATCCACCCATCCATCCATCATCCATCCATTCCCCCATCCATATATCCATCCATCCATCCATGAATTTATTGAACCAAGATTTCCTGAAAGACGACCAGGATCAAGACCCTCTCCCTCCTTCACCAAGTTAATGTCAACTCTCAGAATCTTCTCCATTTGCTGCTCTGCCAAGCCTCTCTGAGGCCTAATGGAGTCTGGGCATTTGGGCTCCTCCACACACCGCCAGGCTGCTGGTGGCCATGATGACCATGCTTAGGCCCTGCAGAATCACTCCAGAAACTCCCCCCATCCAACAGCACCTTTGTCTACAGCACACAGCAAGTTTCCCAGCTCTGGGGGGATCCCCAGGACCCCCTTTTACTCCTGAGGTGAGTGGGTGAGGGTTCCCACCGCAGGGAAGGGGAGAAGTGTATGCCTTTTCTTCCCGCCCATTGCTTCGTCTGCTGGGGCCTGAAAATTGATCTTCCATAAAAGAGGGCCCAGCCGAACTCAAAATGGGAAACAGACCCTGGGCAGCTAGGGAGCAGCCAGCCCAGACAGCCTGGGATCAAAGCAAGCTTGGCTGTCCATGAGCCCCAGCACGGTGTCTGGTTATCAAATTTGCACTTGGCCGTGTCTCTCTGCTCCCTCTCCTGGAGGAAGGGAAGACCCAGCCAAGCCCAGAAGATGCCCCTGGCATGGAGAGGCCAGAGCGACGCCCCAAGCTGCCATTTTCCTGCCTCTTGCGCAGGCACTGCTGTGAGGGCCTCGTTCTTTAAGTGCCGGCTGTATGCCCAGCACTTTACATTCAGCAAGTGCAGTCTGCACTACAACTTGGATGAGTGGGTGCAAGGCAGTGTCCACACTTCCCCCATCAGGAGACCGAGTCGGCCACCCAAGTTCCCAGGGCCAGCATGTGGCAGAGCTGGGACACGGGCCGCCGAGGCCAGTGGCCTTCTGAGGTCTGACACTGCTTCTCCATGTGGCTTTGTGTCCTCCCGAGTCGGGATCTGAGAGTCTGGGTACCCTCGTGGGATCAGGGCCTCTGGCGGGAATAGAACGTAAGGAGAACCCACCACCTGCCCTGAAGGTGAAAAGGGAATAAAGAGAGAAGAAGCCGGACACCAGGTGCACACCCTTTCCATACATAGATCTGTGTATCAGCTAGCTTCCGCTGCATAACAAGCCACTCTAAACTCAGTGGCAAAGGACGATAGCCACTTCTTGCTCGTGTGTCTGTGGTCGCGGGGATGACTGGGGAGCTCTGCTGATCTGGCCAGCCCGAGCGGAGACAGCTGCTCTGCATGTCTGTCACCCTCCAGCAGGCCAGCGAGGGCGTGTCCTCACGGTGAAGGCAGCGGAGCCCGAGGGAGGCAGAAACACACAGGGCTTCTGGAGGCCGAGCCTCGGAACTGGCACAGTGTCCCTTCCGCTTCATTCTGTCGGTGACAGGAAGCGCAGGGCTGACGGGAGCCACAGGAAAGAGCACCACTGAGTCACACGGCAGAGGCCGGGGGAGAGGACACACGACGCGTCACCCATCAGGGGTCCGTGGGGTCCGCGGTCCGCAAACCGCTGCAGTTGCCTTTGTCCCCTGCCGATGCCAGAAACCAGGCCCCACCGCGGCACCCCGGCCAGAGATGCCCCGGCCCCCTCCTCCCCTCCATCTTGCCTGTTCACGTGAACGCCTGCCGCGTCCACCCACGTGGCGTCCCAGCCCGGCTCGGCCACTGACCCACCCCCTGTGGTGGCCCCTGGCCCCCGTCACTTGAACAAGCGTGACTCAGCCATCTTCGCCGAGGGCTCCCGGGGTCTGCAGACCCACTGCACGTTTCCTGCCTCCCCGCCCCCGCTGGGCCCGGGGCTCCGCGAGCACCCGCTGCCCGGCTCCGTGATAGCTGAACTAATGATGCTGCCTCGGGCTTCACCTCTGCCGAGCTCGGCCTCGTCCATTATCGGCCGAGGGTGCCTGTCATCACACTCCAGGCGCAAATCAGAATCAAATGTGGTGCCCGAGACGGCGAGAACGCTCCATTTCACATTTGCAAAAAATCTGGGAGGGGGGCACAGCTCTCTTCTGTCAACTTGAAAGGGAAGGAGAGGCGGCCAGGAAAGGAAGAAGCTGTGATAATTCTTTAAAACTTTGTTTTTCATTTTCCCCTCCTGGCTCCTTGGGCTCCACGAGAGAGCAGGCCGAATCCCACAAGAAAGCGGGCTCGGTCAGGGCCTAAGCAAAGCCACGTGTCTTTGTAGCTCTTTAGATGTCTTGAAATGTTTTTCAAATGTCCGGGCCCCCAAATTCCCAAATATGCTTGCTGGGGAGCGCCTCCCCACCGAGGCTGGCGGGGCCCGTCCGTCAGATGCGCTGCAGGGCCGGCCACATGCCCATCGCCTTTGGGATCCTGGAGGCCGACACCGTCCGCCGACGGCCCCCGGGGGACACTTGGCTCCTGGAGCCTAGGTCACTCCTCCCGAGGCAAAGAGGCGAGGCGGCCCGGGGCACCACGGCCGGAGCCCCACACGCGCGGGGCCCCTCTGGAGGGCCCGCACCTCTGCCCACCCGGGGCTCGGGCCTCGTGCGGCCGGTCCTCACCCCGGGGCTCCTTCTGCTTCTCCCCACACGCCCACGGGGACAGGAGGCACCGTGCCCACAGGATGCCTCCACTCGCACCCAGGCAGCTCATCTGTTGATTTCAAGTAGGCGTCACAGAGTGAGGTGCTGTCCCTTGGTCTCCAGGGCGCCCTGAGCTCTTGCAGACTTATCCTGTGACCGTTGCATCCGGGAGTTTCCTTTCTCTCCTCCTCACCCTCCCTCCACCCCCGGGGCCGGCCTGGAAGGTCACGTCCCCTGGACTTCTGTGACCTGTGCCTTCCACTTGGGTTTGGGCGACGGGGAGCCCCAGTGGGGATCGCAGGGAGGGAGAAGAGCAAGGCCAGGGTCCTCAGCGCCCTGCGTGTCCCGTAACCGAAGGTCGCACTGTCTCTTGCTCATCCCCCCCCTCCCCTCCTCCTCCCTGGCCTCTCGCCAGGGCTGAGATGACTGTCCTCCCCTGTCCCATCAGGCCAGCTCAGCGGCTGCCACTCCTGACGCTAAACCATCCTGTGGCCCCCCCTCACTCACCCCTTTGTCCCTTGGCCCCTTCTGGTGACCTAAGTGTGCCGTCTGACCATGTTGTCCCTTGATGACTCACCTGTGTCTCGGAGAGCAGGGAGCCCTGGCGTGGCCACCGGGGGTCCTGGCTCAGCCGCCGTCCCGGTGGAGACCCAGCACGGCGGTCAGACCCCGACGCGGTGAGCCTCTGTGAGGGCGGCTCGTGAACCCAAACCAGCCAGGCCCTCCGCACCCATCATCTTTGTTAATGCCCACAACACAACAGTCAACGGACGGGCCTCGGCGTTTAGCCTGTGAAAAGGAGACACAGAGACGGAGCAGTTTCCAAGCTGTGCAGGTTACGGCCTCGCAGGCCGACCAAGGTGAAGAGTAAACGCTGAGCAGGCGAGGGGCTGTGGTGGGGAGCTAGGCTGCTCGGGAGCAGAGAAGCAGGGACCAGCGTGCGAATCCTAGCTCTGCCCCGCCCGCTGTGCAACCCTGGGCAGGTGTCTGAACATCTCTGTGCTTCCTCCTCTTTGCCTGCACAGCAGAACAGGGAAGTCCTGCCCCGCCTTCTTTCTGGGCCAGGATGTCGTGCAGGTCAAACGAGGAAATGATTGTAGGTGCCCAAACCCCGCCTGGGAACGTCGCCAACGCCATTACTCACGACTGTCAGTGGGCGACCTAGGATTCCAGCCCCTTCTCCCCAGGTGCCATCACGAGCTCACAGAAGACACACGGGCCCCTTTTCGGTTAGCCCCCTGCCAACGGCCCCGACCGCAGCACCCCGTCCCCAGCCCCCCTTCCTGTGCATTCAGTTCATCACAGAGCACGGAACTAAGTGCCAGCTCTGCAACTGCACAAGTTCTAGAAGAAAATTAGAGAAAAGCATAAACATAGACAAGCAAATTCGTAGCAGGACGCAAAAGCACATGCAAAAAGAAAACCAATACTCTGGACTCTGTCAAAGGTTTGCTTTGCAAAAGGCGCTCTTATTTTATTTTTTTAAGTGTTTATTTATTTTTGAGAGAGAGACAGAGAGAAAGAGAACGGGGGAGGGGTGGAGAGATGGGGGGGGGGTGGGGACAGAGGACCCGGAGTGGGCTCCGTGTGGATAGCAGGGAACCAGACACGGAGCTCGAATTCACGAACCGGGAGATCATGACCTGAGCTGTAGTTGGTCACTTAACCCACTGAGCCACCCAGGGGCTCCTGCAAAAGAAGCTCTTAAGGGAAATAAAAAACACAGGCCACAGATTGGGAGGAAAGATTTGAAATATACATATACCCGGTAAAGAACTTGTATCTGGAATATATATTAAGAAAAAAGTCCGCGGGTAATCAATAAAATGACCAAAATTAAAAATGGGCCACAGAGGGACCCCTGGGTGGCTCAGTCGGCTGAGCGTCCGACTCTTGATTTCGGCTCAGGTCGTGAGATCTAGCCCAGCACCAGGCTTCATGCTGAGTGTGGAGCCTGCTTAGGATTCTCTCTCTTTCTGGCTCCCTCTCTCTCGCTCTGCCCTTTCCCCACTCTCTCTGAAAATAAATAAATAAACATTTTAAACGATTATTAAAAATGAGCAAGAGATTTGAACACCCAACGAGAGACGATGTATTAGCGGCCAACGTGCAGGTGAAAATGCAACATTGTTAATCGTTGGGAGAGCGCCCAGCAGAAGGCAAGCATCTGCCAGCACACTCCCACAAGAATGGCTAAGATAAGGGGCTGACAATACCAAGTGTTGACAGGGATGTGGCACCACTGGGGCTCTGACACCCTGCTGGGGCGGGGAGGTTGCAGGTAGCAGAGCCTCCGTGGAACCAGCCGGGCAGTTTCTTGTGAAGTGAAAGATATTTACCCTACGATGCAGCCGTTCTGCTTCTGTCTATTCGCACATGAGAAATGACATCCCATATCCACACAGAGACCTACACGCGAATGTGCGCAGCAGCATCCAATGGTGGCCAACTGGGTTTGGGGTTTTTTCTTAACCATCATGCACTCGTGAATCTAAACTTTTCTTAAAATTTCTTTTAATGTTTATTTATGTTTGACGGGGGGGGGGGGGCAGAGAGAGAGGGAGACACAGAATCCCAAACGGGCTCCAGGCCCCGAGCTGTCGGCACAGAGCCCGACACGGGGCTCGAACTCACGAACGGTGAGATCGTGATCTGAGCTGAAGTCGGACACTCAGCCGACTGAGCCCCCCAGGCGCCCCCAATGTTTTTCTTGGATGTTTTATTACAAAACATAATATTTACCATTTTAATCACTTCCAAGTGCACAGTTCAGTGGCATTAAGTATATTCACCTGTTGTACAGCCGTCCCCGCCTCCCTCCAGATCTCTTCCGTCATCATTTCCACACAGAAATTTCCTGTCCCCGTTAAACACCAACTCTTCACCCCCCGTCCCGGCCCCAGCCACCATCATCATTCTGCCTTCTCTCCGTGACTCTGGCTGCTTTAGGAAACACATCTGTATAAGCGAAATCACACAATACCTGTCCTTCTGCGACTGGCTTATTTCATGGGTGTAAGGTCCTCAGGGTTCGTCCATGTGGAGGCGGGTGTCAGAACGTCCTTCTTGTTTGAGGCTGAATATTATTCCTGTGTGTGGACATTCCACATTATGTTTATCCACCATCAGTCGGCATCACTGGTGGGCTTTGGGTTGTTTTCGCCTTTTGGCTACAGTGAATCATGTTGCTGTGAACATGGGGGACAAATATCTATTTGAGACCCTTTCAGTTCTTTTCTGTTCTATCCCGGAGTGGAACTGCTTACTTACTTGTGATTGCACTTATATGAGGCGCTTAGAACAGTGAAAATCACAGAGGCAGAAGAAAGCAGAATGGAGGTGGGCAGGGGCTGAGGACGGGGGTGTGCGGGGGTGTGACCGTTTCCTGGGGACAGGGTTTCGGTTTTCCAAGATGAAAAGGGGAGCGCCTGGGTGGCCCAGTCGGTTAACCGTCTGACTCTTGATTTCGGCTCAGGTCGCGATCTCACGTCAGGCTCTGTGCTGACGGTGCTGAACCTGCTTGGGATGCTCTCTCCCTCTCTCTCTGCCTCTCCCCTGCTCGCGCATGCTCTTTCTCTCTGTCAAAATAAATAAACTTCAAAAGAAAAAGATGAAAGGCATTCTGGGATGGATGGTGGGGGGGGGGGTCCCTGCACAACGTTGTGAATGTGTTTAATATCTGCGGACTGCACCCATTAAAAATGGTACAGGGGCGCCTGGGTGGCGCAGTCGGTTAAGCGTCCGACTTCCGCCAGGTCACGATCTCGCGAGATCTCGAGTGATCTCGCGTGAGTTCGAGCCCCGCGTCGGGCTCTGGGCTGACGGCTCGGAGCCTGGAGCCTGTTTCCGATTCTGTGTCTCCCTCTCTCTCTGCCCCTCCCCCGTTCATGCTCTGTCTCTCTCTGTCCCAAAAATAAATAAACGTGGAAAAAAAAATTTTTTAAATAAAAAAAATAAAAAAATAAAAATGGTACATTCTGTGTTCTGTGTATCGTATCTCAATAAAAAGCAAATAAAGCCTCTGAAAAGAAAAAGGAGGGGAAGTGGCGGGCCATACGGTAATTCTGCGCTCGGTTGTCCTTCAGGAGCCGCTGCACTCGCCACAGCGGCCACGCCAGCTCACGTCCCCGCACGGCACAGGGCTCCAGGTGCCCCACACCCTCGCCAACGCTGGCTCTTCTCCGGGTTTGGGTGAGAACCATCTTGATGAGTGAGGAGCGGCTCCTGAGCCTTTCTGATGTGAACTTCACGGTCGTGACACCTTCCTCACCAGCAGGTTTGACGAGACGACCCAGGCTCTGCTGAGTTTTTCCTCCCCCGGACCTGGAATCAGCCGCTCGCAAGCACCAGGCCAACGAAGGGCTCGCGGCCACCCGCTTGGCCACTATTTTCACGCCTTCTCCGGGGGCAGGAGTCAGGAATTTTTCCCCTCCAGATAAAGCAGCTCACGGGATTCTCCTGGCCCGTTGACTTTAAAACCACGACTAGAGGGTTTTTACCTAATCCTTTCTGTCCCACATCTGCGCCTCCTTCTCCCCATTCCCGGCCTGACTCTCACCAGCACAGGGAATGCATCTGATGTAGGAAACCACACAATCATCTCAGCTATGATTGGCCCTAACTCTCAGCAAAAGGATTACTAAAAACAGCTAGAGGTGGTTCTGCAGTGTTTTTGTGCTCAAGATACGCGCCACAGGCGGAATTTTTGTGTCCTCCTCCCAAATTCGTATGTTGAAATCTTCCCCTCGATGTGATGGCAATTGGAGGCGGGGTCACCAGGAGAGGCTCTGGTCGGGAGGGTGGTGTCCCAAGAATGGGATTAGTGCCTTTAGAACAGAGGCCCCCGGAGAGCCCCTCGCCCCTTCCTCCAGGCGACCACACAGCGGGAAGGTGCCCTCTGTGAGCCAGGAAGCGGGTCCTCCCCAGACGCCAAATCGGCTGGGACTCCAACCCAGAAGCCCAGGCTCCACAATTACAAGAAATACAGGTCTGCAGTCCCTAAGCCCCCCAGTGTGTGGCGCTCTGTCACAGCAGCCCGGAGGGACTGGGATCAGGTACGTCCCACCAGGGGTACACAGTTAAACTAGTGTGTTTTAAAGTCACCTGCAACAGTTTCTGTCTGTGTGGCTCCTCCCTTCCTCCGGGTCCTGCAGGCGAGCCTCTTGTTCCAGCCGCACGGCGCTGTGTGACCGCCACTGCCTCCTAACCACGGGCAGAGGTGCAGGTCTGTAGGGCGGGAGCACACAAAGCACGCGACCCTGAGTGTCCGTGTGCTTTCAGGCAAATGATACCAAACCATACGCACTTCTCCCACCTTGCTTTTCTTCACTTATCAACATGTGCCCCCAATCACCCCAGATCACCCCCGTTTGGGGCTTCCATTCTGTCCCGTTTGAAACACGATGTGTGTGTGACCACAAGTTTTCTACACAAGTAGTCGTTGACTGTGTGGTCTGTACTACTGGCTCTGTCTTCTTCCCTGCGTTTTTCGGTGTTTCTGAAGTCCTTGTAGCTGGTGAGCTCTGTGGTCCAGTGCCTTCCATCACTGATGGTGCAATAGGATTTGTCCAGTCCCCTTGGTTTCAGGTATTCGCTGTTGGCACTGGACCTCAGCTCACCAGTCATCTTCCCCAGAGTGTGATTTGAAGTAATACCTTTTTATTCCCAACTAACAAGTACAAAGCAGCTGGCCGGCTTGTCTGCCTTCTGTCACCTCTCTTCATCCTTCCCATTTGTGATGGCTGAGGGCGTCTCAATTTCTTAAAAGTAATTGAAACGATTCAATGGAAATAATTGAAATAGTTAACTTAATTAACTGAAATTAATTTCAAGACCAACACTTTTAGTACTCATTCTATCCCTCTGCCATGACTTTCTTCTCCCTGGACTCCCATCTAGTGTGTGTTAGATGTCATGTGCATATACTCTGTAACTGTTACTTTCTCTAAAATCCTCTCTTTCTCTTTATAACTAATTTCTGAAATTTTTCTCTTGAATTTTAAACATTTTTTTAAAATGTTTATTTATTTTTGAAAGAGAGACAGAGTATAAGTGGGGGAGGGGCAGAGAGAGGGGAAGACACCGAATTCGAAACAGGCTCCAGGGTCTGAGCTGTCAGCACAGAGCCCCACACGGGGCTCGAACTCACAAACCGTGAGATCATGACCTGAGCTGAAGTCGGATGCTCAACCGACCGAGCCGCCCAGGCACCTCTCTCTTCCATTTTTTAAAGACAGTGTCTGAGGTTTTCATTTGTTCTCAGGCGCCTTCTGGTGTATGGTCCAATTTATCCCAATTATCTCTGGGTTCCATCCCCCTGGGTACTCCTAATTTTGATTTCTATTGTGTTTGTGTTTCATTGTCTCCTACCATTGTCTTGGCTCCTTTCCGTGGTTTGGAAGAATTAGTTCTTCACATTCTTGCTGGATTTTTGCTTTCATTGTGTCTGGGACATTATTCCAGTGTCTACTCTCCCTTTTACAATAACTTTGTTTAGGGTGTTATTAAGATCCTTTCAGATGCTCATTGTTATGTGTAATTAGTGTATCTGAGTTCTATTTTGTTTTTGAATTTTTAAATGTTTATTCATTTTTGAGAGACAAAGAGAGACAGAGTGCAAGCGGGGGAGGGGCAGAGAGAGAGGGAGACACAGAATCCAAAGCAGGCTCCGGGCTCTGAGCTGTCAGCACAGAGCCTGATGCAGCACTTGAACTCAGGAACCATGAGATCATGACCTGAGCCAAAGTCGGATGCTTAACTGACTGAGCCACCCAGGTGCCCCTACAATTTTATTTTTTATCTATATTTTTCTTGCACTGTCAGATATCTAGAGAAAAATGTTCAAATGTTCTTTGGGCTTAAAAAGAGAGAGAGAGAGAGAGAGAGAGAGAGAGAGAAATCTTGACTGTATTAGATCAAGCAAAATAGTTTCTAACAATTGAGCCATTCCATAAATATTGGTTGAGCACCTACACTGTGCCAGGCTGCCTTCAGGCAATGAGGACACAACAGTGGACTCGCCCCCAGAAGGGAAGGCAAACTATAGACAAGTGGGAATTTCAGAGTAGCCCCTAGGGATGAAGGGAAGGGGTGCTGGTGGGGATGGAGAATGTCATAGGGAGGTGGGCAGATAGAGAAGGTCTCAACAAGGGTGCTACATTTGGGCTGAGAACTAACTGATGGTCTAGGGAAGAAGGTTACAGATCGAGGTTACAGAATGCAAGCTCACAGAAGCAAGGACAAATGGATGGTGTGTGTACTGTCAAAAGCAAAGAAGAGAGTGACAGGAGATGCCATCAGAGAGGAGGTCCTGCCGGAGCGCAAGGGGCTCGTGGGTGAGCTGGGCAAGGACTTTGCATCTTGCTCTGGGAAGATGGGAGCCATACATTGTCTAACACCAGAGATATGGTCTGACTTGTGTTGCAGGAGGGTTCCTTGGCCACTCTGTGGAGAAAGGGTTCTAAGGGCGCAGGGACAGAAGCCAGTTGTTGAGCTAGGAGGCTGCAGTAGTGGTCAAGAGGGGAACCCTAGCAGGGCAGGTGTTCTCAGAAAGATGCAATTCTTTCCCCCGTGGAGTCCCACAGCACCTCTGTGAGGGTCCTAGATGGGGGTCTGAGGTTCATAAAGGACATGACTAGACAGGAGGGACCAAATATGAGTGCCTGGACAAGGGAGTGGAAGAGCTGTTATGCTTTAGCACATGATCACCATATTTTGTTGAAGTTATTGGATGTCTAGGATTGTAGTTCTGGCTTAAAACGAATATTAATCCTCAGTGAGACTTTGCACTTTCCCCAAAATCTTCTGATATATGGTCATACTTGATCTTCCTACAATTCCCCAAAGCAACCAATGCAAGTTCTATTTATCCTTGCTCTACAGACAAGGAAACCGAGGCTCAGGAGTTTCCTTCTCTTTAAAACCCCACTCAAGTTCACCAACACAGCCCGTTGTGGAAACGGGCCTTTGGCCTGAAAGTGTGCACCGAATTTCAATCTGTTCGCATACACAAGTGACAATGAGTAAAGCCAATGGACAGTTCTTGTGTGGCCTCTGTGGGTGGAACCAGCCTGTACACAGGTGCTTGGCAATATTTTTGAGTGAAAGCATGACAAGTGTCCTGACCCTGGATATGACACTTCCTTTGTACCTGCTGGGGCTCTGAACCTTTTCCTTATACAACATCTGCTTACATACCTACTTGTCTCCCCCACACCACACACGTCTCTGGCTCCTGAAAGCAGGGACAAGGCTAATCTTCTTCCTTGTCCACACCATGTAATGTTGTGTCTGGCAACAGTGCGTGTTGGTGATGAGCATTGGGCGAGTGAAGGGAGTGGTCACAAGTGGAGTTGGAGGGGGCAGGGGATCTGGAAAGTCCCCAAGAGACAGGTTAGGGCAGAGACCTGTTGGTTCTGGGGGAGGAGGGCCAGAGCCCTGAGTCAGCACCAGGGACAGCTCCCAGTACTTCAGCCAGGTCCACGTCCCTGTCCTGGCTCCCAGGAAGATGTCCCCCAAGCTCAGATGAGGGCCCCTCTCGGTTCTCCCTCCATCTGCTGGGGCCCCAGGATGTGTCAGATGGCATAACATCCTTTCCTCAGAGGGTGTGGACTCCACGGTCAGTTCTGACCCTCTGGCTGATGGGGCAGGCAAAAGTAATGGGAGATGGTTAACCCTCTAGGACAGGCAGTGCAGAGAGAGGACGAGAGGGCATTTTATTCCCGTGGTTGCTGAGCACATGGTCCAGCGACACCAGCCCCAGCCCCTGGCAGGGGCTCCTCCAGCATGAGGAAAACACTGGTTTGGGGGCAGGCGGCTTGATCCCAGACCAACCTTACGAAGTCCGCATCACAAAGTGCCATCAGGGAATCTGGATGGTGGGCACTCCTGTGCCTCTCAAGCTGTGGCATGGTGGGCTTAGCTTCTCTCCCCTTTGACCACCATCTGCACAGGCAGATGGGGGCCTGAAGCCCGTGTGGACCAGAGGCCTGGACCCTTGACTGAGACGGTCGCCAGAGGAAATAAGCTTTCTGTCTCGGGGAGTGAAGAGGGGCTCCAGACCTCTGACCTCCATACCTCTGACCTTGCCCTGCAATCCAGACCCAGCAGGTCAGGTGCCTACTTGGCCCCCAACCTGGTCAACCTCTGGGTCTGGACCTGAGCTCCTGCTTCCCCAGTCCTACTGCACCTGCAGCCTTACGGTTAGAGGGACACGCCTGCACTGCCCTCCATCCCATGTCCAGGGGACACGTCTGCACATTGCGAAGAGGAGAAGCAACCGGCAAAGGGGTCTGAGAGGAAGCGGAGGGTAGGGAGGGGTGCCTCCCCCACCCCACACCAAGCCCATGTCTGCACTCAGCAGCTCTGTCCCCTGAGCTTCTCAGGATGCGCAATACGTCTGATAAACAGGGGCACAGGTCTCTCTAAGGTTGTGCTGAACTTGATTGTGCATCAGAATGACCTTGTTAGAACAGGTCTAACTGACCTTGGTCTTGTTAGAACCCAGGCTGCTGGGCCACACCTTCAGTGTCTGATGCAGTGGGGCTAGGGTAGGACTGAGAATTTGTGTTTCTAACCCCTTCTGGTTGATTCTGATAAGGTTTTATATACACAGTCGAACTATATATATAATAATCGGTAGAATCTCTAGGCTATATGGCCTGTGTATCTTCAACTGAACTAGAAGTTGCCCTTTAAAGTAGATCTAATTACTTCCCACCAGTACAGAAACTTAAGCATATGTGCACACGTATGTGCCTAAATATTCCACTGAGTTGCCTAGTGTCTATCCATGTGCCAATACCATACCACTGTTGTTGTTACAGCTTTTCAAAAATGCTCAGTATCTTTGGCTGTTTACTCTTCCATTTAAATGTTAGAATTGACTTACCAGGTTTATCAAACAGAAGTCTGTTGGGTATTTGGTTAGAATTTACTGAATCTACAGATTAACTAGTGAATAATTGAAGTCTTTATGACATGGAGTCTTCAGATCCACAACGTAATACAATTCTTTATTAGGTTTTACCCACTGTCTTCCACTAAATGTTTTATAAGTTCCTGCCTGCTGATCTTGAACACCTTTTCTCAGATATATCTTTTAGTGCCTCACTTTTTGTCACTATTATTGGTGATATTTAATTGCATTTTCTATCTGGTGTCATAGAAATGCAATTGACTTTATTATTGTTCTTTTCTAGAAACTTTGCTAAGTTCTTTCATTAACTCTAACAGACTCTGTGTAGATTACTTTGGTTTTCTATATTAAGACAATGATGACAGCTCTGTTTCTTCCTTTGCAATTGTTACATTGGTTTTTTTTTTCTTGTCTTACTGCACTGGCTAGTGTTGCCAGTACAAGGTGAATAGGAGTGTGAGAAATAGGTTTCATATCGGATTTTATTTTTGTTTAATGTTTATTCATTTTTGAGAGAGAGACACACAGAGAGCATGAGTGGGAGGGGGCAGAGAGAGAGAGAGAGAGACACAGAGAGAGAGAGAGACAGAATCTGAAGCAGGCTCCAGGCTCTGAGCTGTCAGCACAGAGCCCGACGTGAGGCTCGAACTCATGAGCTGTGAGATCATGACCTGAGCCGAAGTTGGATGCCTTACCGACTAAGCCACCCAGGTGCCCCTCGTATCAGATTTTAAAGAAGTTAGGGGTTTTTGTTTCATCCTTGTGTGTTTGAAGCAAGATTTCTTTGTTTTGTTTTGTTTTATTGATACTCTTTATCAGGTTACAGAAGTTCCATGCTCACCCTAGTTGCTATTATAGCAAGTTTTTAAAGAACACAAATGGACTTTAATCATCAGTTTTGTAAAATGTTTTTGAATGTCTATTGAGATGATCATACAATTCTTTCTTTCATCTATTAATGTAATGAATTAATAACATTACTAATGTAACAATATTGCATTTTTGGAATGCACCCCAATTAATCATGACTTATTACCCTTTAAGTAGTGTAGAATTTGGTTTGCTAGTATTTTTTGTGGGATTTTTACACCTCTGTTCATGAGTAGTTTCCCTGACTGATCTAATTTTTCTGTTAAAAATAAGCTGGAAAAAATACTTAACATCCTGTGTTATCAGGAAATTGCAAATTAAAGCAGCAATGAGATACCACTACAAACCTACAGAATGGCCAAAATCCAAAACACTAACACCACCAAATGCTGGTGAGGAGGTGGAGAAGAAGGAATTCTCGCTCACTGCTGATAGGAATGCAAAATGGTACAGTCGCCGAGGAGGACAGTTTGACGATACCCTACAAAGCTCAACATACTCTTACCGTAGGATGTAGCAATCATACCACATGGTATTTACCCCAGTGAGTGGGAAACTTACGTCCATCCCAAACCCGTTCATGAATGTTTATGCATAATTATCAAAACTTGGGAAGAATTAAGACGTCCTTCAGTAGGCGGATGAATGAATAAGCTGTGGTCCATCCACACAATGAAATATCACTTAGTGCTAAAAAGAAACAAACGACCAAGGCGTGAAAAGACATGGAGGAACCTTAAATGCACATCACTGACTAAAAGAAGCACATACGAGGGCGCCTGGGTGGCTCAGTCGGTTAAGTGTCCGATTTCAGCTCAGGTCATCATCTCAAGGTTCATGGGTTTTAGCCCCACGTCGGGCTCTGTGCTGACAGCTCAGAGCCTGGAACCTGCTTCGGATTCTGTGTCTCCCTCTCTCTCTGCCCCTCCCCCACTCACACACACTCTCTCTCTCTCTCTCAAAAATAAATAAACATTTAAAAAAAATAAAAGAAGCACAAACAAAAAGGCTACATACACACTATGACATTCTGGAAAGCGCACTATGGAGACAGTAAAGAGATCAATGGTTTCAGGGTTTGAGGGGGAGGGGGATGAAGGAGGGGGGATGAACAGGTACAGCACAGAGGATTTGGGGGCATTGAAAATATTCTGTATGGCGATTACCTGTCATTAGGCATTCACCAGAACCCCCAGAATACACAACACCAAGACTGAACCCCAATGTTAACCATGGACTTGAGGTGATGATGTCATGTCAGTGGAGGTTCATCATCCTCGGGAACAAATGTCCCACTGGTGGGGGATGTCGCTCATGGGGGAGGCTCTGCACGTGTTGGGGGCAGGGAGTATATGGAAAATCTCTGTCCTTTTCCTCTCGATTTTTCTGTGCATCAAAAACCGCTCTAAAAAATAAAGCCTATTTTCTAAAAAATGAGCTGGAATATGTTTTGTACTTTGCTAGTCTCTCAAAGAATTTGTGAAAGATTAGAATTGTTGGTTCCTTCAATGCTCAGTTGTACTGACCTGCACTTATCTGGGACTTGCGTTTTGTTGTGCTCGTTTTCTGGAAGATTTTTAGACTCTAATTTCATTTTCTTAATGTGTATAAGACCACTTGGGTTTTCTATTTCTTCTTGAGTCAGGTTTGGCATTTTATACTCTTCTAGAAATCTGGCGAGTTCACCTACATTTTCTTATTTAGTGCTATAAAATTTGCTGACAATATTCTTTTGTTATTTATATTCTTATATTTGTGATTTATCTCCCGTGGGCTTACTTGGCATCCCTTATCACACTTCTCATGTTTAGATATTTAATTTTAAGCTGTCTTCTTTTCTAAGGACCTAAGAGCATAAATTCTTTTTTTTAAATGTTTATTTATTTTTGAGAGAGAGAGAGCACGAGCAGGGGAGGGGCAGACACAGAATCCGAAGCAGGCTCCAGGCTCTGAGCCATCAGCACCGAGCCCGGCACGGGGCTTGAACTCACCAGCCGTGAGATTGTGACCTGGGCGAAGTCGGACACTTAACCGACTGAGCCACCCAGGCGCCCCTTAAATTCTTTTCTAAATACTGCTGCAGCAGCTCCCCACAAGTTGGATATGTAGCATTTGTTACTATATGCTTTCCTAGGAAACTTTCTTTTTCATAACGATAATCTTGTGTGACTTCAGAGCTCATTACAAGACATTTTAAAGTCTCCGCGTGTGTGACATCGATGTTAATTGCGCCGTGGTCGGAGAATGTGGTCTCTCTGGTAAGTCTCATCTGAAATTTGCCGAGGGCCCCTTTACTTATGGCCTAGTTTTTAATTTTTTTAAATAGATGCTCCCCGGGTGTTTGCAAAGCGTGAATTCTCCAGTGGTGGGGTGAAGTTTTCTCTACATGTTTACTAGACTAAGCTTGTTAATTGTGTTGTTAAAAATACATTACGTGGTCTCCTTTCTCTGTGAGTCCCATCAAGACGGTCTTCAGCGTCCCTGTACGATGGGGTTTGTCCATGTTTCTTCCTAATCCTGCTTGTGCCTGACAAGGTTTGCTTTTCATGTTTGACCTTGGCACTAAGCGTCAGCAGGTTTAGACTTCCAACCCAATTGAGCTTCGTATCTAAATTCAGTGATTCTCTGTACCTGTGGTGGTGTTTAAAAGAATTTTTTTTAATGTTTATTTTTGAGAGAGAGAGAGAAACAGAGCACGAGCAGGGGAGGGGCAGAGAGAGAGGGAGACACAGAATCGGAAGCAGGCTCCAGGCTCTGAGCCATCAGCCCAGAGCCCGACGCGGGGCTCGAACTCACGGACCGTGAGATCGTGACCTGGCTGAAGTCGGACGCTTAACCGACTGCGCCACCCAGGCGCCCCCCGATTCCGCAGATCTTAAATGTGGCGGCTCGCCCTCAGGTGTCACGTTTTCACCGTCGCTTTACAGCAAGTGTAACTTACGATGCAGAAAAGTTCCGAGGCCTGGGTTTGAGCGTGTCCCCTGTGCAGATGTGCTCAGCCTGGCTCCTGGAGTCACCGGCCCCCAGGGCCACGCAGCACCGCCTCAGGCCCTCGCCGGCGCTCCCGTGTCGAAGGAAGTCTCTTTCCTCTGTCTCACACGGAGCTCGCAGTTCCCCCTCTGCGAGGTGACGTCTGTCCCCTTGTCCCATTTCACAAGTGCTGTCTCCCGTAGGGGGGTCTGCCCAGCCTGTGACCCTGCGTGGGCCCTGAGTGAGCGGCTCGTCTACAGTTCCACGGGGCCCTTCCCAGCTCGCCTCCAGGATGCCCGAGATGGGCAGGGGTCTCCCAGCATGAAGCCCACCTTTCGTGCTGTTCACCAGCCTGGACTCACAATTGCTCATGATTTCTGGCCGCTGAGCCTTTCTCGTTCTTTCCTACTAGCTCAGAGAAGCATCTTAAATGATGAAACACATAGAAAATGTCTGCAATCTGTATTTATTTTCATCCAGTATCCTAAGCTATGCTGCACCAGGACGCTCTCTCCAGGCCTCTAGACGTTAGGTTGCAGAAGGGGGTCCTTTCATTTCAAACAAAGAAAACTTCACCGATGCATCGGACGGAAAGCATTCACTGAGCACTTACTGCGGAGCAGGTGCCGGGGCGGGTGCTGAGCCTGGTGCAGTGAAGGGACAGACGGGCCTCACGGGAGGCCGCGCGTCACCAGGCTGTGGTTTTCGCTTTGATCCGAGGCTGCGGCAGCCGTGACGGGTGGGTGGTGGTCAAGCCCCCTTCCAGAAGACTCGGCCCCTTGCAGAAGGAGGCCCTCAGCTGAGCTGCATGAACGACTGCCAACCTCTGCCTTCGCTCACGGAAAGAAAACCCTGGGGGGCGCCCGGGGACTCAGTCGGTCGGCCTCCGACTCCGGCTCAGGTCATGACCTCACGGTTCGTGGGTCCCAGCCCCGCGTCGGGCTCTGTGCTCACAGCTCGGAGCCTGGAGCCTGCTTTGGATTCTGTGTCTCCCTCTCCCTCTGCCCCTCCCTCGCTCACACTTCGTCTCTCTCTCTCAAAAAAATAAACATTAAAAAATCTTTTTTAAATAAGAGGTTATTATCATAGTGCCCTCCATAAGACTAATAATTTCCATACATTTTCTGGCTCCTCTCTCAAAACACCAATTCCGGGGGCACCTAGGCGGCTCAGTCCGTTAAGTGTCTGACTCTTGGTTTTGGCTCAGGTCACGATCTCGAGGTTCGTGGGTCCGAGCCCCGCGTCGGGCTCTGTGCTGACGGCTCGGAGCCTGGAGCCCGCTTCGGATTCTGTGTCTCCCTCTCTGCCTCTCCCCTGCTCGCACTCCGTGTCTCAAAAATGAATAAACATCAAAAAAAAAAAAATTAAAAAAAGAAGAATCTGGGACACGACCACAGAATTTGCCGTTGCATCCTGATAATGGTATCCCGGCTCTGGGCGAGGTCTCCCTGCAGCAAAGCAGGGCTCGGTCGTAGGAGCTGACAGAAGTGGGGGGTGGGGGGTGCGGTCCGGGGAAATCTGAGTAGTTTTCAAATTCCAACCTCACTCTCCTTCTCGCTCTGAGAACTGCAGGTGATTTACGGACCCTCGTTAAGTGCGGCAATAATTGGATGGGCCTGAAGTCATTACCAACAATTAAGAAGTCATCATTGATTCCACTAAACAGCAAGTGGGCAGTTACAGGGCACTTGAGATGGGGCACGGGGGGGGGGGGGGGGGTCATCTCGCCGTGTCTCCGGGGGACAGTTGGGCCCCTGCGGAGCACGAGGCAGCACGGGGCTTGGCGTGGGCGCGGCAGCAGGGCCGGTGGGGGTGGGGGAGGGTGCACGGGCTGGGGGGGGGGGGTGGTCGCAGGATTCATGCAGGTGCAGACCCAGCGGCGGCCCTGAGCCAGGCCGGGAGCCCCTGTTACATCTTCTCTGCACGAAGCTGAGAGTCCCCACCTCCAGGGGAAGATCCTGGGAGCCATGCACGCACCTGGAAGATGGTGGGCCCCCGACGGGCCGTGGCCGTTGTTACAATTAAGCAGAGAATGTTCCAGTTAAACGCGGGCTCCCTTGCAAGGCACGGCTGTGGTCACAGCAGTGCGGCCGACATCCAATCCTGGCACATCACACCCTATTAGGATTATTAACGCGAACACGACGACCTGTAGCCCGGACAGGGCGTAAATGAGCCGGCGGAGGAAGGGCTCCCTCCGCTGGGACCCTGCAGCCCCGCTCAGCAGCCCCGCCAGGGGAGATAAAGCCCCCATGTCCTCGCGCCGGGCCGCCGGGGGCCCGGCTCCAGGCTTAGTTAAACTGTTTTTATCTTCCATAAATCCTCGTAAGCTACTTTAAGGCTCATCAGGCCCTTCAATTGCCATTTAAGTGTTTTTTTCTGCACTAACTGCTTCTTGTTAAATAGTTTGACATTTATGCGTCTAGACTTGGGTTGTTTGGATATTGATTTGGCCCAGAATGATAATGGAGGAGAGAGGCAGCGTTCGGCCTGCAGCCCTTGGCAACAGCTGTATATCTCCGGGAGGCAGATTACTTCTTTATCTTCCGATGCTGGAACCCGAAGCGAAGCACGCCCCCCAAGCGGCCCCGCCGTCCAGGACCGGGCGGGCGGGGAGACGGCGGAACAAGGCAGCCGCAGGTGCAACTCTCGAGCGGCGCTTCCTGGCGGTTGCCGAGCTGTTCCCTCCGGAGGCCACAGGTGCCATAGTCACAGGTGGGGCGGTGGGGGGCCCTTCAAGGAGGGGTGACACCAATTCAGCTCGTTTGCAGCCCTCTTCACGCTTGCAGCTTGTCGGAGCCGTGCCCTCGGACCACAGTGCCTTTCTGTCTCCCGTCTTAGAAACTCCTACTCATCCCTCAAGACCCCAAACAGACGCTCCTTCTCAGCAGGCCTTCCCGGGCTTCCTAATGCTGCATGTGGGGCTGTGGGGGGTGTAGACACCCAGGGGCCTCAGAACCGTCCTTCCAGGCCAGCCAGACCCTGTTTGGCGTGTGGGTGAGAAGGGCCCCCCGGGAACTGGGAGGTGCAGCCGGACCCGAGAGGAGGGTCTCCGGCTCCTGGCCCGACCTCTCCTCGACCGTGTCTTCTGTGCACCCCACCCACAGGCTTACGCCGGGCACGGCGATCCTCAGGATCCAGCTCCCACTACAGATACCACCCAGGCAGGGAGCTTGTGGCCACAGAGTGAGTCTCCGATCAATACCCAGAAACCGCACGGAGCCACCGGCCGGGCGGCCTGGGTGAGTCATGGCTCCAGGAGGGTGAGGGAAACCCCAGCGCCTCGGTGGGCCGGCCCCCTGTCCCTTCCCCTCCTCCCCACCCCTGCCCGCGTCCCCGACGTCCTCGTTCCTGCTGTAACTCTTCTGGAAAGTTCTAAAACACAAAAGGCACAGAGAAAAAATTCCGCCCTGTTCCCAACTCCCAGGATCCACGAGTGTTCACGTTTTATCATTTTTATTTAGACTTCTTGAAACAAAGGGGATCAGCCTCACGGGTGAAGCTTGCGGGTCTCCTGCCCCATGGGCGCCCTGCTCCCCCAAGGGCACACAGCTGCTCGCCACGGCCTCCCCCCCACCCTCGCCAAGTTCCCTTTCCTCCTCTAGGGCACAGGCACTTGTAAGCAATCCGTCGTGTTTCATCACGTGCCTACAAATGCACGGAAGACGCTGGAATGTTTTCACCGCTCTAGAGCATTTCATCATAAGAACGTGCCTCCTCTTTACTTGTCCATCCGTATGACGGGCACAGAGGCTGCTCCCTCCGTCGCCAGGACCAGTGAGGCCACCTCAAGCCCCTTGCATGTGCCTCTGGTTCGTGTGTCCCAGCCTCTCGGGGTGAGCCCCCGAAAGGGAGGCTGGGACCCCGCTCTCAGGTCCTGGGGGAGCCGATCCAACGGCCACCTGAACATCCTGTCTGTTCACACGTCATTTCCTCTTCGCTGTATCTCTTTTCCCTCTGTCCCGCCGGTCACTGTCCCTCCTCACCAAGTTACAGCAGTAATTTATGTACCCTGGGTATCAGTCTTCTGTCTGCTGCCCGATGTTTATCTCTGTTTCTTCTCTTTGGCAGTTAATTTAAATCTTGATGTAATCCAATCTACGACTCTTGCCTTTACCGGTTACTCTGCTTGGATCCGACTCAGGGTTTCCCTGCCCTGGGCTCCCGAACCCTGTGCACCTGCCTCTAACGCTCGGGTTCTCCAACTGAAGAGCTTTGCTCCAACTAGAAGTTTCGGGTAAGGCATGGCTCTCTCTTTTGCTAGAACCACTGTACCTTTCTAGGGTAAGTCTTGCTGGGTTTCACGTGCTAATCCCTCACGTGAGGTTTTGCAAAGGTCTGAAAACACACTGGCCCGTATTGGTCTGGTTCTGTACAGGCTCTTGGTGGGTTTGACATCAGAGAGCATCAGCCTACAAGCAAGACTGCAGCTTTTTCTTTCCTTCTCTCAAAGTCTGAACCAGAGACTGAATGTAGAGACTGTCCATTACTTGAAGATGTGTTGAACCTCACCGCTCCATGGCCGGGGGTGGGCTGGGGGGGGGGGGGGGGGACTCAGGTTTTTGTACATTTTCCATTTCCCCCGAAATAAAATTTGACGACCCGTGTTTCTGGAAAAAGCTATGCCTACAGATTTTTCAAATATATTGATATAAATTTATATTCGTACAATTTATATATTGAATATATTGAAATATATTTGGAATATATTCATATAAATTTATATTCATATAAAATTCATTTTCAAATATATTCATATCACTCTTCCTTAGGATTCCACGACACTATTGATTGCGTGGTTACGTCTTCTCCTTTCCACATTGTTTGTTTCTGCCCTGTCTCCTTTCTCCCTTAAGCAGCCTTGGCAAAGATCGGTTCAATATGTCAAAGAATCGTATTTCCGATTCGGTTGCTTTTTACACACCTTTTGATTTTTAACCGTTGCATCCTTGCTATGGAGAGAGCCGTGTCGTGGTCAGCGAGCCAAGCTCTGGACCGAAGGTGGCTCTACGCAGCGGCTGCTGTGTGACCCCGGTCAGGTGACTCCGCCTCTCTGCGCCTCATCTGCAAAGTGAGGGTAGTGGCGCCCCCCTCACAGGTTGCGGTGACAAGCAACTAATGAAGTGACGTGTGCAAAGAATAGGCAGCACCTTCCGACATTGAGAAATGGCGGTCGGTCTTAGCGAATTAGACCGGAGGGTTTCCTTGACCAACACTGGTTATCGGCCCAGTCTACACAAACAGCACGCTCGGGGGTGAGCTGTGATAAACGTCCTCCGTAACATCAGAGACAAGGCGTGAGTGCGTACCCCAAGTCAACACAACAAGGAGGTCCCAGCCAGCTCAGGAAGGCAGGACACAATGCAGAATATACAATTCAGTGAGGGGGGTGGGGGGCGGAATGCAAGTTGCCACTACTTTCATATGACATGATTGTTCTCTACGGAAAGCCCCAAGTAATCTATAGCTAAGTTATCAGCATTCATCAGAGACTAGTGCGGTTTCTGAATACTAGATTAATATATATTTTTAAAATTTTTTTTAATGTTTATTTATTTTTGAGAGAGGGAGAGACAGAGGGCAAGCTGGGGAGGGGCAGAGACAGAGGGAGACACAGAACGCGAAGCAGGCTCCAGGCTCTGAGCCGTCAGCACAGAGCCCGACACGGGCCTCGAACCCACGAACCGTGAGATCGTGACCTGAGCCGAAGTCGGACGCTCAACCGACTGAGTCACCCGGGCGCCCCTAGATTAATATATTTTTTTTCAATGTTTTTATTTATTGGGACAGAGAGAGACAGAGCATGAACGGGGGAGGGGCAGAGAGAGAGGGAGACACAGAATCGGAAACAGGCTCCAGGCTCCGAGCCATCCGGCCAGAGCCTGACGCGGGGCTCGAACTCACGGACCGCGAGATCGTGACCTGGCTGAAGTCGGACGCTTAACCGACTGCGCCACCCAGGCGCCCCTAATATATTTTTTTAAATGCATTACTTTAAGGCAGGAGCAAACAGAAAATCTAATGTTTACAATAGCAGCAGCAGATAGAGAGTGCCTAGCAATAAATCTTAAAAAGGATAGGCCTGTGGAGAAAGTCATCAAACGTCATCAACGGGACTTGGGAAGACCTAAATAAACAGGGACGTGTACCATATCCATGGAGACAAAGACTCTGAGCCTCAAGATGTCAGTTCTCCCTAAACTGACCCACAGAGTGAATACAAGTCCAACCACGTTGCTGTGTGTGCCTGTGTGACTTGATGAACTGATTCTAGAATGTCTACGGACAAGTGGCATCTGAGAAGAGCCAAAGCACTCTCCCGAAGAACACCGAGGAGAGAGGACTTGCCCTGACAGATGTCAGAGAACGTTAGGAAGTTGCAGTAATTCAAACCCTGCTCCCAGCCACTCGACTCCGAGGCATCTACCCTTGAAACACAGAACTGAAAACGTGGGCACGTACAAAGAGCTGAAGTGAACGTTCACGGCCGCGGTCCTCACGTTAGCCAAAAAGTGGCCACGAGCCAGACGTCCACACAACGGAGTCTTAGGCAGCCGTCAAAAGGGATGCGGGTCTGATCTGACACCTGCTGCCACTGGCTTGGGCCCGGGCAGACGGGACGCGCGGGGGAAGCAGCCGGTCACCGAGGCCGCCTGCTGGATGCCCGCGTTGATGGAAATGTCCGGAAGGGGCAGGCGCGCAGAGGCGGAAAGCAGGCTCCGGCTGCCAGAGGCTGGGGGCGCGGGGGGAGTGGGAATGGGGAGTGACTGCTAATGGGTTTGGGGTTTCTTTGGGGGGATGTTGAAAATGTTCTAAAATTGATCGTGGTGACGGTCAGATTACTCTGCATACACTAAAAGCCACTGAATTGCACACTTTAGATGGGTGAATTTTATGCTATGTGAGTTATAGCTGCATTTCTTGGAAAAAAGCCCTTTTGTGCACAATTAGCCAGCGGGCTCCCGAGGGCAGGCCCCCGGCGGGCTTGCTCACCAGGCCCGGGCGCGAGCACACGGCCACAGGCAGACGTGTAAGGGATGTTGAATGAATGCGTGCGCGTCTCCTGGCGTGAATGAATGAATGGCCAGAGTTGTTTAGGGTCTGCTTCCGGGGCATCCAGCCGGTGGGAAAGCGGAGAAGCCGAGGTTTGAGTTCTGCTCACTTTGGCCTCTCGAGCCACTCCTCCAGACCCACGGGGAGGGGGGTGAGGGAGGAGGTGAGGGAGGCGGGTCTGGGAGGATGGTTAAAGCTTGTTTGGGCTGTGCAGGGAGGGGGGGCTGGAGAGAGGCGGCCACATGTGCCACCCTGGCGAGGCCCAAGCGGCTGCATTTGAGACGGGAGGGCGAGGGGATCCAGAGCGGGAGGGCTCATGCCTGTGTCAACGGCCACACGACCAGCTGGGACAGAAGACGGGGCAGCGGGGCCCCCCTCCTGTCTGTGCTGCGAGCGAGCCTCGGGGCTGGGGCGCACAGAACCTCCCCTGTACATCCCCCCAAACAGCTCCCCAGACAACAAGGCCACCAGAACACAGGACGACGTCAGAGCTCGGGGCCTCAGGGAACAGTGATTCCCACCCACTCTCGGCTACGTGCCTGATGTGCAGCAAGGTGAAAGCCTTCCGGCCCTTTTTATGGTAAACTGTTGTGATGAAACCGTTCTTCCCTCACCCACTCCCGGCCGGGGACCCTCCGCCCAGGTCTCCTGCCTTGGAAAACCACAAGCTAAAGATTGGCGGTGGGACCTCGCTTCCTCGCAGCAGCAGCGGGAGGGAAGGTGCTCAGGAAGGCCCGGGGACGCGGTCGGTGACGGGCCGCTTGATTTAGGAGAGTGGAGCGTTCAGTCTCCTGAGGCAGCCTTCCCTACACGGCCGGAAAACGAGTTATTTCTGGCAGGTCTCGGAAAGGCACCGGGAGTCCCCGCGGTGCAGCAGGCTGCGAGATCCCTCTGGGGACGGACGGGCCGGGGCGCCACCTCTCGGCCTTCTCCAGAGACCTTGGGCGGGTCTCGTGACACCCCGAGCGTCAGTTTCCCTATCTTGCGCTCATGCAGCCCCAACTCCTGCCCGGGTCTCCGTCCGGTTGGCCCGGCCATCTGCGGCGTGTGAGCGTGGCCCCAGCGAGATGTTTCTGGCGGATTTTCACCATTTGCTGAGATCCTGCTGTGGGGGGTGTGTGTGCGTGTGCGCGCGCGCGCGGTGGGGGGACGTCGGGGGAGGTACGTGTACGTAGTGGGGGTACGTGTGTGGGGCTGGGGGCGATCCGACTCGGAACATCTCCCCCGCAAGCTGGATCGAGGCGGAATCCGGTCAATGGTAGCACGTGCAGCGCCCTGCCCTCCCCCACGCGCACCCGGAGGCTCCCCGGGGGAGGAGGCAGCGCCAGGCCGGCCGTTCCAGCCCCCTCCACGGAAGGGACTTGTCACACATTAGGATCGCAGTATCCTGGGGCCCCTGGGGCCCCGTGCTCCCCCCTCCTCACGTAGAGAGAGGAACCTGGTCCGGTTCTGCTTCGCCCCTGGGCCCTGCCTCCCTCCCCTCCCCCCTCCGCCGCTCCTGCCCCCCCCCCCCCCAGCACCCGCCGAGCCTCCCACGGCTGCACCTCCACGGCGACCCGGGTCTGGTCTGATCACTGGATCATCAGCAAATCCTCCCCAGCCCCACGCATCCCTCCTCCTGACCGAGAGCAGGGCCCCCTGGAGGGCGTGCTTGGAGATGCCCTCCTCTGGTCACTCCCGTCGGTTCAATCCGCACCAACTCAGCAGCGGCCGCCCCGGGGAGGGGTGGGGGGAGCGGGACCGCAGAGAACACAGCGTCCCGCGCCTTCTCCTGCTGCGCGTCAACGTGCCTGCAGAGGGCGCTACCCGCCGCGGCGCCACGATACCGTGGCCGGGCGATGGCGAGGCGGTGCTGTTTCGGGGGGACCTTGGCGGACATGTAGGAGTTCGTTAGAAGCGGAGGACCCTGAAAACAAGAAACCACGTGAGGAATGGCAGGGAGATGCTCGCGTCCCGGATGGGCTCCCTGCGGCCGCCCTACCAAACCACAGCAAACCTAGTGTGTTAAAACCACCCAGATTTATGATCTCGAAGTTCGGGAGGCTAGAAGCCTGAAATGGGCCTCACGGGGCTGAAACTATAGTGTTGCAGGGCTGGTTCTTTCTAGAGGCCCCCCGGGGAGCAGCCACCCCTGCGTGTTCACCTGCCCGAGGCTGCGGACATTCCGGGCCTTCCCTGGCGTTGCCGGCTTTCCCAGCATTCCCAGCTCATGACTGCATCCTTTCCCTCGACACATTTCCTACTTTGGTGCCAGATCTGCCTCTGCCCCCCTCTTAGAAGGACCCCTGTGATTACAGTTGGGGTTCACCTGGATGATACGGGACACTCTCCAAATCTCAAGGTCCTTACTAACATCCGCAAAGTCTCCTTTTGCATATGAGGTGACACAGGCTTTGGGCACGAGTACCTGTGGACGCTCGACAGCCACACCCGGCCCTGCCACCCTGGTCCGGGGGGAAAGGGGGAGGAGAGGGTGTGATGGGGGACAGGGCTGGGGGTCGGCAGGTAGGGTTTGGTCGCCACTTTGGAATGTGTTCTTAAAATGACGAGTGCCCGCGTTCCCGGCAGAAAGTGGGAGGTGAGAGCACCGTTAGGAAGTGGCTCTGGAGGCCCCGCAGGCCGTGAGCTGCACGTGAGCCCCAAAGAGCAGCCCAGGTCACGATGCCAGTGCTGGGCCTGCGGCGTGACACGCAGATTCAAGCACTACTTACTGGCTCTAACCACCGGGCCTTTGCACGTGCCCTTCCATCAGGAGCACCCTTCCCTAGCTCTGCCTGGCCGCGCTAATGGCCATCACCCACTGCTGGGGACAGGCACGTCCCTGTGAAGCGACCTCTGAGCTGGCTCCGCTTGCCTGGCATCTGTCTCCTGAGGACAGAACCTTGTGACATCTGTCTCCTACCTGCAGCCTCAACGCCACAGTCCACCATCAGCGGTATTCCACGACAGGAGGGAAGTCAGGGTCCCGGTGTCCTCTGGCCAGCACTGGGGAGGCCCTCCCATCCCAGGTCACGCCCCTTTCCTGGCACCTCAGCTACCCGCGAGTGCTCACCCAGCCCCTGGCTCAGTGCACCCCAGCCTGGTGCCGTGTCTCCTTTCCTCCCCCCCCACCCCCTCCCCCACTCTCCAGGCTCCGCCTCGTCACCCCAGACTCCACCAACAGCAGGGAGCCACAGGGCTGTCAGATTCGGCCCAACACTCTCCAGCCTCTTCCCGCCTGGCAGGCGTCTCCGCCCCCGGGCGTCAGTCTCCCTTTCCTTCCGAGCCCTGTAGTCCAATCGGACCCCTGCACAAAAACGGGGACACCAAGCAGGGTGGGGCCCAGACTCCTGTTCACAGGACGCTCCTCCGTGCAGCCCGTCCCTCTCTGGGAGCAGCTTGCTTCTGGCCTTCTCTTAACCCGAGCACATCGGGCACATCGGGCTGGCTCCTGGATCCGTGCGGCACCCGGGACATGCTCAGCGAGCCCCCATGGGAAGAAGGGAGAGGGAGGACACGGAGGGGGAGGAGAGAAGTCGGGGGGGGGGGCATTGGTGCTGGTGCCCTCGGCTGGGGAAGGAGCATGCGCTGACCTGGTCCTCCAGGCTGGGACCGCGCCCCCCCCACCAGTGAGCACCCTGCCTGGGGACCGCACCCCCCCAGTGAGCGCCCTGCCTGGGGACCGCACCCCCCCCCACCAGTGAGCACCCTGCCTGGGGACCGCACCCCCCCAGTGAGCGCCCTGCCTGGGGACCGCGCCCCCCCCACCAGTGAACACCCTGCTGGGGACCACACCCCCCCCCAGTGAGCACCCTGCCTGGGGACCGCACCCCCCCAGTGAGCACCCTGCCTGGGGACCGCACACCCCACCAGTGAACACCCTGCCTGGGGGCTTGGAGGTGAAGGAGGCCCATCCTGTTTCCCGGCTGACTGGGGACCTTTATGTGTGTCTGTCTGTCCACACCACAGAGGGAGCAGCAGTGAGGGCCACCCCAAGGCCCCGGGCTCCCTGCCTTCTGATGAACACTGTGTAGACAGGCCCAGGATCCCCATCTGCCCCGGGGGTCCTCATGCGCTGCCCTGGGTCTGCTCTCCTGGGGCATCGGGATGGCTTTCCCCCCCGCCAAGGGGTGGCAGGGGGGCAGCCAAGCCAGATGGCGGG
Source organism: Prionailurus viverrinus (assembly GCF_022837055.1). Classification (NCBI taxonomy): domain Eukaryota; kingdom Metazoa; phylum Chordata; class Mammalia; order Carnivora; family Felidae; genus Prionailurus; species Prionailurus viverrinus. The sequence continues at coordinate 942,672 of NW_025927610.1, read as the reverse complement.
CCTGGGGCAGGTGAGAGCTGGGGGAGGGTGCGGGGTGTGAGGAGCCCAGGGGGCGGCCGGGGAGGCTCCGGTCAGGTGGTGGCCCCGCGGCCTCGTGCGCCCACGCCTTCTCTCTGCAAGTGGGGAAGCTTACTTGCCACAGCCCCGCCCCCTCCCCCCCCCCACCCCAGCGCTGACTGGACCATCCCGAGGAGTCCCAGTGACCGTCCCCATTCGGAAGGGACAGGATGCCTTGCTTGACCTTGTAGGTTAGCCACAGGCAAACAGGAAGCTGAGAGCCTTCAAGTCTCCTGCTGGATGCATGGGATGCCCACCTCCTGCCTCCCAAAGGGGCTGTCCCATGGGGGGGCTAGTCCTGTAAGGGGGTCTCATCCCACAGAAGGGGCTTGTCCCATATGGGGGCTCGTCCTGCAGAGGCCCCTGACCCCCACAGCCCAAAGCTAGTTCTGAGGGTGAAGTCCTCTGCCCGCATGACACCCTCCTCTGTCACTGGCCCCCAGAGGGTCTGCCTCCGTGACTCCTGTGCCGTCTGCTGACAGGTTAATGACGAGAAGGCCATCGCGGCAGGAGCAAGCCTCCCTCAGGTGTGGGCTCCAGCGTGGATGCACATCACCCCGTTAACGCTCCCAGTACGAGTGAGGAGATGGGGGGCACAGAGGGGTCAGCCACTCTCCTAAGGCCACACAGACCTAGGAGGTAGGGCCACCAGGGAGCCAGCTCGTGCGTTCATGGGCCTGTGGGTTGAAGTATGGCCGAAACTTCAGGGGACGGTCCAGGTGCTGACCAGTGCCATCAGCAGGGAAAGGGCAGACCTAAGAAGGCATGGGTGGGGGTGGGGGTGGGGGTGGGGGTGGGGGTGGGACCCCCCCCCCCCCCGCTCCAGGGCCAGACCCTGGGGTCTCTGGACCCCACCCCGTCCTCTGTCCCCGGCCTACAGACGTCCGGGTGTTCCTCGCTGCCCAGCGGGGGCTTGCCTGGACCTCACGAATGCCATCACCCAGTGTCCCGCGGTCCCCACCTTGCCCCCGCCCCGGACGGTGGCTCAGCGTGCGCTCAGGGGTGTGTGGACACGAGAGCCGGTGTGGGTCCGGGAGAAAGCCCGCGTTCGCCCTGCAGGCCAAGACACGGCCTCTTTCACCTCGGTAAGAGAATAGCCTTTGCACGTCTACCCCTGGAGCCGCTTCAGCTCAGCGAGTGCACACAGAGGCCCCGGGGAGGCCCCGACCGGCACACGCTGGGAGGAGCTGGCTTCTCTCGCCCCAAAGATTGGCCGGCCGCGCTCTGTCCCCTCCTGACCACGTGCCGAGGGGAGACGTGACTCCGGACCGGAGCGGCCGTTCTCCAGCTCGGGCGGGTCCCGTCTGGCAGCAAAGAGGACGCCAGCCCCACCGTCTCCCTCGGGGTGGTCCACACAGAGGCGCTCTTCCCCAAACCTCCCTTTGGCATCCACTCTGGAGCTTTGGAGTCAGAGCCCCAGCCCGAGGGACCTCCCAGGGACGCCGGCCCCGGCCTCGATTTCTTTTTTCCAGCAGCAAGGACAGGCGCGCGGGGGGGGGGGGGGGGGGGGGGGGCGGTGGCCACAAGCGCCTTCCCAGGTCGCAGCAGCTACAGGGGGCTCATGGCTCCAGAAGTTTGGGGGCCACTGGAATGACTGAAACGGCCGGAGAGAGAACGTTTCCGCCACGAAAACCTGCAGGTGCCCTGAGCGACCGCCTGTCTGCTTTCCTTTCCGGAGAGAGCCGGTTCGTGGCACCCAGCCCGGCAGTGCAGACAAGTGGTCACGCAGACCGGCCGCCGCACCCACGGCCAGGCGCCCTTCTGGGGCTTCCCATGTTCAGAGTCACTGGTCCTTACGTGAGCGTCTCTGGCAGGTACGGGGGCCGCCCAGCCCACTTTACAGGACAGGACGCTGAGGCGCATGGAGGCTCGGTGACCGTGCAGCTGGAGGATGTGGTGACACCTGGGCTGAGCCAGGCGGTCGGTCTGGGGACCGGGGCGGGGGTGCTGCTCCCTCTCTCACACCCGCCGCCGGCCCTCTTCTCCACGAGGGGCCTTGAGGATGCTCGAGAGGATGGAGACACGGCTTGTCTCCCACGTCCTGGCCGCCCAGGCAAGGGCTCAGCTAACACGGGCTTCCGCCCCTCCAGAGTGAGGCCACCGAGTCTCAGACAGCGTGGGCGTGAGAGGGAGGGTGGGCCGGGGCCTGATCCAGAAGCTCTCGGCAAAGACAGACTCGTGTGATGATTCCGGAAGGCCCGGTCTCTGAGGCCTGCCCCCTGCCCCCTGCTCTGCCCAGGCTCTTTCCCTGCCTCCAGGCCCAGACCTTGTCTCTTTCCCCAGAATGTGACCTAGAAAGTGAGCCGGCCTCCCTGACCTCGGTTTCCCCATCTGTGAGGTGGGAGCCACGTTGCCCACCGCAGCATCTCCGGGGACCAGGGCGTGGCCCCGGGGAAAAGGCACCCAACCCCGGGGCGGGGGGCCTCGGGGCCGCACCCCCACACCCTTCCCATGGGCCTCCTCCCCAGACCCGCGTGCATCCCGCTGGTGCCCTGGAAGGAGTTAGGCACCCCTTCCTGCCTCCGTGTTCTCGGGAGGCTGGGTTTTATGTAAGTCTTTGTTCCCGGAGACTTGCCCTTCCGGGTTTCAATCCGGTGGATCTGGGCACGCAGAGGAAGCCGGCTTCCTACTTGGGCAGCCGTGGTGCAGGCTGGAGGCAGAGGAGCGTTCCGGTCAGTGGTCAGGAGGTGCTCCTGCTCGGCCGCTCGGGCCGGTAGGGTCGGGAGGGGCAGCAGACGGTGCCTCAGGCTGGGGGTCGGCTCCAGGCACGATTCCCCGGCCACCTCTGGCCCTCTTGCCCTTGTCCGAGACCCAAGACACCAGGCCGGGGGACGTCCCTGGGTCTCAGCACATCCTGGTGCCCCGCTCGAGCTCCTCACATGGCCCCTTTCCTCTCCCCCCCGCCCCCACCCCGGAGAGTCATCAGAGAAGCTCAGCCAGTATGGCACGGCTGGTGAGCGTCCAAGCCAGCGTTCAGACCCTCTCCAAGTCCCCCGTTGTTGGGGGCAGTGACTGGCCGAGTGCCCGTCTCCAGGGGCTCCCTCGGTGGTGTGCAAGAGGGGGGTTCTGTGGTCAAATGGGCGGAGGTCACTGAATTAGAGGGAGCTGGTTTTCTTGCTGCAGGACTTCTCAGAGCCTTTAACAGGATAATGTGCACTAAGAATCTCTGAGATAATCCCCCAAACTCCTTGAACCAAGGGGCACCTCCGAGGCCTGCTCCTCCATAGCACGTGCTCCGGGAACGAAGGGCCCGGCTCCACAGACGGAGCCAGGCAGGTTCATTTTCTTCTGGAAGATGCTGCCCCTTCCTCCCAGCCCGGGCTCCCGCAGACCACACTTCACAGCTGGGGCACTTCTCCCAGCGCCCTTCCCCGCTCGTCCCTGGGGAGCTCCAACGGTGCCTTCGGTGGCCACGCCACGCCTCCTCCTCTGGGAAGCCCTCCTTGAATCCCCCCACCCCGTCCAGGCCCGGGGGCTCCCTCCCTCTTTTGTCCATTGACCGTATCTCACACTGACACCTGTCACTGCGCCCTTCCCCCCTCCTGCCTGGTGACCACCCTGTCCCCATCTTAGTGGTCACCGTGTCCTCAGCCTCCAGCCCGACGCCCAGAACCACCGTGAGTGCTCGCAAATGAGCGAGGAGAGGACGGACGGACAGACGGATGTTTGGAGGCGGGCGGGAGTCGCACACGCGGGAGGCCCACCACCAGGCATTCAGGGGGAGCACGGACAGACATTCTCAGCTCTCGCGTTTTCCCTGGTGCCACGCCCGGGGTACGTTCTCCGTGAAGACCCTGAAATGAATCGATCGTCGAAAACCTTCCTTTGCCTCGTCGGTCGCTACGTTAAATCAGTCCACGTCTCGCCGTGAGCACGCAGACTGGCTGCTGACTTCTGTCCCCCGCGTGTGTAACGACCCGTCTGGGCGAAATTAGCGAACACCAGCCTCGGCCACTGTAAACAGCCATTATTATACGAACCGGCCCCGGGTCAAGGCAAAGACGGGGAATCTGAGCACTTTATGTGTCTGTACAAATTGAGAGTTAAGAGGAGAGGCCCCTCAGGGCCCCTTCCCGCACCCGCGTGTTCCTCGCGGCCCAGAGAGCAGGACCCCAAAACGGGTGGCTTGACCGAGGCCCTCGGCTGTAAACCGGGGACAGACAACCCCCGCCCAGCCCTGTCCAGTCACAGCAGAGGCCTGAGGCTCTGGCCACATGTGGGGAAGGGCTTTCTCGAAGGGGAGACTCATTAAAGCCCCGGGCTGTCACAGAGGGTCAGCGCGCTCCCAAATGCCCTGCTAAGTAGTGAGCTCCCCGTCACAGGCCGGGGGCCACCTGTCGAGCACGCGGCACCGCCTCGCCCCTCCACCCACCGGCTGTGGGGCTTCCTTCCCCCGCTGGAATCACGCAGGAGCTGGAGCCAATGGGTCAAGAAGCAGCGGGGCCCCGGGGCCCCGGGGGCCGGGGCGACGGCTGACGCTGATGTGCTCGGGCAGCCGAGAGCAGCCGCAGACAACTTTCTCGGCCTTTCCGAGTAATGAGTCCACTCTGACGGCTCCACCCCCCCAAGTGCGGCCCCAGAGAGACCCGCCTGGTGGGGGCGGGGGTGGGGGGGGAGGAGGCAGCCCCTGGTCAGCCTGTCTGGCTGCACATATTTGACCCCGGTCCTCCCTAAACTTTTTCTCACACCTACGGAGCAGACCTCTGACCCGGGCCTGGAGAATTCGATCAGTGCCTCCAGGGGTCTGTTTATCTTACGTATTAATTCTGGCAACATGGGCTCGGCCTGCGGACCGCCTGACCCCTGATTCCGGGGCCACAGCCGCCACCACGCTCTGGTCAGACTTCTCTGCCGTCGCTCACTGGGGACAGCTTCTCCGGCCAAGCCAGACGAGCCGTAGCCAGAGGTGTGGCACCTTTCTTCTTGGGTCCGGGGTGCCCGCTGGGGGCCAGGCCTGTGCCAGGAGAAGTTCTGTGCTGTGAGACATTCCGCGCGCGGGTTCACCGGGAGCCTCTCCCCTGAGTTACGGGGGCTGGGCCTCGGGTAAGACATAGAGCCCACGTCACCTGCGAGGCGGGGCTGGCGGTCTCTACCTCTAGGACCCTTGCTAGGGTGGGAGCGGCATCTGACGCGAACCACGCCTGGGTCACGAAGCCTCCCCGCCTGCAGACCATGCCCGTGCTCTCATCACCTGACCCCCAACGCGGGGCACATAGTAGGTCCTCAGTAAGTACCTGCCGAATGTGGCCATCACTCACGGGCTTTCTCTCTCACCCATTCCTCTGTCTGCAGCGTGAGGACGCCTCTCTTTCTTCTGAATAATTGATGTTTTGAATCTTTGCACACACCGCGAGTCCCACGACCCCCCCATCTCCCTCTTTGGTTTGAAGCCCAGGCTCGAGTCTCCAACACCCCTCATGCGAGCGTCCGGGGGCTCCTGGGGCGTATTTTGTGGGCCGTCCTTAGCTCCGGCTTCCGGTCGTGTTTCTGTTCATGTTTGCCCTTGGCCCAGATGCCCTCACTTTCAATCCCATCCTGTTCTGTGACGGCGTCTCTGTAAGCAATCTCGGGCATTTGGGGATGGGAGATAGGTTATCTTTTTCGAAATATCCCATGAGAAAATTCGCAAGGGCAACCAGATCTCAACGATGACCTTGCCCTAAAGGAAAAGTAAATGTCACCGGGGGCTGCCAAAGCGCGACGGGACAGGCCCCGTGCTGGGCGTCGCCCTCCTGGGGGGCTGGCTCCGTAACAGCTGACGGTGGCTGCCCAGCTGCTGAGGACCCGCTGTGCGCCAGACCCTTAGCGAGCATGTGTGGGTGGTAACGACGCCCGTTGGGAGAACGAAGAACCTGAGACCCAGAGATGAGGCCCACGGGATGGAGGGTCTCGCCCAGGCCTGAACTCCTGCTCCTGCCCCGCCTCCGAGCACGCCAGCCGCGAGCCCCCAGAGGCCAGCGCCAGTGCCCCGCTGGCGTGGGCCCCCCGAGTTTCCATCCGCGATTTTCGCGTGACCCATTCCCGCCCTGTCGTCCCCGCACAGGACTGACGAAAAGGGCATCCCACCGCTGGACGGCCGCACCCGATGGCAGGGACACACGGGACCTCGCGGGGCTGGTGAGGAGGCGAGGGGCTCGGGGCCCGGCCCCGCCCCGAGAGCCGGTGAGCTCCGCACAGAGATGCTCGGCAGGCGGGTGCCCAGCCGGGGCCTCGATGCCCAGGCAGAGGCTCGAGGGCGCCACAGTCTGGAGCACGGCCTCGGAGCCGGGCGGTGCCCCCCAAAAGGGCCCACCTGGGCGCGCCCTCCCCTCACCACCAGCTCTGCCCCCATAGCCCTGCCTACACCCAGCAAATCCTGTCCCCTAACGAGACAGCCGCCCCCCAGTGACAGCCCATTTCCATGTACAAATCAATTTGTCTCCACTGAGGGGAGAGAATCGCAAAGCAAACAAATTATGCACGCCCACCGCGCTCCGGGCACGCGGGGCCGGGGCCGAGGTCGGAAGGGATTTTCCTTCCTCCACTTCCCTCACCATGTGTCCCCCCACCCCCAGGAGACACGATGTTCCTTGGCTCCCGAGGGTGACTCCCAAATTCTTTTTCCCTCAAACCAGCTGTGGCCGCAGAAGCGACACAGAAGACCGGGCGGCCAGGGTCTGTGCCAGTGTCCTGGGGAGGCCGTAACAGATCAGCGTAAACTGAAATGTGTCGTCTCCCAGCCCTGGAGGCCAGGAGTTTAAAACCAAGGTGCGGGCAGGGTCTCCTCACTCCCTCTGACACTCTAGGGAGAGAGCGTCCGGCTTCCTGTGGTTCTGGAGGGGCCGTCATCCTCGGTTTCCTGATGGCCATATCCTCCCGGTCCCTGCCTCCGTGGTCACATGGCCTCCCCCCATATGTCTGTGTCGTGTCCTCTTCTTATAAGGACCCCAGCCATTGGAGTGGGGCCCACCCCACCCCGGTATGACCTCATCTTAACTTGTCTGCCTCTGCAGAGACCCTGTTCCAAATAACGTCACATTCGCAGGTCCCTAGGGTTTTCAGGGAGGGCACAATTCAACCCACAGTGGGGTCCAACCTTAGTGCCCATCACCACGGACTCCTTTTGTGGAGGCTCAGTGAGCACTGGCACACGCCAGGGGCTCCCAGCCACCGTCCCATCTGGGACCCCAAGGAAGGCAACGTGTGGCTGCACCTCATCTCATGCAGATGAAGGGAGCACCCGGGGAACGAGCTCGACTTGGCCTCTGTCCAGTCTCAGACGTCTGCAGGCGGGCTGTGATGGCGACACAAGTGGCAGGAGGCCGGTCAGGGCCCGGGTCCTGGGGGGAAGGCTGCCCCGCACACCCACGCACGCAGAGGGCAGCTGGCCCCCGGCCCCCCGCCGACTCACTGTGGAAGGCAGCAGGGGCCGACCACGCTTCCATTCATTTAACCCAGAGAAGGAGTGTATTCTCATCATCCCATTTTCCGGATGAGTAACTGGAGGCAGAGAGTTTAAGTAACTCGCCCCGGGGTGCTTGAGTGGGAGGCCATGAGGCTGGATTCCCACTCGGGCGTCTGAGTCAGACGGGGACGCTGCTTCCATCCATCACAGGGCCTCTCATTCAGCGGAAACTTGGGCGGCCCGCCGGCCCCTCCATCCTGATCTTTCTGGCCTCTGGCTGCATCACTGGCCGCCTTGGGAACTGCCCAGGGAAGCCTCCGCCTCGGGGTGAAACCAGCTGACAACGAGGAGCAGCAAGGGGAGAAGCCGCGTCTGCTGTCATTCCACACTGGGATTGTTCCTCACCCAAGTTCTGGAAAGAACACGGGGGAAATCCCAGGTGACGCCCAGGGACGGAAGCAGAAGTGAGCGGTGCCATTGAGGGCCCCATTTCCAAGAGAGCTGACACACGGAGTCACCGTCCCGAGAGGACAGCTAGATGTTGTTGGGGGTTGACTTGTGTCCCCCCCAAAATGCTGCAGCCCTACCCCCCAGGATGTGTGAACGTGACCCTATTTGGCAGTAAGGTTATTGCAGACATGGTTAGTTAGGATACTCCACACGGGGGCACCGTGGGCCCTAAATGTAATATGATTGGAGCCCTTCTGAGAAGAGGTCAGGACAGAGACGGAGACACACAGACCGAAGGCCAAGAGGGGCCACCAGGAGCTGGAAGAGGAAGAGAAGATCCTCCCCCGGAGCCTATGTGGGGGGGGGGGGGGGGCGGGGAGCGCAGCCCCGCTGACCCTTGATCTCCGGCTGCCAGCCTCCAGCCTCCAGAGAATAAGTTTGTGTTGTCCAGCCCCCGGTTTGTGATGCTTTGTTGCAGGGGCCACGGGAAACTACTACAGACCCCACGGCCACGGGTAGTAGTTACCACAGACTCCACGACCCGGCAGGTGCCTTGGGCGTTGACTGATACTTAGGTTTCTATTTTTCAGTTTCCCAAATTTTCCAGTGTTGAGGCCGCATTGGAGCCTCGTCTACTGCCTCCCCCCACCAGCACCTCCGCTCACACCCTATTCCCAGCCACAGAACCCCCCAGCCTGAGGAAGAGGGCCAACCAGGTCCAATTGGAGGAAGGTCCAGTGAACCAAGCTGGTCCGTGTTCCCCTTCACCAGCTGGTCACAGGCCACATGGCATGGTGAAGGGCTGAGGCCAGAGGTCGGCAGCCTCCCCTCCAGATGCCATCAGCTGAGTGGAGAGTGCAGAGCTGGGGTGGAGGTCACTGACATTCGCCCGGGGTCAGTACTCCGCCAGGCTGGCGTTTCCCACGGTGGTTGTTCCAGGTCCTCCGGTGGATGGTGATGATTTGAGCGGTCCTTATAAATGCACCTCAAGTCACACACACACACACACACCTGCCTGTAGCTCACAGGGCAAGGTTAACTTTAAAAACCATGAGCCATGGACCCCCCCAGCCTCACCTTCCTTTGCCACTCGGGACCCCAGGAAAGGCAAAGACAGGGATGTGACATGGGGTCTGCCACAGCCACCACCAAGGCTCCCAGGGTGGTCCTCCTCTGCCTCCAAGATGCCCCCTGTCCCCCAGTCTCTGTGGGGTGAGTGACCCAGTGAGATCACTCTTTTTACCACCTGTCAATAGGTGTTTGTTGTACCTCCTCTCTCTTTATAGGACAGGGGTGGAGGGGGTGGGGGTGGGGGTAAATATTTAGAAATGTCTTTGGAGGAAGTGAGCCCTCTTTGGGGGAACTGCAGAATTGGCTTCCTGTAGGTGAGTCTCCCAGGGCCCTGGTGGAGAAATACAGACGAGCCTATGGACCCAGAACAAGGCTTAAGAACAGCATCTATTCCTTCTTGAAAGGTCTCCACTGAGAATCAGATGCCCACTCAGACTTTCTCAAACGTTCTCTTAAAATTTATTTTATTTTTTTTTAACATTTATTTATTTTTGAGACAGAGAGAGAGACAGAGCACAAGCAGGGGAAGGGCAGAGACAGAGGGATACACAGAATCCGAAGCAGGCTCCAGGCTCCGAGCTGTCAGCACAGAGCCCGACGCGGGGCTCGAACCCACGAATGGTGAGATCGTGACCTGAGCCAAAGTCTAACGCTTAACCCCCTGGGCCACCCAGACGCCCCTCTCGTATGTTCTCTTAGCTGCTTCTCATGACATCTAGTTGACATGAGAACCCGAGAGTTGACTCAATAATCCAACCAGCTACTGACTACTGGACCTATTGAGTGTCCCTGCACAGAGCACTGAGGCTGCAGGGGTGACACAGAAGCAGGGCTCTGAGGGTGTATGCACCTGTGCGCACACCGGTGCAGTGTTTCCCTTTTTATTCCAAAGAGGATTTGTGGCCCAGGGGGTACCAGAGCAGGAAACAAAAGCCTGCGTCCAGGCAAGGTCAGCCCATGTGGGTGGGTAACACCCGCCGCCCAGGAAGAAGGCTTAAAAAGCCCCTGCAGCCGGCAGGGCTGCTCCAGGTGACATTTATGGCCCTGGAAGGGACGGTCCATCCAGGGAGGGAGGAGAGAAAGGTGCTGGGTCCCGGCACAGAAGCGTCTGTGAGAAGAAGAAAAGTCACAAAGGAGACGAAGAAGCAGTCGAGAGGATGCTGGGAAGGCGGTGCCCAGAGGCCCACGTGAAGACCGACTGGAGCAACCCCGCCGTGAAGCCCAGGCAGGACGAGACGGGCCCCTTCCCGCTTTGCTGGCTGCAGGAGGGTCTGGGACTCGATGAGCAGGACAGCTGGGTGGAGATGCCAGGTGGCAGCCTGAGCAGCCCTGCCCTTCTTGCCGAGTCCGCCAGGAACGCGACACGCTGGCCTCGGTACCCAGGCCACGTCTCGGCGCGTGTTTGCAGGAGCGGCCTTGGGGGACGAGGTGACACATACCCGCAAGACGTGGAGCAGCAGGTTCCCGACCCGGCATTCCTGGCCAACCAGGCAAACCCACTATGGGTGTGGTGCGAGCCTCCCGGTCACCCCGAGGAGGCGGAGGCAAGAGGACCGTCATGCTCAGCGCTTGCCGGTCCCGGAGTCGGAAACTTCCTTATCTCTGACCCAGGAGGCTTGTGTCTCCTTCCAGCCACAACTTGTTACTTTGTAATAAGGCAACCTCCCAGATCCTGACTGCAGGGCGATGGGAAAGTGGCCCAGTGCGTGAGGACGCCCCTTGTCACAGGAGTCCTGACTCCCAGCCGCCGACTGTGATGGGACCAGAGCGGGGTCCCCAGGGGGCGGGCACCACCCCCCCTCCCTCCAAGCTACTTGAGACGATGGCTGCAGGTTCATTTCCCTCTTCTTCCTCCTCCTCCGTGTCTCCTCTCTGGCACTGGTTCAAGAACAGTCGGCTACATTGTATGGAATCAGCAGCAAGAGTGGTGAAGCTCCGGGAGAGGGCAGAATCTGCACTGGGTCGTAGTGTTTATTCATTTTTGAGAGACAGAGAGAGACAGAGCATGAGCGGGGGAGGGGCAGAGAGGGAGACACAGAATCCGAAGCGGGCTCCAGGCTCCGAGCCGTCAGCACAGGGCCCGACGCGAGGCTTGAACTCCCGAACTGCGAGATCATGACCGAGCCCAAGTCAGACGCTTAACTAACTGAGCCCCCTTTCGAATAGTCTCCACGAGTCCTGACTTGGTAGCAAACGCATCCAGCCGGCAGATAGCTCCCCAGCGCCCCCAACCAGAGCTCTGACTTCCTCGTGGAATCTTGTGCCCCCCCAAATGAGAGGCCATCGTAAGCACCCCCGTGACCCGGCTCCCAGGGACCCCTGCCCGGCTGGAAGCCACTGGGCGCCCGGCCATCCGGGTAAAACAGTGTGGTTTTGTCTCAGCTAAGAGAGACGCAGACTGGCTGGAACAGACTGCGATTCTCCTTATTGAATTGGGCAATATTGGATTTATGGGACTCAACTTTCTGATGACAAAAATGATCTGCGCGACCAAATAAAGATGAACAAAGCTCAGAGCCAACTCGAGAGGCCATTTCGGCCACTAATCCGCCTCCCCGGCTGCTTATCGCGCCCCGGGAATGGTGTCATCCGTAAGGTTGGGACGTAAAGTGGCCTTTTGGATTTTTCTTAAGCTAACATTAGAAAATTGTGTATAAATTTAATCTCGGCTAAAAGGTAAAGATAGTCCACAGCCAAAGGGCAAGGCCACCATCACAGAGCAATTGTGGTGCTTTATGTCCAATCAGACACAAACTAGGAGGGGAAAATATGGTCTTCTCGACTAATCAATTACATTTGAGTAATTGATCGTATATTATTATTGATGAAAGCCCATAATATGTGAGTTAGAAGGGAGTAGGTTCTCAAAAGATTAGATTTGTCTACGAAAATGGAAGGAAAAAAACGACTCTCATAAAATCATTTGAGAGTGGTTTATGGTTTAATGCATGCTGGGACACGGGCACTGGGCCCAAATGGCTTCTGTCCTCGGCCCGTGTGCAGTTCACCCGGGAAGGGACACGGGCGCTCAGCAGGGAGCAGAGCGCTGAGCCCACGGGAACGGGGGAGCTGTCCTGGGGAAGGGGTGCTAAATCAGGGACCCAAGCCCTTCATTCCCATTCACTCTTTCCAGGAGCATCGGGGACTCAGCAGGCCCCGTGGTGTGGCCGACAGCCAGGTGGACACCGTCCCCCACAGGGCCCACGGAAGCCCAGGGAAGGGCAGCTGAGGACGGATGAGGGGCTCCGGGTGCACCAGCCCCAAGCCCGTAGCCTGCAAATCCCCTCAGCCCAGAGGTCCCATCAGACCGGGTGCTGAGGCTTCTCCCTGAGATACAATTCGTATAACATCAAATTCACCATTTTAGAGCATTTTGAAGGACACAATTCATTGGGTTTTAGTAGAGTCACAGAATCGTACGACCATCACCCCTGTCTGCTTCCAGAATATTCCCATCACCCCAAAGGACCCCGCTCACATCCCCTCCCTCTGCCTGGCACGGGCAGCCCCACCCATCCTGGGGCCTCTGTCTCTCCAAGTTGGCTGCGTTTTCTGGCTTTAATTTTCATCATTTACATTTGTATTTTATATATTGAATTTATATTTTTCCTCTAGGCTTTCAATTGTATGACCGTAGAATTCATATGAAATTTTCTTTTAAAATATTTTTTAACTAGTTATTTATTTTGAGAGAGAGAGAGAGAGAGAGAGCGAATGAGGGAGGGGCATAGAGGGGAGAGAATCCCAAGCAGGCTCCATGCTGTCAGCACAGAGCCCGACACAGGGCTCGAACTCATGAACCGTGAGATCATGACCTGAGCCGAAATCAAGAGCCAGACGCTCAACCAACCGAGCCGCTCAGGCGCCCCATGGTTTACTCCAAGGATGTAGTGCAGACAGTCTAGCTGTCTTCCAAAACCCATTCTCCCCTTTTGTTTGGGGAATGGAACCTTCCCTTTTAACGGAGCACACTCCCCCCCCCCCAAGATAAAAACTACAACTCCCAGCATTCTTTGAGCCAGGCATAACCATGTGACCGAGTGCTGGCCAAGGAGACATGATAGGGATAGGGGCAAGCAGCAGAAGTGGGCAGTGAGATCAGAAGCGACAGGGGCAAGGTGGGGAGCCCTCGCCCCAGGATCGTGGAGCGGCGAGTGGATGGAGCCCGGGGTCTCATGCCACCGCCGAGCCCAGACTTGCGTGCTGGAAACGAACTTTGCGTGACTCCACCCTTCTGTTGGTTCTCTGCCATGCAGCTAAATCCATTCGCTAAGACAACGTGTGATTTAAGAGCGTGTGTCTTACTTTCCAAATGGTAAAAGGGGCGCCTGGGTGGCGCAGTCGGTTAAGCGTCCGACTTCAGCCAGGTCACGATCTCGCGGTCCATGAGTTCGAGCCCCACGTCAGGCTCTGGGCTGATGGCTCGGAGCCTGGAGCCTGTTTCCGATTCTGTGTCTCCCTCTCTCTCTGCCCCTCCCCCGTTCATGCTCTGTCTCTCTCTGTCCCCAAAATAAATAAACTTTGAAAAAAAATTAAAAAAAAAAAAAAAGAAACCAATTCAAATGGTAAAGGGGTTTTTCCTGGGGGGAGGCAGGGAGGAAGCTGTCACAATTTCCTGAATTATTTCTAATTTTCCTAGACTACGGCCAGAGATAATCTCAACCTTTTAAATTTTTCTCAAGGTTTTCTTTGAGAAAACGCTCAATGGATCTTGGAGAGAATGTGTAATCTCCCTCTCTCTCTCTTTTCTTTCTTTTTTTTTTTTTTTTTACAAAACAGCACATTTGTTATTTATTTCTTTGATTTTTAAAATTTGTTCTTAAGAACTAACGAAGGCCGGGAAAACGCCATGTTTTGGGCTAAAGTGACACCGTTAAAACCTATCGTGATGCTCTGAAAAGGCAGCTTTCAACGGAAAGATGGGAACGGTAAGGAACAGAATGTTAGCGTCGGGCGATGTTTTTATTTATCCCCTATCCTATTCCAAATAGGGTTTAATAAGGCTTAAAAACAGCCAACCGTCTGCTAGCGTGTGATCTCCTTTTGAAGTAAGCGACGTCTCTACGCCCTGCTCAACCTGAGTTTGCTGGTTGTGTGATTCCGTGTCCCTAAAACCCGACCGACGCCGACTTCCCTACTAGACAGGTCTGATCCTGAAAATGGCACGTTGAGTTCCTACTGGAATCTCACGTGTTTAAATAACTGGGCTTTACCTCATTAGCTGCCAAGTTGATTGATGCATAACGCAGACTTACTATTTTATCTTACTCATAACCTGTTCCATGTTCTCCACGTGTCTTTCTTTCCCATTTAATGCCCGTGGTCCTCAGTTCCACTCCTGAACCGCGAGCGGAGCCCCGGGCTCCTGGGAATAGGCGCTCCTTGGCTCGTCTTCAAGCCTGGGCTTCTTTAGCAGAGGATTCAGCCCACGCACGGTGTCCGGGATCTGCGTTTTAGTCCTTCCGTGTCCTTTATGCTCACTGTTTTTTCCCTGCTGGATGATTTGTCGCCTTTTCCTGACTTTGGCTGCAGCCCACGCTGGTACTCGCCCCCCTGTGCTCCTTGGCGGCATCCGAGAGACGCCGTGCTCCCCTCCCATAAGGGCCACCTCTTTTCCTGTCTCCGGACCAAGCTGCCAGCTCTGTTGTAATGACAGCCACCAGCGGCGACGCCCGGTGCACGCGCGCTCCCTTTGGAACCCCCCCCGCTCCACTGTGCAGAGAGCTGCCCGCCCCCCCCCCCCGGAGGAGGGCCCTACCAGCTCCCACAGGCAGGGGTGCTGGGCTGGCCCCAGAGACGACGTTCTGTCTCCCTGCATCTCACTGAATCCCGAGGTCCCCACTGCTCTGACATCCCCTTCCGTCTCAGGGTGAGCACGGCAGGTGGACCCTGCGTTCAGCCTCCTCCGTGTGGGCGCTCTGTCCTAGGTTCTATCGAAAGAAAGAGGGTAGGAGCCACCAACGGGGTCCTCTGCCAGCCAGAAATGGGGAGGCTATCCTGTCCCCACCTGACCCTCCCACCGCCCACAGCCCTCCCCACACGCCTCAGGCCATCTCTCTCCTCGTCCCGGCCACCCCCACGCCCACTGGGGCCCAGGCCTCAGCTCCTGGAGTGACCGAGGCGCCCAGCTGAGCTCTTGGCCTTCACGCCAGCTCTGGCGGGGGGGGGAGGGGGGGGGGCGCTTCTCCTCCGGACAGCTGGGAACAGCAGGAGCCTCACACAAGTGTCCTGCAGGAGGGACTGAGCCGCCACCAACATGCCCCGAGGTCCTGGGCAGCCTCTCTGCAAAGTGGGAAGAGGAGTCTGCCTGTCCACACGGTGCTCTGCACAGTGCCGGGCACACAGTGGGGCCAAATAAGTGACGAGCTTCAGAACCACTGGACACACGCAGGGTTGAGAGCCCTGAAGGCTGTAGGACTCCACGTCATGGCTATGGGCACACGCTCGCTCTGTGAACCGCAGTCTCCAGGCCGGACGGAGGACACGGAGACACCCACGCCCCCCGGGCCCCCACCCCCTGGTGCTGGGGGCGCACCTTTCCTCTCACTCGCCCCGCAGCCTTCTGAGCCGGCACAGGCCGAGGGAGCCATGGGACAAGGGTCACGCCGGTGTTCAGCTGGGGTCGAGGCGCGGCCCCAATGGGATGCCTCCGCCAGCGTGGGGCAAACCTCGCCCGGGTCCAGGACCCGAGAGCAAGGGGTCCATTGGCACTGCTGGGAGCAAGCCGTCCGCGTTGCGGACAATCCCTCTGTTATGGGCGGGGTTGTGCTCTCCCGGAAGTTACGCGGCGAATTCCTAACCTCCGGTATCTGTGAACGTGACTGTACTTGGAGAAGGGGTCTTTCTCGAGGTGGTCAAACGAAAATGAGGCCATTAGGGTGGCCCTGCTCCAATGTGACTGGTGTCCCTACAAACGGGAAATCTGGACAGAAAGGCAGACAGGCGTAGAAGGTGGCGTGAAGGCACAGGGAGGGGCCGGCTGGCGACGAGCCGAGCACACAGGCCCGGAGGCATCGCTCCCTCGTGGCCTCTGACGGAACCGACCCCGTGTCCACACCTGGATCTCGGGCGGCCAGCACTGGGAGACGACAAACCTCTGAGGCTCGAGCCCCAGCCTGTGGGGTTTTGTTACACAGCCCCAGCTGACAGGCACACTCCTTGCTGGCGTTCTCTGATCGGTCTCATGCCGCCCTGTCTGATAGATCCTAGGACCCACACACCCACCGGACAACAGAGAGGCGGACCAGGGGGGGTCCTGGGGGAAGGCTGGGGCCTGGGGTGGGGGGCTGTCTCTGGACCTGAGTTGGTAGCATCCTAAGGATGAGGAAGGGGCCAAGGGAGACGTTTCCTCCTGGAGTCAAGGCCAAGTGTGACCCTTGGGTGATGCTGAGGCTCTTGCCAGCTCTCCGGCCCTTGCGGCCTCGGCCCTGTCCTTGAGGTCACCTGCCGCCCACACCCACTTCTCCCAGCCAGGCCCCCCTGACCTTCGTCCTTAGCATCCCACCGCCACAGGCTCCCGGACACGCAAGCCTCAGCCACAGGGCCCAGCGTGTCCGCTCCCGCTTGGCTGGCCCCGCGCCACCCGCCCCACGTGTGACCTTGGCGGGTCGCATCCCCCACCCAGCATCCGTATCCCCATCTGTAACGTGAGGCCCCTTCTCGTGCCAAGGCCTCAGGGTCCAGCCCCAGTCCTGGCCGCCTGTGGGACCGCAGGGGCACCAGCCCCCGGGGCCATCGAGGTGGACGAGGCCAGGGTGGCCCTCCCTCGGCCGGGTCCCCTGCTTCCCCTCAGCAGGCGCCTCTCACACAGGGCTTCTCGTCACGGCGAAGGTGAGTGGAACAGCTTTAAGAAAACAGAAAGCGCTTTACAGGGTGTCTCCAGAAGACAGAACCGAGAGCCCGGAGCCCCGGGCAGAGGCGGGCTGTGGTCCCTAGTACTTGAGAAGCCAACGGGGTTTGTGCTGGCTTATCGATGTGAAGTAGGACCACCACCAGGGCTTGCTCCCGCCGGCCGAGGGCTGCCTCCGCGCCCCGAGGGGCTCCTGGCCGGGCTCCTGGGGCTCTCCGTACGGGCCGGCACCTCCCAGCGGGTCACGGACTGCAGACCCGCTTCTCCGCGGCCCGAGGAGGAACTTCTTGGGTCCGGTCCCCAGGGGCTGGAGAATGAAGTCCACGCGGCCAGCCCT
The DNA here is from genome assembly GCF_022837055.1 of Prionailurus viverrinus. NCBI lineage: Eukaryota > Metazoa > Chordata > Mammalia > Carnivora > Felidae > Prionailurus > Prionailurus viverrinus. The sequence goes on along the minus strand of NW_025927610.1, from coordinate 925,524 downwards.
CTTCATCCGGGCGGGGATGGTGACTTTCTTGATGACCTTGGAGTAGCCGGGGGCTTGAGCTATGACGATGTGGGACCCCGGAGGCAGCAATCTCCAATAGTCCCCGTCTGGGGCTGCAGATAAACAGGACACGAGTGATTCTCCGACCTGGGCTCAGATTTGGGCTCGAGGTGACCAGCGCCGGGGGTCCCAGGCACATCGGCCTCAAGCAGACCCCGGATTTGCACCTGCCTCTGCACTGGGCTGGAGCACCCCTCCCGTCTGCTCCTTCTGAGCGCGTCCCGGAGCCGCCACGACGCAGGTCCCGGGAGGGTGCTCACCTGTGGTGATGTCGTGGCGGATGCCCTTGACCAAAATCCGGGCGTTTTTGACCGGCTTGCCAAACTTGTCCATCACCACACCTTTGATGCCCCGGTGCACCTGAAGAGATGGGGGGTGAGGGCGTGGCCATGACGCGCTCTCCAGGGAGCCCAGGCGGCACCTGCCCCCCCCCCCAACCGCCAGCTCCCCTGTCTGTCCCCGGAGCCAGGGTCTCCGGGGAAAGCGCCTGGCGGACCCAGCTCCGCACCACCCGCCTTGCCTTCTCCAAGTCACTCCCTTCTCTGGGCCTCGGTTTCCTCATCTGTGAAGCGGGGTGACCAGTGAGCCCCCCTCTGGGCTTGTGAACGAGCCCGCAGCTGCTCACTCGAGGGTCCACCCGACCCCCTCTCCTGGGCCCAGAACGCCACCAGAAAACGTCAAGCCCGTCTGAACCGCCACGGCCGCTGCTCTGAGCCTGCGCACAGGGACCCGGGCCCCAGGCGTGGACCCCACAGTCAGCCCCAGCCGAGACACCGACGGCGCTCTGATCCCGGACAGGCTACCTCGTGTCTCAGCACCGCCTCCCATCCGAAAAATGGGGCGACGGTGCCAACAGTCAACACACAAGAGGCCCAGCGACAGCCGGGACGGGGTCCTCCTCCCAGTGAGGATTATTCTGGACCCTTTCTCAATGCTCACCACCTATTTCTGGGTGACCTCGGCCCCGTCCCTCCCCCACTCCAGGCCCGGCTGCCCGGGTCTCCCCAGTGTGAACCGGTCCAGACACAGCACCCTCGGGGCAGATGCACACACCCGGCCCCCAGACGGGGAAGCTCCATGTGCCTCAGGGAGAGCCCCCCTCGGCACTGCCTGGCCCCCTTCACGCTCTTCTTATAAGGTCGACAATCACAGAGGTGCCTGGGGGCTCCGTCGGTTAAGCCTCCAACTTCGGCTCAGGCCACCATCTCACAGTTTGTGGGTTCGAGCCCCACGTCAGGCTCTGTGCTGACGGTTCGGAGCCCGGAGCCTGCTTTGGATTCTGCGTCTCCCTCTCTCTCTGCCCCTCCTCCACTTGTGCTCTGTCTCTCTCTCTCTCTCTGTCTCTCAAAAATTAATGTTAAAAAAATTTTCTTAAATGTCGACAATCAACAAGTCAACCTCCCCTTGCTCTATTGGGCTGAAAACAACTTGGGACCCACAGGTCGTGTCAAATGAGGCCAAGGTGACTGGGTGGGAGGGGAGACGGTGCAGTGAGACGGCTCTCTCCCGGGAGGCTGCTGCCTACACCTTCAGTGCCCCCCCAAGGCCTCCAACCCTCTGTCCTGCCCCCTCCTCTGCTCAGAACACCTCGCCAGCTCCTGCACTGGCCATTCCTCTCCCCCACATTCTTCCTCCAGGAAGTCCTCCTTGACGACCGGCCACATCAGGGGCCTCTTCTGGGGTCCCCAGTTCCAGGCTTCCATTCTCCCAGCCCTGATCTCACCATAATGTCACTGTCTGCCCTCCTCCCCCCGACCTAGAGACCAGACACACAGTAGGGCCTCATTCAATGTCAGCTTGCATGGGTTAGACTTTGTTCTGTCCTTGCTTTGGGGCTGAGGAGCGATCTCCATGCAGACCCAGGGCCGTGGAGGTCTCCGGCAGAGAGGGAGGCGTGGCGTGCACGCCCCTCCCTCCCGACCCGGGGAGCTGCAGACACCCACCCGAGGCCTGGTCAGCATCACTGTGAAGAAGGCCTCCATGGGCCATGGCAGGCTCGATCCTTATCAGAAGCCCCAGCTCGGCCCTCCCGGGGCGTCGTCCTGCGGCGGGAAGCTGGGGGGGGGGGGGGCAGCCACACCCGGCTGCACGCCCCACCCCCCACAGCATCGCGCTCACTATTAAATCTTTATATCCCAAGACTTCACATGCAATATCCACAGAGCAATCCCAGCTCCATTTAAGGCTCCTTAAAACTCATTTTCACCAGACGGCCGTAAAATGGAATGAGCAAGCAGTCTGACCCAGACCCATTACCGAATGATGACCCTCCCCACGCAGCGAGAGGTTGCTGGCTCGGCCATAAAAAAGAAACTCAAACGACGCTAATAACGTCCAGCTATTATCTGGGCTTTGCTTTCTTTTTTTTTCTTTCTTATTGTGGCAGTGGCTTATCCGGGAGGTTCTGCTTGGTTCTGGCCTGGAGGAAGGTTCCTGATCTTTCTAGAAAGGGTTCGTTGACAGAACTGAGGTGTGGGGCAGGCAGATCTGAGTTCCAGCTCTGGACAGTCGCTAGGTGACACGGTCTGACCCTCTGTCTCCTCCTCTGGTTTTCTCATAGGCACTGAGAGCCACGTGCGACCCAGGAACCCGAGACCCGCGCTGTCCCTCCCCGGCATCCGTCCCTCTACCCGTAAAGCGGGGCAGCCCCTCCTCCCGCCCGGGACTGGTGTCAGGATTCAATGCCACATGTGGGGGCGCCCACTGTGGGGTGCGATTCACATACGTCCCCTCAGTGTCCCCTTCGGGCAATCCCGTTTCCCCCCCAGGGCCTGCTTCTCACGGGGACATTGTGCCAATATGCGATTCGCGGGAGTCTTGGAAACGCTCGGGGAGAGTCACAGAGGCGTCCGTGGAGCCGCCGTTCGGTGTCATTTCACCTCCTGGGTCCCCGTCTCCCTGTCGCATGTGGCTACCTCCCTCGGACCCCCACCACGCCCCGCGGCTGGGAGCCACGCCCCCAGGCAGGACTCGAGGAGGCAGGGGACACTGGCAGCTGGTCCCCACACGGTCACCGAGCCACAAGAAGACCACCCCCTGGGTCCAGTGAGGATTATTGTGGACCCTTTCTTTCTCACTGCTCACCACCCATTTCTGGGTGACCTCGGCCCCGTCCCTCCCCCACTCCAGGCCCGGCTGCCCGGGCCTCCCCATCCCCCACGCCCCCAGGCCCAGGGCTCACCATCTCCACGAAGTTCAGGAGGGGCTCTTTGTTGTGCTGCCAGATGGTATAGAGGGCCTCCTCCGGGGGGAACTTCACGCAGCCCAGCTCCACCGTGATCTCAAAGCAGTTGCTATGCAGGTAATTGAAGTCGGACATGCCTGCAGGGCAGGGGCGGCCTGAGCGCTTCCTGCACTCGGCATCCGCCTCTGCCTCCCCTGCCGGTCTGAACCCCGGTGATACACTGCCCGTTTGCCTAGACGGTCCCAGGAACAGCCTGGGGGAGAAGATCCCCTAACCTCCATTTCCGGGGAGAACACAGGCTGGGCAAGGCTGGAGAGTCCGCCAATCGGGTGGCCGAGAGAGGCTTCGAGAAAATCGGGCTGACCGCCACCCACCCGCTTGTGCCTTTCGCCCCATCTGCTTCCGGGATTTCTCGTCCCGTAGAAGCTGAGAGGGCTCTCCAGGGCAGACCTGCCGTGCCCACGGGCCAGCCCTGTGTCAGGAGCAGAGGGGGCCCCTGTCCCCTGGAAGTCAGAGCCTCCCCGGAGCCCTGGTAAGCCAGAGGCCACCGTCACGGACTTGACCTTCACAATCCGAAGGGCAGCCACACTCCAATCCACCGGGTCCCTGCACAGAAGTGGGAGGCTGGGCCCGCGCCCTGGGCGCCACCAGGCCCTTCTGCCCGAGCCCGAGCTCCTCACCTGCCACATGTCACACACAGGTGTCATGCCGGCATGGAGGGATGGCAGGCAGAGCGTGGGGGCTCTGGTCGTGGCATTCGGTGCCAGGCACAGCCCCACTGCTCTGTGTGATGTGCACCCGGGACAGCTTAGCAAAGAGCACGCCAGTTAAAGCTGAGCAAAGTTTCAGTGTAAGTATACCCCGCGCAGTTCTTGGGACATACTTATGCAGTACCCAAAATTCCTCATTATCTTTCTGAAATTCAAGTTCAACCGGAGTCCTTCGTTCCCTGCGACAACCCCTACTTGTCCCCCGAGGGGACCTGGTCACAGGATTACCGCGTGGCGTGTGTCCGCGCTCATGAACTACACTGCAGGAACGGCAGGGGGCGGGGGGTCCGGCTGGACCACACGGGCCACCTCCAATTTTACCAGGGGGGGCCAGAACTGAAGCCAGACCGCCCCCCCATCCTCCCGCACCCTGGGCGCTCTCCACGCGCGGATGCCAGGGTGCACCTGTGCTGCTCCCCAAAGCAGACGTCCCAGAATCCCCTTCCCAGAAAGAGCTGGGACAGACAGGGGGCGCCAGCTCCCCCACTCCATAACCCCTCCTCACCTTCCCCCTCCCCTCCCCAGCCCCTTCCTCCCCCTCCCACGTCCCCCTCATTCCCACCCAACCCCCCAACCCTTCTCCAACCTCTCCCTTCCGCCAAATCTCCCTCAGCCCTCCCCTCCCCCAGCCTGCCCCAGCCGCTCCCCAACCTCCCCCTCCAGACCTTCCCTCAGCTCTCCCCTCCCCCCTTCCCATCCCCAGCTCTCCTCCCCCCCACCAGCGCCAGCCCAGCCTGTCCACCCCCGCACCTCCGGTGAAGCTGTACCAGTCCGCCCCGTTGATGATGCTGCCCCTCTTCAGGAAGTTGCCACCACACCTGTTCTCCGACCTGTCCATCATCATGGGGTGGACATCCGCGTAGGCCCTGGCCAGCAGCTTGAACATCTGGAAAGGAGACCAAGGGAGAGGTTTCCTGTGAGGCCAAGGCCGGGAGCTGGGGCCCCCTGCAGAACTCTCTCAGCACTGGGGGCCACGGAGCGAGGAGGGGCCCCCACAGCCAACACCTGCAGCACAGATACACGGGAGTCGTGTCCACAGAAGCAGCTCAGCACGTGCAAAAGCCGGGGGCGAGACAGCCAGAGCTCAAGGCACCGGCGGGGGCCACGTGGCACATCGTGGAACCCTTGCACCCCGGCCGGGGAGTGTGAGCTTTCTCTCGAGGAGGGGGCACGCTGAAGGGACCTTGGCAGGGCTCGCAGAGGTTGGCTTTGCAGTTTCCAAGGCGCTTCCTGCAGAAGGCGAGCCTTGGGGGAAGCAGGAGGCTAGAGTGGGCCTCACGTTCACTGACGTCACCACCGATTTCCTCTACGATAACTGTCGCTTCACATTCCCCGGGGACAACTTGTACCTGAGGAAGCCCCCACCTGCTGCCACGTGACAAGCACCTTCCAGGTGGCTGGTGGGGGGACGTGGGACACAGCCTCCACCTCCTGGCAGGTTCACGGCCCCGGCCCCCAGCCCAGCACGCGCCCCGTCAGGCCCCCACCCCAGGCGGGGCCCAAGGGGCTTCCTGTGCCTATGTCCCAGCACAGGACACCGGGTCTGACTCCGGGCGGGAGCTCCCAAGGGGGCGCCGTGTGGACGAGAGGGCCACTGCACTACCCTTGTCAGAGCCCTGCGGCCCCGGGAGAAGCCTGTCCCGAGAAGGAGATCCCTCTGTAAAAAGGGGGTGGGCTGGGCAGGTGGGGTCAGACCAGAGCGAGGGCCCCCGGGGTCTGGGGAAGGAGGGTCCGGTTTCTCGGGGGGAGGACTGTGCAGAGTCAGCTCGGCCCCACAGACACAAACCAAGCTCCCAAAACACAACCCCGTGCGTGTCCTTCAGTCACTGAGGCCGGCCTGCAGACGGGGCACGGATGTCTTGGGGGGGCAGCCCCTGCTGCAACAATGGCCTCGGCCAGGAGTCCGGGGGCCTAAGACACTCGCCCTCTGCCTCCATGTGCTGACGGGTTGGTGGCTAGAGCTCTGCCCGGTTCCCACCTTTCTGGCCCTCCCGTCTGCCTGCAAAGCGGGGCCTGGGCCGAGGCAGGCAGGGGAGGCCGGACCACACGCTGCGAGCCCTGCCCTCTCGGCCTCCCCGCACGTCCTGCCTGGGTCTCCCTCCCCTCACCCGTCGGTCAGCCCCGCCACCAAAGCGTGTGCCCTCAGGAGAGCGGGGAACGCCATCATCGTCCCCGAAGCCCAGGGACGCCCGAGCCGCAGGCCCCGCTGGGAACAGGCCCGACCTGGGGGGGCCGGAGCGGCACAAGGACATCAGAGGCCAGACGGCTGTTAATGAGAGGGGGCAGGGACACGGCGGCTGTGGGGCCCCAGGCCCCGGGAAGGACCAGACTGCCTCGCCGGGGCCGCCCGAGACCCCGCAGAAACCGTCGCTCGCTCCTGCTGGACATGGGCTGGGTTGGGGAGGGTTTGCGGGGCAGGACAGAGCTCGAGCCCAGCTTGGGAGTAAGATTTCGGCGGAAGGGACAGGTGTAGGGGGGACAGGAGCGGGGCGGGCGGCCACGGCCGGCCTGGGGGCCTAGAACACCGCCAGGAGGTGTGGGCTCTCATCCACGGGGCGCCACGGGAGCCTGGGGGAGGTGGCTCGGGACACCCCGGCCGGCCCCTCTTCCCGCTCCCCCACGTCCCGGCACCCCTCCCGGGACCCTGGTTTCCACTGAGACCACTGCTGGCTATGGGCCTGAGGATTATCGATCCCTGATTGATGGCTGGTGGGAAAGCCTCAGTTTTCTGACTCTGGAGGGACTCGTTGAGGTGAACTTCCCCCCTAGGGACGTCTTCACGCGTCTGCCTCTGCGATTCAGAGACGCGGGGCCTGGCGCTGAGGGCTCCTGCTGCCCAGAGGACACGGGCTCGTCCAGACGTTGGCCCTGCCGTCTGGGTCACCACCCGGCCCGGGTCACTTGCTGAACTCTGAGCACAGAACCCGGCCCCCCCTGCAAGACCGGGGCATGTGCTGGTTGCAGGGGCCGAGTGAGTGCGTGCGTGCGTGAGAAGGTGTACAAGTGGGTGTGTGACTGGGTAAGTGGGTGAGTGACTGAGTATGTGAGTGTGAGAAGGTGTGTGAGTAGATGAGTGGGTGTGTGTGTGAGAAGGTGTGTGAATGCATGTGAGTGAGTGTGCGGATGTGAGAAGGCAGGTGAGTGAGTGGGTGAGCGTGTTAGTGTGTGGGTGGGAGACTGAGTGTGCAAGTGAGTGAGTGAGTCACTAGGTGAATGAATGAGTGAATGACTGAGGTAGTGAAAAAGGGAATGAATGAATGAGGGAGGGAGTGAACGAGTGAATGAACAGACGAGTGAATGAACGGACGAGTGAACAGACGAGTGAACGAATGAATAAGCAGACGAGCGAATGAACGAGGGAACCAGTGAATGAGTGAGCGAGCGAGTGAGCGAGTGAGCGAGTGGACGGATGGACGAGTGAGCGAGTGACTTGGCAGAGCAAGGGCAGAAGACGTGGGACCAGAGGCCTGGGCCACATGGCAGTGCTGTCCCAGCTCTGGTGGAGGCGGGGCGCTCAGCCTGGTGCCCGGGCTCCGCCTCCCCGGTTCCGGGGCACGCCTGGCCCCATCTGGGGGTCCCGTCTGGGTGCCTGTGGGAAATCACCTCCTTCAGGCTCCGCCGAGGCAGACGCCTCCTCAGGGAAGCCCTCCTGAAGGCCCAGGACGGGCTGGGGGTTCACCCTCCTCGCTCACGCCCACACAGCCTGCGTGGCACACCCCCCCCCCCCCCCCCCCCCCGCCCCCGGGCGGCCCTCTGTCCCGGCCCTGCCCGTGTCCGGCTCCGCCTCCGAACCTGGATGGGGCCCTCAGGGCAAGGGCCGGTCCAGCTCGATCCAGACCTGCAGCGCAGGGGTCAGGAGAGGCCGGGGGAGGCAGAGCCGACCCCCACGGCGGAGGGAGAGAGCAGGCCGGGCCCCGCACCACGTCTGGTCCACCGGCAGGCCTTTCGAGTGGCCTGGGCCGAGGCCCCAGGCCGCCAAGGAAGAGCGTCCAGCTTTGCCGTCCCGGGAGGGGATGGGAAGGAGCCCAGGGGCTGGCCGTGGCGAGAGGGGTCACCGCGGGCAGCTCGGGCGGCTCCTCCGGGGCCCTTGCCGACGGGCCCTGGGCCATCACGGATCGCCCCCTTCACCTCCATGAAATGGAAAGTGGCACCTCCCCGCCCCCGGAAGCCCAGCCTGCAAAGACTCCAGGATCAGGCAGGGGAGGGTCAGGACTGGGGGGCTGCAGGCAGCGAGTCCTTAAGGGGAGAGTGGGGTGGAGAAGGTTCTGGGCATTATCACGTCTCACGCCCTGCTGGCCTGATCAGTGAGGGAAACTGAGGCCTGAAGAGAGGCAAGTCCTCCTCAGACCCAAGGGCACTCCAGGGCCAGAATTCTCTGAACCCACTGCACCCCAGCTCCCACGGAGCCCGCCTGGTGGCCCTTAACAGACCTGCAAGGCCCCCAGGAAGCAGGGAGGCGGCCAAGAGCCCCGCGGGCGCCATGTGCGCTGCAGCACTGCCCTCTGCTGGCAATGCCTGGAACCCCACCCTGTCCCCGGACACAAAACACCAGGCCACCAGCCGGGCAGGGAGGGCACTGGGGCTGCAACCCCCCACCCTAGGGGCTCCCAGGTGGGGACACTGATGGAAAGTGGGGTGTGGCCAGTGGAAGGATGGGCTGCTTCCCGCTGGCCAGAAGGCTTCCTGGAGGAGGGGGCTTTCGAGCTGGGCCTGGAGAGCTCCTACTGGTGCTGTGACCTCACGGGTCTCACTGAGCTCAGAACAGGGATAAAGCCAGCCCCGAGGGCGCCACCCCACACCGCAGCCTCCCATGCACGCACACACGGCACACCCACACTCACCTTCTCATCGGGCGTGGGAGAAAACTTCTCTTCCTGGGAGTGTTTGGAGAGATCAAAGGGGTAGGACACCACCAGGTCGCCCCCATGGAGGCTGGCTGAGAGCACGAACGGGGTGGTCCGCATCCACTTTATTATCGCCTTGGTCTCGGGGGCCACCTGCCCGGGACAGAGGAGGCCACCGTGGGTCGGGACCAGGCACGCCCCTGCTGGCCACCCCCGGCTATGTCCACAGGCTCCGTCACAGCCGTCTCTGGGCTCTCCGGGCCGGCCTACCCCGCCCTGCCTTCAAGATCTCCTTCCGATGCCACCAGGCTCATGCCCACACCCCCTCCTCACACTGGTTTTCCCCCCTCCTCAGGCCGTCACTGCCTCCAGGCAGCCTGCCCGGGTTGCTGTCACTGAGTACCTGCCGGGCCCAGGGTGTTTTCAGTCCGTGTTCCCTGCATCCCAACGACCCAGTGAAGGGTTATCCCCGTTTCCCAGGCGGGAAACAGACTCAGGGGGCTCAGGCTGCTCTCCTGCGGGCCCCGGGAAGAGCCAGAGCACCTGCCCCCAGGCGCATACCCGTGGGCCGGGCCCAGGCCGGTGCGGGGTGGGGGTGGCGGGGGTGGCTCCTACCTTACCCCACCAGTAGTGCTGCGGGATGGGGATGCGGCTGCTGCGGATGCTCCCGGATGCCTCCAGGCGGTAGAACTCAGACGTCAGGTCGGGGAAGTTACGGTTCAGGTCCAAGTTCTGCGCGTTCTGCCTCCCGCTCGTCCACCCGTTGTAGCCAGCGCCCTGAAAACACAGCCCACCCCAACCTGGGGGTCAGCACACCCCGCCCCGCCTCTTTCCAAAGGGAGGCCACAGGGCTGGGCTGGGCTGAGTGGGAGGTGAGGGCTGCAGCTTTCCTCTGGCTTCAGGTGATGGGCTTGGGAGCGTGTCCGGCCAAGCTGTCCTTGACCTCCTCTCCCACCTGTCTGGCCCTCCCTTCCGGCCGGCCTGCTTGCCGACCCTGCAGCCTTGCGCTGGCCGATCCCCCGCCTGAATGCCCCCAGGAGTCATGTGCACGGCTCGCTCCCCACCTCCACTGGGGCTCTGCTCAAAGTCGCATCAGACAGCTCCCCGCCCTCCAGCCTGCGTGAGATCTCCCCCAGTTTGTCCAGAGAACACGGGTGCTCGTTCATCCAGAATGGCCGGTGTCTGTCCCCACCCTCACGTAGGACCTTGCTGGTGCGGCTGCCTGCTGAACACCCGTCACCCAGAACGGTGGGCGCACAGACCCTCCATGACTGCTAGCCAGTGAACGGATGGGAGCGTGCCCGCAGCCCGCGGGATCCGGTGTGGGGGGCACTCACCTCGGCGGCCGCCACCTCGTACCCGTCGGGGTTCATGGAGGGCAGCAGGTGAATGCGGGTGGTGTTGAGCAGGCGCTGGATGCGGGGACTGCCCAACAGGTACTCGGAGCACAGGTACTGGGCCAGGTAGATGAGCATCTCCCGCCCTGCCACCTCATTGCCATGGATGTTGCCGATGAGCTTCACCTCAGGCTCCACTTGGGGGAGATACAGCGACCTGAGGGGTGATCTCAAACCCTAGGGTCCCCGGAGACTTGAGGGCCCACGTGGCAAGGCTGGCGGGATGCTTGGGGACCTGGCCATACTTGTTTTGGCCCAAGCATCTCTATGACTCATGTCTCATCAAAGTCACTACTTACTAAGCTCAATTCCTACCTTTAGCTGTGATTATTAGCAGGACACACCAAGGATATTAACTAATAATATACGGTGTCGTCGCTCTGTGTGAATGTTATTCATAGGCACTTTCCACATTTGTGAAGTGAGTTAGGGTGTACATTGGTGCTGAGAAGGGAAGGCAGCTGGCCCTCAAATGAATGGAAGGGGGGAAGAGAAGAAAGAAAGAAAGAAGGAAAGAAAGAAAGAAAGGAAGGAAGGAAGAAAGGAAGAAAGAAAGAAAGAAAGAAAGAAAGAGGGGGGAGGGAGGAAGGGAGGGAGAAAAAAAGGAAGTTAGTTTGGAAGAATGGATGATGGATGGAAGGAAGAAGCAAAGGATGGATTGTGGTTGGAAGGGAAGAGCAGAGCAGGAGCCTGGCAGCCTTACTAACTGTGACCTCATGCAAATCACGTCTCTTCTCTGAGCCTCACGTTGTTCGTCTGGAAAACGGCGTCTCCTTCCCTGGCTGTGCACAGCCCCAGGACCTGCAGCTATGGGAGCAGACACTCACGTGCCTCCTCCTAAATTCTGAGAGTATAAATGACCCTGATGCTTCCCGCAATGGTCACCCCCCCCCCTTGGCTTCTCACAGGGGACGCCCTCACCACACTGCAAAGCCACACACCGGTCTGAAAGAGGAAAGGGTCCTGTCTTCATCCTGGGGCAGCCCGCGAGCCAGGGGGGTATGAGGCGGGGAGTGGGGAGCTCGGAGGCTGGGGTGGGCCAGGGGACCTCTGACCCTCAGCAGGAGCCAGGACTTTGGGCTCATGATGTCCATGCAGCCCAAATACTCGGAGTTGCTGGCCGACCCAGCAAAGGCGTCAGAGCCACTGAACCCAAATGGTATAATTTTCAGTAATCAAACGACCAAGGGTCCGATGGGACCTGCTTCTCGATGGACCCCACGTGCCTCACATGGTCACGATGACAGACCAGCTGAGGGACAGGACCAAGGAAGGGCTCCTGGCAGAGGCCAGAACCAGGCCCCCGTGGCCCAGACATGCCCTCAGTGCCCCGGAGAGGTTCATGGTGGACTTCAGCTCGACACGGGGCACCCAGGCCGCCCCTCCAGGGGCTGAGTCTTTGCTAGAGTATCTTGGATCCTTGAGCCGGTCCCCAGGCCCCCAGGGCCCAGCCTGCCCTCGAGATTTGGTTTCACCGTGAGTTCCTTCCAGCACCTGCGCTCTGGAGGGTCACGAAGTCTGACCTCCTGCTTTGCCGACACCAACGCAGCTCTGGAGGGTGCAATACAATCTGGAATTTTCCACGTAGCTCTGCCTCACCTCAGAACTCAGAAGGGGACCACTACGCCTGACGAGCTCCAGGGGCTGGGGCTTTTTAAATGGACGATGTCCTTCATTCAGATTGCTCTGTGACATCACGTTCACCAAGCAGCTCAAAGGAGCGTAAAGTGTTCGGGACCAAGGGCCACACGGACGTGCCTGGGGTCTGGCTGCAGACCTTGCAGGGCAAGGTGGCAAAAGCCACAGAATGCACGGGGCCCAGTCACCTCTCCCCGGAGACGCACTGGGGCGTCACTTCGCTTCTCCCCGACGCTCACTCCTCGGGGCCGTGCCCTCAGCTCCCACCGCCCCCTCGGGTCCCAGCAGACCCTGCGCCACGTGGCCATGTGCCCCGGGGCACCGAGCAGAGCGCAAACGCTTCCTGCTCCCCACCTCCCGCCCCCCCATCCCTGTCGTGACCAGGATCCCACACCCGGGCTTGCGCACCCCAAGCCGGGTCGGCCCAGAGCCCTTTGCCAGAGGCCAGCCCACCCCCGGACCTCTCCCTCGGGCAGCGACAGCAGCCCCGGCTTACTCAGCTCGTGCTGGCCGGGGCGGGCCGAGAACTCGATGACCAGCAGCTCCTTGCCGTTGAAGCTGCGCCCGATGCTGTAGGTCTTGGCGATGTGGGCGCAGCGGGCCGCCGTCCGACGCAGCACGCGCACCATCTGGGCGTAGGAGTGGTGTGTGAAGTGGATGAAGGTCGGGGGCAGGCCCGAGGGCAGCACCTCCTCCTCGTCCAGGCCTCCTGGGGAAGAATGGGGGTGTTGGGGGAGCCTCCGGTTCCACGCCCCTGGCCAGTGCTCACCCACCGGCGGGGTCGCCCTCCTGCTGGTGGCCGCTCTGTCCCCCCCCCCACCCCGCTCCCCTACAAGTCCCGGAACCCTCGTTGCCCCCTCCCCTGCCACATTCGGGAACTTGGGGGGCCCCTGGAAAGGCTCCCCAGCCCATCTGCTGGTGTTTTTCATCACCGTTCCCTTTATAACACTTCACATCCACAGCTAATAACAGCACCTAACAGATGGACACAGCAACACAGTTCCTAAAGTCGTTACGATTAAAAGTACTAGGTCGTGGGGGCGCCTGGGCGGCTCCGTCGGCTGAGCCTCTGACTCTTGATTTGGGCTCAGGTCACGATCTCATGGTTCGAGAGTTCGAGCCCCACGTCGGGCTCTGGGCCGACGGTGCAGAGCCTGCTTGGGACTCTGTCTCTCTCCCTCTCTCTCTGCCCCTCCCCCCCCCACACGGACACTGTCTCTCTCTCTCAAAATGGATAAACAAACACCGAGAAAGAAAAGCACTACATGGTTACCAAGGAAACCGTGTAAAACACAGAACCGGACACAGAGAAGAAGACACGCCTGCAGAAAGCCCAGCCCAGAGCACACGGCGACTTGGCGGGCAGCCTCCGGACCGCGTGGGCGCTCCCCACGGACCCCTAGCCGTGGTCGCAGCACCGGAGCAGGCTCCTCTTCTGCTCTGTCCGCACGGCTCCACCGTGGAAACAGTCTCAGCCCCTCGCCGGCCCAGCAACCACAGCTCCAGAGGGCTCCTCACAGACCCCCCCACCACTGCTATGTCGCAGCAAGTGTCAGCGATGATCAGTCCAGCAGTGAGTGTGCCTGTGCAGGGCACGGGGAGGAGGGAGGAGGGAGGGGAGGGGAGGAGGAACAAAGGAAAGGAGGAGGAAGGAGGGGGAGGGGAAGAAGAGTGGAGAGAGGGGGAGAAGGAGGGAAGGGGAGGGGAAGGGAGGGAGAAAGAATGAAGGGAGGAGGAAGGAGGGAGGGGGAAGGAAGGGAGGAGGAGCGGGAGAGGAGGGAGAGGAGGAAGAAGGGGGAGTGAAGGGAGGGAGGGGAAGAAGGGGAGTGGAGGGGAGAGGAGGGAGAGGAAGGGAGGAGGAGGGAGGGAGGGGGGAAGGGAGGGAGGAGAAGAGGGGGAGGAGAGGGGAGAGGAAGGAGGAAAGGGAGGGAGGGGAGGGGAGAGGAGGGAGGGGAGGAAGAAGGGGGAGTGAAGGGAGGGAGGGGAAGAAGGGGAGGGAGGGGAGAGAGGGAGGAAAGGGGGAGAAGGGAGGAGGGGGAGGGGAGAGGAGAAGGGAGGGGAGGGGAGAGGAAGGAGGGGAAGGGAAGGGAGGGGAGTGGAAGGGAAGGGGGAGGGGAGGGGAAGGGGGAGGGGAGGGGAGAGGAAGGAGGGCAAGGGAAGGGAGGGGAGTGGAAGGGAAGGGGGAGGGGAGGGGAGGGGAGGGGAGAGGAAAGAGGGGAAGGGAAGGGAGGGGAGGGGAAGGGGAGGGGAGGGGAGAGGAAGGAGGGAAGGGAGGGAGGGGAGGGGAGAGGAGGGGGAGGAGGAAGAAGGGGGAGTGAAGGGAGGGGAAGAAGGGGAGTGGAGGGGAGAGGAGGGAGAGGAAGGGAGGGGAGGGAGCGAGGAAACGGGGAGGAGGGACGAGGAGGGGGAGGGGAGAGGGGGGGAAGGGAGGGGAGGGGAGAGGAAGGAGGGGAAGGGAAGGGAGAGGAGGGAGTGAGGGGAGGGAGGGAAAGGAGGGGAGGGGAATGGGAGGAGGGGGAGGGAGGGAGGGAAGGGGAGAGGAGGGAGAGGAAAGGGGGGAGTGGAGGGGAGAGGAGGGAGGGCAGCTCCTCCCCACGCTTTTTGAGGCCTCCTGGGGAGCAGGCCCTGGGCTCCCGGGTGGGGCCCGCGCCCCCTGCCCAGGGCACCGTCACCAGCTGTCCCGGTGTCTGGGCGGCCGACTCGGCCCGCGGGCTGGTTAACAGTTAATGCTTCTCCGAGCGTCTGGCTTGCCCTGTGCTTTTCTTCCTGCTCGAGACACGCTTTTGGGGGAGGAAGCAGGCAGACGGAACCAGCAATTTGGTGGCGGGATTGCCCAAAATAATCCCCCTCCGGCCAAGTCCGTGGGCTCTCCCCGGGCGCGGCCTTGGCCCCACGGGGACGTCTGGTTCCCTTCCTCTGCAGCCACCGCACGAAGCGCGGCGCGTGGGCCCGCGGCCCCGGCACTGAGACCCATGGGGCGACAGGGCCCCTCCGGGCCAGATCCAGGGTCGGTCCCGAGCCCCACACCCGGCCACGAGCGGCACGACTGCGCGCGGGGCTCCCCGGAGGCCAGCACGCACGCGTGCTCGGATGTCCGTCCGTGTCCTCCCTGCCGTCGCCAGCGTGCCCGCCCGGAGCCACGTCCACGGCAGGCGCTCAGTGACCGTGCGGCATCTGCCCCGCCGTCCGTGACCCGCCTGCTTCGCGCCAGCTCTGCCGGGCGGGCGCCCGCGCCCCTGCTGCCCCCCCCCCCCCCCCCAGAGCCTCCTCTTCGTCATCCAGGACGTGAGGTCGCGGCAACCTGACCGCTAGCCGCGGGACGCGAGTGCGGACGCCGGGATCGGCCCCCGTCCCGCTGTCCCGCACGGCCCGGAGCGGCACACGCTGGCCACCCGCGGCCGCGGCCGCTGAAATTCGTGAGAGGCGAACACACTCAACACTGAGATCCTCGACGGCACGGAACACGTTCCGAGCACGCGTGCGCGGGCTGGGCCAGCTCACGAGAGAACGATCCCACCGCCGCCGGAAGTTCCGTCAGCCAGGGCTGCTGTGGGTGTCCCAGGAGGGCAAGGGGCCCCGGACACCCGTCCCGCTTACCCGGACGCCCCGCCAGGGCGCACGGCAGACGGCGTGGCGGGCACGCGCTCCAGCCCTCACGCAGGGCTCACTCCCCCGCAGCGTCCCCGCCAGGCGGTCCCCCCCGGAACCTCCTTGCACGCCTCCCCGAGACGAGCAGCAGCTCGCCACCTCCCGGGGCTGCCCCTCGCACCCCTGCCTGCGGCTCTGCGGCTCATGCACCGGAGACACCGAAACCCCGCCCTCCAAGCCCCGCCCACTGCCTTCCTGAGCCACGCCCCCCGCCCCAGGATCCCTCCGCCCCACATCCACGTGGGAACATGCAGTCTTTCGGGCCGGCCACAGGCAACCCCAGGCTTTGCCCAGCAGGCCTCGTGGGGGAAGCACCCTCCCACGGCAGCCTGGGGTCCGGCCACACTCTCCCTCACACCCGAGCTCCGGCCCAGCCTCTGAGGCCCCCCCATGGCGGGGGGGGGGGTGCTTTCCCCACCGTGACTCGGTTGTCCCACCCGAGGGCACCAGCGCAGCCCCCGGGGCCCCGCGCACCTCGCAGCTTCTCCAGGGGGTCGTGGCAGCCCTCTTCCACGCTCGCAAAGTAGCTGCCGCAGTCGAGGAAGTAGGGCCAGGCCATGTCGATGGCGTCGAAGGCGGGCTGGCAGGCCTCGCGCAGGTCCTCACACACGTGCCGGCAGGGCCTGTGCACGCGGCCGCCCCCACACCGGGGGGCCAGCACGGCGCAGCCCAGCAGCCGCAGGTCGGGATTGCACTGGCCCTCCAGGAGGTGGTGCAGGACGCTCAACAGGATGTACTCGGAGCTGGACTCCACCGCCTCCCGGGACCGGAGCCCCAGCAGGGTGGGGAAGGCCGTGTGGTTGTAGGCGACGTCGCTGCAGGTCCGGAGCTGCGGGTCCACACACGTGGCTGGGGGCAGGCGGGGTCACTAGGTCACTCCCTCCCTCCGCGACCCGCAGGGTCATCCGTCAGACGCAAGCCAGCCAGCATGGGTCGGCCGGGGCTCCCCTGGGGGAAGCCAGAGCCCGGGGCGGGATGGGGGGGGGACAGACGGGGCTCCTGAGACCGACTAGGCTCACTTCCTCCCGAGTGAAACCCGGGCAGGCCGCCCTGGGCCTCCGCTTCCACAGCTGCAAGATGGGTGCAACCAGCCTTGCCGAGGGTCGGAGGCACCGGGACGCACGAGAGAGGCCAGCAGACCCGGGTTTGGCAGAAGCAGGCGCGAACCCTCCCAGACTCACAGCCCCAAAGCCAACGAGTCCTCGCGGGTGCGCCCAGCTTGAACCGCCTCGTGTCTCTAGGAAAGTGACTGATGCCTGAGTGGTTAGCTCGGGCCCAGGGCCTGAAGAGAGGGCTGGGTGAAGACAGCCACGGCCTCGCCCGGCCTGACCCCGTTCCGCGTCTCCCCAGGATGTCCGGGGTACAGGGCCTTGGGCGTCACCGGGCATTTTCACACCCGTTCGTGACTCCCATGTCTCCAGCCCGGGGTGCAGGGGCCCGTCTGCCCCGCAGGCCTCCCCAGGATGGAGTTAAGTACGCTGTTGTCCCCACGCCACCCCCCCCCATGTTCCACGTGTGGCAGCTCATCGTGCAAGTTACGAGATTTTGCCACTTTTCTGTGTCAGAGTCTAAAAGGACCAGGTTCTTTCTACTCAGCATTTTTCTGCTCAAAGCTTTTTACATGTGTCATTGACTTTCATACTGAGAAAATACTCTCCTGCTTTTCAAAAAAAAAAAAAAAAACCTGCCCCCCCCCCTTAGAATACAGGGGATGCCCACGTGGACCGACGCCAGCCGTGAGGGGAGCAGGGATGTCTAGAAGGAGCACTTTCTGGGGAGCTGGGGCACAGCCAGGGTGGAAAGCCCCAGCTGCCCACAGGGAAGGTCCCTCTTTCGTTTTGTCTGAGCTCCAGCTTTTTAAGAAGGGCTTTGGGTTTGATGATTGGGCCTTGTTACTAATCACCGGCTCGGGAACCGTGGGTCAGCTCTCTAAGGGGCTTGGACAGCGTCGAGGGGCTGCGTCGCTCCCACAAAACAAAAGGGAGAGAAGTCCGCGTGCCGTACCACTGTCTGTAGCTGAGGGCCCGTGGCATTCACCTGGAAAGAGAAATGTCATGCTGTTAGGGGCGCGGACCCGTCATCCCGTCCCCCTGAGAGTATGCACTGAAGACAGCCCGTCGCTTACACCCCGTGTCTCGCCAGGTCTGCACCACAGCCCTCCAGTGCCGAGGGAACCGTCACCCGCCCTCCGCGGGTGAGGACACCGGGTCCCCGACAGGTGCCACGAAGCGCCTAAGGAAAGACAGCCGGAGCGCGGTGCGGGTTCTCTGCGTCCATCTGGCCCCAGAGCCTGGGGCAGACCGGCAGGGTGCGGCCAGACCCGCTCGCCGGGACACGGGAGCCCTGGCCGAAGGTGTCCCCCGGTCCCCGAGCTGGAAACACCCCCGCGGCGGCCTGGTCTCAAGCTTCCGGCAGTTGGACAACCAGTCCCGGCAAAACTCTTGACTCTTTAACAAGGAGTTCTAGAATCCTGTGCCACACGTGGCTCTGCCCCACCGCTGACTCTGACCCCACGTCATTCAAAGCCCCTGAGCGTCACACGGGTGCCTGCTCCCTGCCTTCCAGAAAGCTCTGCAAGAGCGGTGCTCCACCGTGTCCTGAGTTGGAAAGAGTTTCCTCTTCCCAGAGAAACACACAAAACTCCCCAAGGCCCCGGCAGTGAGAGCCCTGGGAAGGCCAATAAAACCAATCTTCATCGGTGCCACCCACCCAGTCCCTATCAGAAGGTCCCCGGTGTTCTGGGGGCTCCGAGAGGGAGGAGCTGATCCGGAGAGATGGAAATCGGCGTCAGATTTAGAGCGTGGCTGGCCCCAGACCGCCCCCCGGGCAGGAGTCCCAGGAGCAGAGGGCAGGATGGGGGGCCAAAAAAGTGGGAGCCCAAGGGGGAGGCAGGTGCAGTGGGGAGCCCAGAAGGTTAGACGCGCAGGGAAAAGCCTGTGTTCTAATCCTGTGACGTCACGCACAACCCAGGCCTGACCCACGAGTCTGAGAAGGGTGGGAGCCCCTGGTCCCGGGGGGCTGGCCAGGCAGCTCCCCTTTTCAGGAACCCCTGCACGCGGTTCGCCCTCCGCGGACCAGGCAACCGCAGCCCGGGCCCCGCGGCAGGCCAGCTCCCGGCGCTCTCGCGGGCCGGAGACTACAAGGCCGCCCCTCGCCGCCTGGCTTCCACTCCCAGCCCTGGTGACAGAGGAGACACTGGACTGGGCACGGACCATCCACGGGAACACCTGTGGCCCTGGGGCTCGCCCTCCCTCCCTGTGCGAATAATAGGGGGCCCAGTGAGAGAAATTATTCTCTGGCCTTGGGAAAGGCGGCAGGCAAGAGAATAATTTTCCTCAATCTTCCTCAATTCTGCCGGCTCTAATACAACAGGGGGCTACAGTGTGCCCGCCAGCGCCCTCGGGTCCCCGAGGATGAGCGCACTGGCGGTGACAGAGCTGGGGGACCCCGGGCGGCAGAAACCGCCTTCCCCCCTCAGCACGCAGGGGCGGGCGTTTCTGGGCTCCCACCCGACACTGCCCGGAGCTCCAAAGTCTTGAGGGTCTGACGTGCTCCCCGATTCGTGCCCACCTTGAGGGAAAAAGGAAAGAGAAAGAAACTGACCCAGCACCCTGCTTGGGACATCGCGGGGTTACCTGGCCACCTCGTGGCTGAAGGCCCCAGGCGATGCCAGAGCAGAGCAAAGGATCAAGTCTGTGCAGGGCCCCGCGTGCAGGCATCCGCGCCCCACGTTGCCCGGGTGGCGTTTGCCCTACCGAGATGCACGCTCAGTCGACTCCCTGCTACAGCCCGCGTGAGCACGCACGGGGGCGGAGGCCGTGACCCAGAAGGTCAGCGCACGAGCCCGGGGCCTCACGACGGCCGGCCGGGCCGAGGGCCCCTGACCCCGCTCCCTACGCCCGCATCCGCAGAGGGCGCCTGTGCCTGCACTGAGCTGCGGGTGGCCCAGTCTGCAGATCCGTTGAGACCCTGGGCACGTCCAGTGAGCAGGACGCCCCCTTGGCCCGCGGGCCCCGCAGCCTCAGGAAACCAGGAGTGGAGAAGTGACCCCCACGTCTGCCCCCTCAAAATTACCACGGGCCACCCAAGTGGCTGGATCGGAGTGGATGCGACAAAGGGTCCCTCCGGGTTTTAAATGGCTTCAACCTGTAACTGAAGTTTGGGGATCGGGTGCCTTTCTCGGCCTCAGTTTTCTCATCTGTGAAATGGGGGTGACGATAGGGCCTGCCCGATGGGGTGACACCTGGGCCCAGTAAGGGCTCCACAAACAGTAGCTCAGGGGGCTCACAGGCCGGAGGAGGGACTGGCCACCGTGTCCTTGATGTCCGTGGGATGGACACATGGGAGGCATCTGCCGACTTGGGCACCAGGACTCCCAGGGTGGCGGCCAGGAGCCAGCCAGCTAGACGGACGGACGGATGCGCGTCCTGGGGCTGCTGTTACCAAGTCCCACAAACTGGTGTAACAGACGGCCCGGTTCTGGAGACAGCGGCCTGGAGGCCAGGCCCTTCTGCAGGATCCCGGGGAGGGTCCTCCCTGCTCCCCCCGCCTCTGGGCCCCCCGCCGATCCTTGGCGTGCAGCTGCATTACCCCCATCATCACATGTCCCTCTGGTGGGTCTAACGTCTGTTTCCTCCTCTTCTAAGGTCACCAGTCACTGGATTTGGGGCCCACCCTGCACCCGTATGACCTTACTTTACTCGGACTGTACCTGCAAAGACCCCATTTCTCAATACGGTCACAGACACAGGCACGGGGGCGTTAGGACTTCAACGTTTCTTCACCGGTGCGTGGAGGGGGTCACACGGCTCCACCCTTAACAAGAGGCAGGCCCCAGGGTGTGTTTGCGGGGAGCTGAGGGGCTGGGGCGGGGTCAACACAGGAGTCGGCGGGTCTGGCCGCACCGGGCAGCGTGCCCCCGCTAGCCACGTGGGGTCACCGGGAGCTCGAAGCACCCGGTCCATGCCCCCACGTACCGTACGTGTTAAGTGCTCATCAAATCTCAGACTCAGTCCTAGAAACAGGATGGAAAATACTTGATTCGTGGGTTTTGTACTGAGGACGACACACTGAAACGTTACATCGGCTGACCCAAAACTTGTTATTCCGGTGAATTTCACCTGCTTCTCCTTACCTCTTTAGTAGGACCCCTAGACGGTGTGGAACCGTCACGGGTTGGCGTCCTTCCCTGCAGATGGTGCTGATTCTCTGCCCTCGGGCGGTTCACACATGCCTCTTACACTAGGTGACCACAAGGTGTCAGCATGTCTTTGACGGAGGGACCCAGGCTGACCTGGGGCTGGCCGGCTCCCTCCCTTCCTCCCTCCCTCCCTTTTTTTTTTTTTTTTTTAGTGTTTATTTATTTTGAGAGGGAGAGAGCGTGTGTGTGCGTGAGTGGGGAAGGGGGGCAGAGGGAGAGGGAGAGAGAGAATCTCGAGACGTAGGTCTCGAGCTCACAATCCCGAGATCATGACCTGAGCCAAAATCAAGAGCTGGACATTTAACCCACTGAGACATCCAGGTGCCCCTCCGTCCCTCTTAAGTGGAAGATAGTCCCGGCCAAGGACTCCTCTAACAGATGAGACACCTGAATGGGGCCAGAGAGGTCAAGCCATCTGCCCAAGGCTGCACAGCAGAGAAGAGGACTAAGGATTTGAACTCAGAACCGCCTGGCCCCCAGCAGCTTGAACGTTGCCTCGGCCCCCTAGGCCCCCCGTGAAGACCTGGGGAAAGGCAGGAGGGGAGGGTCCAGGCCTGCTCTGAGGCGCCAGGACAGGTGCAGTGGGGACACGGATAGAGTCCTCAGGTAGAGCAGCCTGGACACAAGCCGCCGGGCCCCCACCCCCCGCCAGCCTGCCGTCTGGAAAAGCCACTCAGCTTCCTGGGACCACACACGCTCCTCTGTCAGGAGTGAAGATGAGGCTGGAGGGTCGATTTATTCTGGAAACGGTCACCAGTGAGGCCACAGGGCCCCGGCCAGAGAGCCGCCCCGCCCACCCCTCAGGTGAGGAAGTAGCGTCTTCGCCCTGGGAAAAAGACTGGCCTGGGAGAATCTCCTGGAGGAGGGGGCCGTGCTCCCTGACTGGCCCGATTCTAGACAGTCGCTGGGGTCTCACGGGCCCAGGGGGAGGTCCCTTCACAACACAGTGTGAGTTCCACCCACACTCCCCGTGTGCACCTGAGCACACGGCACGCACACACCTACACTCTCCGCCTGGGCCTTTCTGCAGAAATGGGGGGAGGGAAGGAGGGGCGGCGAGGGTCGCAGGTGGGGTGAAAATCCAGACGGAGAAGGAAAAAAAGGAAAGATCGGCATCGGCGCATTTGAGACGGGCGGTTGGCCCCTGGCACGTCCACTTGGCTGGACTGAGCAAGTGCTCAGGTGTCCACAAAGCCTGCACTTGAGAGATTTCAAATCTGACGCCCCGGAGCCCTGTGTCCGGGGGACCCCCACCCTCTGGGGACAGAGACGTCTGCTGCTGATAAGGACTCTGAGGACTGGGGACTGGGCACGTGGATACAGGGGAAACCAGCCCACTCCGGGAGGGCGGGTGTGGCTGGGACCAGAGCCCAGGACTCCAGGACCCCCGCCTGGCCGGCACCCCACACTCTCAGGTGAGACCACCTCCCCTCCAGGGTCCCTGGATGTCACCTTTCCCCCTGCCCCAGAGCCCTCCAGGCGCACCGCCTCCCTCCCAGGTGACCACGCCCCCTCCCTGGAGACCCAACCCCTCCCAGGCCCTCAGAGCCCACTTCCGGAGAAACTGTTGCCCACATCAGGGCGGGGGAGGGAGGGAGGGGTCTGGACAGGGTTTGCGGTGGCCCACGGGGCTGCCCCTTCCTGGAGGGAACAGGGATCTTGGCTGCCCTCTCCCCTGTGAAGTCCTGACACCTGCTCCCTAGGACCCCACCAGCAGGGCGCCCCACCTGCTGTGCGCTGACCCCAGGAGGAGGACAACCCTGGCCTGGGCACGGCACCCGTCCGCTGCCCCAGTTGCCTGCTGCGCTCCCCTTGGGGTCCCAGCCCCCCTCTACCCTGCGAGCCCAGTGCCCCCTCCCAGCTGGCCACGAGGTCCAAGGTCACGGGCGCCCCTCGGGGACGTGCTCCGGGGCCAGGGGTCGAGCGCGGGGGTCGGGAGTGGGGGGAGGGAGTTCCCGGCGCGGGGTGGTCCGCTTACCGGCGCGCCCCCGGCCGAGGGGGCACCCCGGCCCGGCGGCGACAGCGGCCAGCGAGGCCAGCAGCAGCAGCGGCAGCGGCAGCGGCGGCGGCGGCGGGGGCGGCATGGTGGGCGGCGGGCAGGCGGCGGCAGGAGCGCAGTGATGTGGCACTCGGGCCGCGGGGCGAAGGCCGCTGGGCTCCCGCCCCCCAGGAGCGCGAGCGTGGAGTCGGGTTACAGCGGGCGGAGGGACAGAGCCTCGCGCCCGCTTCCGGCCCAGGGCCCGCCCCCTGGGCTGGGCGCCCCCCTGGGGCTCGGCTTCCCTCCCCCCTGAGGTCCCCCGGGAGCCGACCTCCGCGCCCCCTCCTCATCCCCGCCGGCAAACCCCTGTTTCCGGACACGATGGATCTGGGGGCCAAGTGGGTCCTGCCCCCGTGCTGACCCCCGCCGGCCAAGAACCCGGCCAAGTCACTCCTCTGTCCCGTGAGGGGAGGAGGCAGTGTCCCCGGCTGCCCCCACCGCGGCCGGGGTGTGGGTGTAGGAGAAGTGTCTGTGGGGGACAGACGTTTAGGCACCGGGAGGGGGCAGGCGGCTCCGAGTGGCCTCGGGCAACCCCTCACCTCTGAGCCCGTCCGTGTCTGCGCCCTGGGGAGAGGCCCCTCCTGGCCGCTGTGGCAGAGCCCGGCAGGGCGCCTGGCACCAGGGCCCTCGGTGAGATGAGGCGGCCCCACTCAGCCGGCCAGAGGAGGCCACAACACCAGCCAAGCGGTGGCAGGGAGTCCCGGGGTGAGCCCCCCTCCCCACCGGATGAGGGGGCACGGGCCACGCGACAGGTCCTCCGAGAGCCCAGGGTAGGTGCCCCTGCCACCCTGCCCGGTCCGCTCTAGGGGTGCAGGAGGATCCTTCCCACCCACCTCCCCCCCCAGCCCCTGCCTGCGGCCCCGAAGCCATCTGGGCAGGAAACCCAAGGGGCCTGGGAGGAGGGAGGCTCGGGACCCGAGGGGAGGGAAGCCTGGGCCCCGGAGCCCCCCGCTCACTGGACGCCCAGAGCCTCGCTCTCTTCCAGGGCCAGCGCCGCTCGGGGACGCGGCCAACGCCTTTGAAGCACCCGCTTCGCGGAGCCGGGCAGGTGCTGGCTCTGCCGTCCAGATGTGCACACATCTGCCTGCCAGCCACTTGTCACGGCCCCACAGCTGCCGTCCAGCCCCTGGTGCCTCGCGCCCTGGGCCGCGGGGACGATGCCAGCTTGGACACGGGTCTGCGTGCAGTCACCTGGGCCGGGCCCCTCCCCCGCCGGGCTGTCAGCCCAGAGGTCCTTCAGCGGCCACGTGCCTTTCCGGGCCTCCTTTACCAACCGTCCCGGGCGGCCGGGAGGCCCGGCGGTACAGCCAGATGTCGCCCAGCCCTTTGACGAGCCCCTTGGCCCGAGGCTGGGCTGCCCCTGACAGTGCGTGTGATGGCAGAGAGGTACAAAGGACGCCCGTCCCCGGCTCGGAGAACACGCCCCCCACTCCACCTCCTTGACTCTGCCCTTCCCGGCTCCGTGCTGCCCTCTGTCCACCCGGACCGCAGCCTCGTCCTTCCGGAAGTCTCTGGGCTTGCTCCAGCGGGGATCCCAGGCACTTCCCTTGGACTTTCCCCTCGGGGGTCTCCAGTCCTAGCTGGGAGGGCGAGTCCAGACCCCGGCTTGCCCTTCCCGCGAGCCACCCGGTGAGGTTTTTCCCTCCTCCCCCGGGTGCCAGGGAGGCACGTGAGGGTCCTCGCTGTCCCCCCTTTCGGGCAGGCTAAATCCTCGCGGACACCGAGCCCGCAGCCCCCCGGCGGCCAGATTTGCGCAGGCGTCCCCTAACTACAGCCCTCACGTGGGGTTTGGTTTTCTGTCTGAATGGGGCATAAGACGGTGGCACCGTTGTAAGCCAGTGGCATCTGAGATTTGGTGGAGACAAAGGGCCGTGAGCTGTTGTGATTTTCAAGGACCCAGTGGGTCGAATCTGCCAACCCCCCGTGGGACCAGTCTCTTTCCTCCCCGGTTAAGCTGTTGGAAGGAACGGTCTCTCACCCCAGGCTTCTTGTCCACGAGGGGAGGAGGACACCCCACCAAACGGATGGGCAGCAGGTTGGCCCCCGCCCAGCCCCCCGCCCGCCCCGGCCCTGTCCGGGCCCGGCCGCTCACGGCCAACTGGCCCAGAGGGACGGGGAGGCACCACGAGGAGGGGGGCAGGTGAACCGGCCGACGCACCCAGAGAGGGAGCTGCGGGAAGGAACCCGGATTCGCCAGCAGGCAGTGGAGCTCACGGCACTGCACTGCTCGCGGAACAAGCCGCGAGGGGCAGAGCCCCGTGGTGTCACGGGGAGAGCACGGACTCCGCCATCCCTCAGGGGTCACTTCGTCAAGTGGCTCACTCAGAGCCCGTGGCTTCCATCGGTGAGCCTGGCCGCCCCCCCCAGGAAGGAGTCATTGCCCATCTCGGGGCTCACAGTGATGGGGGGGCTGCAGGTGCCCAGCTGAAGCGTCAAGGCCCCTGGGAGCAGCAGCACCCAGACCCAACCCTCCCCAGGCTTCCTCTGGGACAGCACTCAACTCACTGAACTTAGCCCGTCTCTCTTCCAGAGAGCTCTCCCAGGACGGACTCCGCACCGTCCCCGCTGGGCGCTGGGGAGACATTCTCCTCACACGGCCTGGCCTGGCCTGGGGTCTGGGGGCGCCGGATGCCGCTGGCCGGTGCCCTGGGAAAGCACAAGGTTTGCAGGACTGACTGGTCCTCAGACAGCTGGCTCGGGCTGCTGCAAAGGCCCCTTGGCAGAGAAACCAGAGGCTTTTGAACAAAATGTTTATGGATTCACACGGTGCTCGGGACAGGACACCGTCCTGCAAGGCATTTAAACTATCTTTCAAATTAAAAAAAGATTGAGGCGCCTGGGTGGCTCAGTCGGTTAAATTTCCGCCTTCAGCTCACATCGCAGTTTCATGGTTCGTGGGTTCAAGCCTCACGTCGGGCTCCCTGCTAACAGCACGGAGCCTGCTTCGGATTCTCTGTCTCCCTCTCTCTCTGCCCCACCCCCCCCCCATGTGCTCACACTCTCCCTCTCTCTCTCTGTCAAAATAAATAATAAACATAAAAAAAAAATAAAGGCCACAAACCCCAGGCAAAAGATAATATGGTGAGAGAATGTTCTAGAATGCCCAGCGTGGGCATTATAATAGTGCTCTCCGGGGAGGCATCTGTGCCTGAGTGGCTTTCTGGAAAACTCCCTGGTGGCTTCCGGGAAGGCAAAACAGGAGAACAACATCCACCTGCAAGGACTCTTGTCTCTTTCCAGCCGTGGCACCCTCCCCAGGACAGGATGCGCGTATTTCCTCTGCTGGATTTAAGGCCTGAAGAGCGTACTGGAACGAGGCTGTGAAGCGTGGGGCATGCTCTCCCCAGCCCAAGTGAAGTTCTCAGGGAGGAGAGAGGCCTTCAACTTGCAGGTTCATAGCCCGGCTCCGAGTTACATACGACACAACGGAGGCCAAGCTCTCCTTTGCAAGCACCGGGGGCGTCTCGGGGACCCCCAGGCTCCAGGCCCAGCTGCGAACCCCCCTGCGAACCCAGTGACTTAGCCCCTCGACGCCCCTCACAGCTGCAGTTGCCAGCCCAAGGCTGGAATGTGGTTTTCACTGAACTGCCTGGGTGGGGGGTTTTTTAACCGCTTCCTGACCACACATCTATAGTTGTCATTAGTCCTAAAAAATAATTTGTTTTATTTGAATTGCGCTGCAGACCTGATGAGCACTTAAGTATGTCCGGCTTGCGGGAAGGCCCTGGGGAAGCAGCCCAGTGACACCCAGGTGGTCGGGACGGAACCTGCACCAGGCTACGGACTGCTCCCACCGCCCTGAGGGGCCGAAGGGGCTGACTGCCGTGCGCGTGTCTCCAAGGAGCGAGCTCAGGACCCGTCTCCCCCCGGCCCTCGGCTGAGGGGCCAGCGCTGCGGGCTGCGGACTGTGCCACATCCCACGGGCGAGGCCCTACCCGAGAGCCCGCCGACCGCGTGGTGGGCCCAGCCCCAGTTTCGCGGGGACGGCTGGGGCCGGAAGAGGCCAGCCAACGGCAGGGGGCGGGAGTGAAGAGGAAATTGCGAGCCTTCACCCCTTCCCCCCCCGCCCCGCACAACACACCTCTGCAGAGGACCGACTTAACACCGCACACCTTTCTATTTCTGAATTGTGAACTAGATGCATGTGCAGTTCCCAGACACGGTCCCCTGGGCGCATTTAGTGACAGCGGCAGTGGGTGGCCCCACCGGGGCGTGGCCCCCTCGACAACCAGCCTGAGGGAAGCCCCCGCCTCTCCCGGCTGCGCCAGTGCTGGGCAGAGCGGCTGCGGCGGGGACCCGGGGCCCCCCTCTCCCGGCCGCTGTCCCGTGGCACACCCGGGCTCCGCCTGTGGCCGCAACCTCGACCATCTCGTGGACGTGGTCCAGAGGCTCCGCGGTGGTCTTGAGAGAAAAGCCGGCGTTCGCGTGCTCTTACGTCGTCCTCAGAACAGGCTCTGAGCGCAAACGTATTCCTCACGCCCTTCCCCACTCAAGATTCCGACCCTTCGTAGCAAACAAAAGAAGGCAGGAAGGATGCAGGTGTGACCGGTGAGCCCAGCCCACGTGCGTCGCACTGGACAGAGGGGGGCAGGGGGAGCCGACCGCAAAGTTTCTCGGAGACGGGCGCTTCCTGACCCCGCCTGCCTGCGCTGGAGTGTCCTGCCCTGACCGCAGACTGCAGCCGTGGGATCGGGAGCCCCACGCCAGCCTCCCAGAGAATCTACCCTCCAGAGCCGGAGGCTGCTGCGAGCAAGGGGGTAATATTAACAAGGAGGCTGAAGGAGTGGGCGTCAAGCTGGGCCACCCCAACGGACCCTGAGCAAGCACGGTCACCCGGCCCCTAACAGCGGCCGTCCCTGCGGGGGACACCCAACGTGCGCGCAGCCCTGTGAAGGGTGCCTTCCGACCCACCGTCCCGAAGCACCCCTGCAGCCTGAGAAAGGAGGTGGGGAAACGGAGGCTCGGAGAGGGGCAGCCACCGTCCTAGGGCCACCCGGCCGCCACGCGGCCCAGCCTGGGGCTGAAACGATCCACAGCCGGTGTTACGTCCTCCACCCCGCCACCGCTGCCCCCCACGACCTCTGCCCAAAGCCAAGCCGCCATTTGGGGGTCCCCACCAGCACTCCCGTGGCAGGACCAGGGCCCCGTCCACTAGGCTCTGACGAGTCCCGGCCAGGCCCTCAGCGTTGTCTGCCACAGGCAAACGATGCTCTCGGTGTCCAGAGAGCTGCCGTAGGCAGACGCCGGGTGCGAGTTGGCCAAGCTGGCCAGGACCTGGCGGGAGTGCTGGGGGAGCTGGGGGCACACGCAGGGGTCAGCCGCTGCCTTACCGTAGCCCGGGCGCTGGTTCAGGACGCCCCAGGGAGCATTAACAGTGACCGAGGTCACGAGCTCCACTAGCCTATTGGGAACTGAGCAGGAGTCCGGCAGCCATGGCCACGCTCACATACACACCTGTGCTCTGGAGATGTGGAAGGTTCTGGAATCACGGACGACTACTAAGGCGGCCCTCACATTACTAGCTGAGTGGCTCTGTGCACACGGTCTGAGCCTGGGGCGCGTGTCCCCGGTGAAAGGCAGCGGGGAGTTGAGCTTGGGGACGGCAGCCCGGTCAGCATGCGGGAAGAGTCGCCCGGCCGGGGACCTCCCGCATCAGAAGCGCGAACCGAATCAGAACCGTGCAGCCCTGTGTGTGGACGAGACTCTGAGTGGCTGGTGGTTCAACCCACAAGAATTCAAATACCGAGGGATGTGCTGTTTCTCCCACTACAGCCTCTCCCCCCTCGTCAGGCTGCACGCTTGTTCTGGTTACAAATATTTTAGGGATATTCCCCCGGGAACTGTTTTCAGCCCTGTGTCGCAGTCTTTGAAGGTGGATTTAAGCTGGTTACAAATACCACCAAGTCGCCTCGAGCTGCCCTGTGGTGTGAAGGAAGGTAAAGGAGCCGGGGATGCGGGGACTTTCCCTCTCTGCCTCTTGGTTGTCGCCCTCGGGTTTTACTTGTTCAAGCGACGGTTTGAATTAAGGTCCCAGGCAGGCAGCACGCTGGCCTCCAGGAGGCTTCGGTCTAGGGGCGGGGTGGGGGGGGCGATGGACACGGAGCCGGGGGCCGCTCCCCAACCCAGTCCCTCAGCGCCCCTCCCCCACTGGACACCCCTGCCTGTCCCTGTTGACCTGCATCTCCCGCCAGCAGAACGGAGAGCCCATCGAGGCAGGACTCCCCCAGAAGCTGGCACAAAGCCCAGCGGGCAGGAAGCGCTCAGCAGGCGGTGAGTGAATGAGTCGTAGCCCCTCGTCGGCACTTGTGACAATCGTGACAGTTGTGACAATGGTAAGAGGCTCTATTCCAACCATCGTTTCCATAAAGGGCTTGGGGGCGTGTCACAAAGTGTGAGCTGCCCACTCTCCCGAGTGGACACGATGGACACCAAGGCTCTGTTCTGCGGGTCTTCCTCCTGCACATGTGTGTGCACGCCTACACGCATGCACGCTCCCATAGACACACTTGGGCCCTTGCACACTTATATGACACAAAAGTAAAAGCTGGCAATCGACCCATCGTGGCTGAGTAATCCAGGCTCCCTCATTATTCATTTACAATTTCAAAAGCAAATGCTGAAGCCGGATCCACATGTACGAGCTCCTGAGGCTCCAGCACCTGCCCCTGCACACACACACTCACGCATGCACACACTCCTGCACACACACTCAGTGCATACACACCCCTGCGCGCACACGCGCACACACCCCTGCACACACACTCATGCACGTACACACCCCCTGCACACACACACTCGCGTGCACACACACCCCTGCACACACACTCATGCGCATACACACCCCTGCACACACACTCATGCACATACACACCCCTTGCACACACAGACTCACATGCATACACACCCCTGCACGTGCACACTCACATGTTTACACACCCCTGCACACGCACTCACGTGCGTACAGACCCCTGCACACACATGCGCATACACACCCCTGCACACACAGTCACGCGCGTACACACCCCTGCACACACACTCACGTGTGTACACACCCCTGCACACACACGTGTGTACACACCCCTGCACACTCATGTGCATACACACCCCTGCACACACACTCATGCATATACACACACACTCACATGCGCACACACCCCCTGCACACACACACTCACGTGCATACATACCCCTCCACACACACACGTGTGTGCACAGGCACATGTGTGATGGCACACACAGTCCCATGTACACAAGCATGTGCCCACATCGCTGGATCAACTCGCTGGCTCACAGGAGGCGAACACCACACTGGCTCTGCCCACACGTGCACACACACTGTCCCAAGAATGCGAGACCTTCGCCAGGTGCCGTGTGAAGAAGCACCATGCCTGTGCGTGTCCACCCCCATGTCCCTGGGCCAACAGCCACATGACTCACATCCTGAGCAGTGATTCCGAAGAGCTCTCGGCAGGAGCGTGGCAGAGAGTACAGAGCCCACTGCACTTGGCACAGAAGCTCCAGAAGCCTTCCCCAGCCCCGGGGGGAACCGTGGGTGCCCTCCCAGCGACACCCAACAAGCCAAAGACAGACCTGAGGAGACCAGCTGACCTCACTGGGCATCCTGCAAGCCCCAGGCGGTGCTTGTTTCAACAGCCCCGGGAGCCTGGCCCCATGCCCACCGCCTCCCCACCCCCTTGGGTAGGCAGCCTGGGCCATAGTCGGTCCAGCCCCATGAGGCTGAGGACCACCAGCTCCTCCCAGGAGCCCCTTCCATCAGGGCATCTTTCTGCCCAAGATTCGGTGTGGGGACCACAGCAGGGGCCTGGCCACGGAACGAGAACCCCAGGACCCCTGTAGGCGGGAACATAGACCCAGCGCCCTCATCACGGTACTGGGACAGTGGCACCCACCTGCCCTTCCCATGAGTCCCCAGTCTCCTACAAGCTCCGGGCCAGGGTCTCTGGGCCAGGGTCTCCAGGCAAAGGGGTGGGAGGAAGAACAAAGAGAACACTCACTCAGCCGGTCCTGAGGCCTTGGGCTGCTCCCCCCTCCGTCCCCTCCCCACCCCCCCACCCCCCAGGATCCTGGAATCCATGGCCGGGGATGCTGAGTCTGAGGCCTGGGTTGATCCCAGGCCACCTAACTGGCTTTAAAAATTTGCTAAGATTGGAAAAAATCAGGCGCTAGCTCAGACAGACCTCGCAGCCGCCTGTGACCCAGCCTCAGTCTCCCCTGG
The DNA here is from genome assembly GCF_022837055.1 of Prionailurus viverrinus. Taxonomy (NCBI): domain Eukaryota; kingdom Metazoa; phylum Chordata; class Mammalia; order Carnivora; family Felidae; genus Prionailurus; species Prionailurus viverrinus. The sequence continues at coordinate 894,509 of NW_025927610.1, read as the reverse complement.
ACAGGCGCAGCTTTCTCGTTTGCAGCTAGGGTGTGGGGCTGGCCCCATCCCTGTCCCAGGGCCTTTGACAAGAGCCGGGGTGGGGCCCTGGGTGCCTCAGGTGTGGAGGAAGGGCCCTGGGGAACGTCAGCTTCCCGCCAGGTCCCCAGTAGGGAGACCTCAGGGCCCTGCCCAGCTGAGGCCGAGCCCACCGCCCAGCAGCCCCCAGGTCAGGGGTCTGAGGGCCAGGACCCGCCAGGTCACAGCGAAGGACCCGCCCAAGACGCTGATCTGGCCGGTGGTGGTGCTTCTGCTCCCTGAGGCGGCCCTGCCACTCACTGCGGGGACAGAACAGAGGACAGAAGCCAGGGCACGCGGGAGGGCAGGGGCAGAGCTGAGCAGAGAGCAAGAGCCAGAGTGAGCAGGTTCAGTGGGGATGTCCAGGGTGGAGAGCCCACGGACGAGAGAGAGAAGAGACAACGGGAAGGGGTGGGTTTGGTTCGTAAAGGCGAAATACCGGAGGCCTGGAGGACAGGAAGGAGGGGACGACCCCCCCCCTTCCTCCTCTAAGCGGCTGCCCCCCCCCCACTATCTCTCCCTCCCTCCTGGTACGGGGGGGTCTAAGTCAGTCCTGTAGAGAGGGGAGCAGGTCTGGATCCTCAGGGAGGGAGAGGGTCTGCGTCCTGAGGCAGTAGAGCGGGGGGTCCTGGAGGGGGGCAGCGGCAGGCGGGAGGGGGCAACCGCTGCCAGTAACACCAGCTGGAGCTCCGGCGGCAAATGCGTGCCCAGCAGGGAGCACACAGAACCAGGCAATCCCCCACCCCCGCCTCAAGACTTGAAACCTCCGGTCAGGCAAGGGCACTGGGTCAGCCGGGCAGACACGGGAAGGGGCGTTCAGATCCACGGCCACCTGCCCCCAAAGAGGAGTGACTGACTCCTCCCACGGCGGGGGGAGGGTGGCCGTGGCAACCCTTCTTCCGTGGCTCAGACCTCACAGCTTGTGCAAAAGCTCCCTGGGCACATATTCCACAGGGCAAACCCAGACGCTGAGAGGCATCGGGCCTTCCGGTGTGCGGACTCCCCGAGAGTACAAACGAGCCCGTGTGCAAACCCCGAGAGCAGGCGCAGGGGAAGCCGCACAGCGTGGAACCCCTGGGGTCGGCGGTGGTGCCTGTGGGCTCCTGTGAGCCAGCTGCCAGTGGGGAGCGCAGGAGCCCCTCCAGCGGGCGGGGACGCGCAGGCGGCTACCCGGGTGTAGAGCAACACAAGCACCTGCATGGTGACTACCTCGAAGCGTCCACCGCCTGCAGCGTCTTGAGCGAGGTGAGGCCGAGCACCTGGAAGGCAGCGCAAAGCCCGCAGCGAGGAGCGGGGTGGTGAAGGCGGCAAAGCGCCAGCCCTCGGGCTCGGGGGTCGGGGAAGCGAGCAGGACCCGAAGGCGCGGCTGTCGCTGAGCTGTGATGAGGACAGCACCGCGAACGCGAACGCCGGCAACCGTTCCGGCCCTACCCCAGCCGGGCGTAAGCAGCGCAGCGGGAAACCCAACGCCAGCCGCTGGTCTGCGCCCCTGCTCCTACCGAGTGGGACGCCGCCGAGGTGTTCGGGAAACCCACCGCCTGGCACGCGCCGGGACCCGACGGCGGCAGCACGAAGGGCTGGCCTAGCGCCCGGCAGCAGGGGGCCCGGGAACAGGTTCACCAGGAAAACGCCGGAGGCGCGCGCTTGCCGCTCGGCTCCCTCCGTAAGCGCAGCAGAGCAGCACCAGCGCGATGGACAGCAACGGCGCGGCAGCTCCAGCGCCAGCAGCCCGGCCGGCAGCGCCTCTCCCGGGCCCCGGGGGCGCGAGCGGCTGGCCAGGCGCCCCGCGGAGCAGCAGCGGCAGGGACCTGTGCTCGGTGGTTCCGCCCCGGGCGCGGGCGGGGAGAGTGCGGGGGCAGAGCGGGCGCGCCCTCGGAGGCCGGGAGACGCAGAGCCGGCGGGCACCGTTCGGAGCGGCGCGCAAGGGGCAGCGGCAAGCGCGGGGTGTCGCCGGTGCCCGGCTAAGCGCGCTGCGGAGCGGGGAGCCGCCTGGGGCGGGCGGAGCGCGACGCCGCGCACTGGTCGCCTCCCGTGGCGCTGTCCAGGGTGCTGAACGCGCTCGCCGCCGGCGCTCCAGGTGCCAGGCTGCCCGAGGCACCTTTCCGTGGCTGAATCCAGGCGGGAGGGCGAGGGGTGCAGGAGCCATGGAGGTCTCTTCCCTTCCCATGGAGTGGCTGCAGGGAGTTCTACGCCCCTCTGCCCCAGACCAGGACGGTCCTTACTGCGGTCGCACCTTGTCCGCCGGAGCCTCCCGACGGTGACTCGTGCGCAGTTGGGAGGTCGAAAGCTGTCGCTTCTCCTCAGTTGCTTCGTCCCTTTCCTTGCGCCTCGCTCTCCCCTGCACCGGCACCGAACTGGAGTGACCCGGAGGTCTGGGGGCAGGGGGGAGCGGGGAAGCGGGAGACTGAGGGGCAGGGAGCTGGGCCCGACCGGTAGAGGGAGCTAGAGGGAGAAAGCACGCGTACCTGGGTGGCGGACCGCTCTCCAGACCCCAGCTCAGTGCCAGGGAGTGGATCTGTGTTTGTTGAACCAAGAAGGGTAGCAAGAAATGGAAACAGTGTGGGTGGGGAAATGGGGAAAGGAAGGTGAGAAGGGAAAGGTAAAGAGGAAGGAAGAAGGAAGGGAAGGAAGGGTAAAGGAGAGAAAAGCAAAGAGGAAGAGGGAAAGAAAGAGGGAGAGCCTGGGAGGCAGGGGTCCCTGCAGGGTGCAGCGTGGAACCGCCTTTGGAGCTGAGCTCTGCCTCTCCATGTGGCTCTTGGAGCCCCTGGGGGGTGGGGGGAGGTCTATCTCTGCTGACCCCTCTGGGCTCTTGAGCCTGTAGAATGTTCCAATCCCTTCAATGCCCAGTTGGCAGGACAAGAATGAAGAGAAGGCACTTGGAAGCTGGCAGGTTCCAGGACGTTTTTTGGCCCCAATGGCAGCCCTGGCATGAAAGGAGCCAGAAGGCAGACCCTCACCCCACCTTTCCCTGGCCCCTCACCCTCTCTTGCCCAGAGGCTCTGCAACCCTAGCCCTCTCCCAGGGTTGGAGTGTGGCAAGTGGGAAGAGGGCTCACCCTTGGGGGGGGGGGGCGTCTCTCTGGTGCCAGTGCTATAAGGACTGGAGAGAAGGCAGATGGGTGGGGGACTAGGGTGGACAGATTGCACTGGTCCCATCACCCCAGCCACATGGCCTTGGGCAGGGTCACATCTTGGGTCTCCTTTGCTTTTTTTTAGTTAATTAATTAATTTTTAAAAATTATTTTTAATGTTTGTTTGTTTTTTAAGTTTAGTTATCTATGGGGCACCTGGGTGGCTCAGTCAGTTAAGCGTCCGACTTCAGCCAGGTCAAGATCTCACGAGATCTCGCGTGATCTCGCGTGAGTTCGAGCCCCATGTTGGGCTCTGTGCTGACAGCTCAGAGCCTGGAGCCTGCTTCGGATTCTGTGTCTCCCTCTCACCCTCTGCCCCTTCCCTGCTCACACTCTGTCTCTCTCTCTCTCAAAAATAAATAAACATTAAAAAAGTTTTTTTCATTAAAAAAATTTTAATTTAAAAAAATTTTAAGTAAAAAAGAAATTTAGTTATTTATTTTGAGAGACAGAGAGAGAGAGAAAGAGAACAAGCGGGGGAGGGGCAGAGAGAGAGGGAGAGAGTAAGTCCCAAGTTCTTGCAGAGCTTGAACTCACAAACCATAGATCATGAGCTGAGCTGAAATCAAGAGTCAGACTCTTAACTGTCTGAGCCACCCAGGTGCCCCTTGGGTCTCCTTTTCTTTTCTTTTTTTTTATTTTATTTTTTATTTTTTTAACGTTTTATTTATTTTTGAGACAGAGAGAGACACAGCATGAACAGGGGAGGGGCAGAGAGAGAGGGAGACACAGAATCCTAAACAGGCTCCAAGCTCTGAGCTGTCAGCACAGAGCCCGACGCGGGGCTCAAACTCACGGACCGTGAGATCATGACCTGAGCCGAAGTCGGAGGCTTAACCGACCAAGCCACCCAGGCACCCCTTGGGTCTCCTTTTCTAATGTGTACCACAGAGATATTAACAACTAGCAATCACACCTGCCTTGTGTGGCTGCAATCAGCGTTGAACCACTAAGTGTACGTAGAGGGCTTCAAACAGTGCCCGCACACAGTGAGTATTCAGAGAAATGTCAGCCGTTGCTATGACTCCACTTAATAATTGGGGAAACAAGTCAAGTGTCTTTTCCAAGGTCACATAACTAGAAACCAGAGGCTCTGGGGGTCAGACTGGGTCCTTCTGGCCGACCCAAAGTCTTTATAGTGATAAAGACTCCATGCAGCCTCACACAGAGGGGCCATCGCACCAGCTCCAAGCCCAGCCTCCACCCTTCAGATGAAGTCCCTTCCTCTCTCCTCACCCCTCCCACTAATGCTTTCAAAATCCAAGAAAAATTCTCAACTGATCAGACCTTGCCCGAGACCAGGGCCATAATGCCAAAGCCCTCCCTGCTGACTTTCCCAGGAAGAGCAGGCTATTCTACAGACCCTGGCGTCGGTAAGGGCACAGAGGGATAGTTGGGATAAGGAAGGTGGCCATGGGGCTCCCCCAGTCCCTCCAAGGTTCCTGAGTGGCCATCTGAGGATCGGCAGGTTAGTGGAGGCATCAGACGCTCCATAGGGAGACTTCACTCCAGCCACCGACAGAGGCTCCTGTCCCCTCTGAATGTCTCCGAGGAGAGACAGATTCCAGGCAGGTCCCTCGGGGGGACAAGAGCATCATTCCGTGACATGAGCACAGGAAAGCCTTGCCCTTCAGTGTTACGCAGACAGAAGCCATCTGCCCGCCCACAAGGACTTCTGGGCACCCAGCATGTGTAAGGGACCTGGGGCAGACACGACCCAGACTGTGGAGGCCAGCAGGCGTTGATCCTCACGCTTTGATGAGCGGGGAGGAGACTGGACAAAAGAAGGTCTGGGGCAAGCGCCCTGAGCCCCTGGAAGAAATAATGATCCCGTGGCCTAAGACAAACGAATTGTATCAGTTACGATGAGGTACCGTCACTCGCGAGCCAATTCGTTTCCACGGAACGTGGAACGTGCAGTCAGGGAGGGGAACCCGTGTAAACAGGGGACAGGACAAGGGTTAACTGAGTGCATTGAACTTTGCTTCACTTTAAGCATATTTTCTTACTAAGCTTGTTCCCTTTAACTGTATTTACTTCCCGCCACGGCCCCAGCCGGTGCATATTCCTGCCCCGATTTCCAGACAAGGGAACAGTTCAGAGCAGCCGGCTTTGACTCAGTAGCCGAAGCAGGCTCACTCAAGCCCAGGACTTTGCTGGGGCTGCAGTAGAAACCTCAGCGAGTGCACGGAGGAGGTGTGGTTCTCCTGGATGGCAGGGCTGGAAGACTTAGGGGGGTGTGAAGAGCTGCCAGGCCAGGCCAGGCAGGAGGAAGTCGGGAGCTTGGGTGCGGGTGTGGCCGTCTTTGTGGTCACAGCAGCGAAAGGACCCATCGCGAGTGGCTGGGGCCAGGCTCTGGTGGCCTTGAGCAGCCCCTGGGGATTGTCTGGGCAACATGGAACCATTGAAAGTTACTGGGCAGGGGCGGGGCCTTCAGGAGCCAGTGCTGGGCTTTGTCACCAAAGTGCGTATCATGTATCTCAGCGAGAATGAGCACGACAGGGGCGCCTGGATGGCTCAGTCGGTTAAGCTTTCGGCTTCAGTTCATGTCATGATCTTTCAGTTCGTGGGCTCGAGCCCCGCGTTGGGCTCTGTGCTGACAGCTCAGAGCCTGGAGACCTGCTTCAGATTCTGTGTCTCGCTCTCTCTCTGCCCCTCCCCTGCTCATGCTCTGTCTCTCCCTCTCTCAAAAATAAATAAAAACTGGGGCGCCTGGGTGGCTCAGTCGGTTAAGCATCCGACTCCAGCTCAGGTCATGATCTCGCAGTTCATGAGTTCGAGCCCCACGTCAGGCTCTGGTGCTGACAGCTCAGAGCCTGGAGCCTGCTTCGGATTCTGTGTCCCCCTTTCTCTCCCCCCCACCCCTGCTTGTGCTCTGTCTCTCTGTGTCTTTCAAAAATGAATAAACGTAAAAAAAATTTTTTTAAATAAATAAAAACTGTTTTTTTAAAGAGTACTTTTTAAAATTGTGCTGAAAATATTTAACGTTTTCATTTTTTTTTTCTCTAAGACTGGAAGATAAATGGGTTAGACCCTGTGTGCCACCCTACAGAGGATTTAAATCTTCCATCAGGAATGAGATTTGAGGGTGTGGATATTAAGTGGTATTCTATTGTAAGACCACAGGGCTCAAAGCCACCTCCTACAACCCAGGGGGCAGGGGGGCGGGGCAGCGAGACCGGAGACCTGGCGTCTGGGGATTTGGGGGGAAGCAGCAGGAATGTCTCTAGATCCACCAGGATGCCCCCTCCCATACGCCAGCAATCTGCCTCTCAGGCAAGCATCTCAAAGGAGAAATCCAAAATGCCAGCAAAAATGTTTGCTCACACACACAGGGAAGGGAAGGTGGGAGGACAGAAAGAGAAGTGACGAATTACCCGACGGCAGGAAGCTGGCAAACTCTTACCTTATCCCCACAGCACAGCACGGTGCAGCGGCTGACAGGAGGGTGTGTGGGCCCCGCTCACCGCGTGTTGTTTCGTGAGGACCACGGGAGACACGCTGGGATCTCAGCCCCCAGTGATGCCCAGAAAGGCCTGGATGAAACACGCCAGTCCACATGATGCTCGGCTACCCGTGGCGGGATTATGAGCGCCTGGGGTTTGTTCTGCTTCCTTATACTTTCCTCTAGCTTCACGTTTCCTGTGAGAGCACGAACTGCTTGAAAATCAGGAAATCGCTCAGGAAGAAAGATCCAGTTGAAATCCTCTGTCAAAACTCTAAGCAATGTGCCTTTCACACCTCAAGGGCTGCCCTCCCCACGACTGACTTTCGGTTTCCAGCTTTGAAACATCTTAGTTTTGTAAAACCCTGATAATTTCTATCACCAGCAAGTCTCGGGGTGGCTTGCACGGCTGGTGAGGTGGGTGGGAGTCGGGGCTCCCAGCGGAGGGGGTGGGCAGTGGCCTGTGGACGGCTGGAGGCAGAAGGGCCCTGCCCCTGTCACTGCCCTGTCTGTGCAGCCCAGACCCCCGTGTGCAGTGAGGCCAGGGTCGGAGAGGAGCAAATAGGGGTCCCCAAGCTCTTAAAGGGGCTGACATCTAAGCCAGGAGCTGTGCTCAGGTGGTTAGCCAGGTGAACGCTGTGGGCTGTTCCCAGCAAAAGGGACAGTGCGCCCACAGGAAACAGAGAGGCACCATACCCTGCGAGGAGCTAGGTTTGATTCCCGAAGTGGGGAGGGGGGCGGTGTGGAGGGCTCCTCATACTGACACACGGGGCTGTGCTGGAGGGGCACAGGGGAGCCCCAAGCTGGTGAGGAGCTACCCCACTTGGCCCAGTGAGGAGACAGCAAGGCCCCAGCTTGAGTCTCATTTCACAGATGAGAAGGCTGAGGCCAGCAGTGGCTTCCTCCTTCCCGGCGTGGCTTCCTTTTGCCTGTATTGACTTTGGGCAAGTCATGTCTCTGTCTACGCGCCAAGAAGGCATGTCTCTGAACACCCCCTTTAGACTAAAATCCCTTCCAGAAGCCCCGCTTTCTGCTTCTTCACAGAGCCCAGCCTGGCCGCCGCCCCAGGGAGACAGGACCGCGAGGGGCTCGACCCCTCCTGTGGGGGCTCCCGATCGCTGCCCCGTGGCCCCTGCACCCGGTGCTCATGTAGACCAGCCTGGCAGGGAGGAAGTCTCACAGGTGCTTTAATGGAGAGAAAAGCGCCCAACACGAAACCCAGCGGGGAAAGGGGCCGGAATTCACGAGAGAGCGAGGACGGGCTGCAAATACACAAGCGTCAGCAAACAAACTACGTTTTGTTTTGGGACAACGTTTCCAGCCTCCCAGTAATCGAATTACACGGGGAAGGGGAGACTGGGCTCTGCACCGTCAGTCGGGAAAGTCGCTTCCTGGAAAGCTGGGAAACCGGGCCCAGCGTGCGCAGCCCCGAGTGTGGCCACGGCTACCAAAAATGGCTCGTCCTTCAGCTTAGAAATTTAAAATTCCATCCCACGAGTATTTATTAAAGGCCTGTAGCACCCGACAACTTTCCGTCCGGCAGGTAACGCCAAGGAGGCGTTCGTGTGTAAGCCAAGGTGTGGGCACACGGAGGTCCAGTGGCCCTGGTCACAAAACCCAGAGATGGCTGGTCCCCGCCACACTCAAGGAGGTGCTGGGGGCCGGGGGGGTCCGTTCAGGTCTGGACTGATGCGCGTGGGAACCTGCCCAGGCTTATCAGTGAGCTAAGGAGAGAGAGTGAACATCTGAGATGGTGTGGCACGTGCTTTCTGGGATCTTTGTGCAAGCCTGTGTGTGTGCCCGCGTGTGCCTGTGCGTGTACGTGCAGGTGTGTGTGCGGGCGGGCGTGGAGGTGAGCGTGTGTGAGGGGGTGACGGTGAGTCCCCAGACGCAACCCTGGCGTTCAGTTCACACAACGTGCAGTCGTGATTTCTCCAGGAATACGACCTGATCTGATTTTTAAAACTCCTTTGTGATCCCTTTCCCATTTCCTTTTCCTTTTGATGACGTGCATATTCCATTTTTTAATGCTATCTTTCACGACAGGTGTCCGTAAATCACCCCCGGAGAAGCCGTGGGAAACACGTCAGCTCTTTTAGGTGCCGGGCGTCTGGGAGAACAGTCTGGAGGCGGGGCTGGAGCGCGCACCACGGGGGCTGACCTCCCCGCAGCCCCCCTCCAGGATGCAGCCCGGCTTTGGGGGTCCCAGGGACTCCGGGCACAGGGGCAGTGCTGAGGAACGTGTTAACGCTTCACGATTCAGCCCACGCTGCGGGGACCCTCGGGCCGGGAGCTGGGGCGGCCTCTCCGAGGAGGGCGAGCGGGACTCATGGGGTACAAACGCGAGCAGGGCCCGCTGGGCTTCGGGGATTCTGATCAGGTCAGGCCCACCAAGGTGTCCCCTTTCTTAAAGTCAGGTTCCCAGTCTCCTCCACATCGCAGGGGAGCCGCCCAGCGCGCACCGGGGGGCAGGACCTCGGGGCCCTCTCAGAACTCTGCCTGCAAGCTCAGCCTCTCCCCTCGCCTGGCCTGTCCGAAGCACTCCGCACAGATGAGCAGGGCTGCGGGCTGCGGTCTCACAGCTCACCTCGGGCCAGGCCCCGCCCTACTGCATCCACGGCCACCCTGCCTCCCACACAGGGCCGGCCCGGCCAGGCCTGCCAGAGCTCAAGGGCGGTGAGCCCGGAGATCAAAGGGGGGGGCCTGGTGGCAAAGCAGCCGGCCTCCAGACCCTGGCTGAGGAGGATAAGGCTCGGCGCCCTCCCTGCCAGCCGGCTGCAGACCCCGGAGCGCAGGGCTGCCTGGAATGCTCGTGGGACCTCTCCTCCCCACCCTTCCAGAGCTGGACGCCCTCCCGGGAGGGACAGCTAATGTGGGAAACAGCTGGCGGAGAGGTCCAGCCTCGCTGGGCACGACCGCCGAGGTGGCAGCGTGGCCTGGCTCTGGGCTCCGGGGCTCAGCCCTGGCCCTGCGGCCCGACATCCGGGCCGGGCCCCAGCTCTGCAATCCTGGGATGCCACCGCGTGCCCCGGGCCACGGTGCTTCCTGTCGCTCCTTTGACAGATGAGAAACCGGGGGCCCTGAGGGTTTTATACTCCCCGTGCCTTCTCACTCAGTCCTCACGTCCCCTGAAGGAAGAGGGGTACCATCTACTTGCAAACGTGAGGAGGCAGAGCCTCCACTAAAGAGGTGAGCTGCCGAGGCCGCAGGCAAGTTGGGCCGAGCTTCTGGGTCCCTGATGCGTTCCTTCCACGAGCCTGTCCCGGGCACTGGCTCTGGGCTGGCCCTGGCTGGGCCCGGAGCATGGACGCAGGTGCACCACCATTCTGCCCACAGCGGTGATGCGGCCACGGCCGGGAGAGCCCCCCAACCAGCTCGACCAGCCGCAGCTCCGCCTAGAAATGTCACAGGATTTCACTGGCCACTTGGGGGTGTCTCCACATGAGGGACACGGACCACATCCTGGGAGTTTCCTGGGGAACCCAGGGATGCCCTCTTCCCACACCCCAGTGGGCATGGACCCGTCAGGGGTCTCTGGAGGGGGGGGCTTGGCTCTAACCGCCTGCCCTGCAAAGTTGCTCACACCAGCTCGCAAGGCCTCCAGCCCCCCTGCCCCCCGCACAGCTCCTGTCAGTCACGGTCACTGGGGTGGCCCCTCCTCCTCCTGCTCAGTGCAGACCCAGGTCCTGTCCATCTCCTTGGGCATCAGTCTTCCTTGGATACCTCCAGGGATGGGGCACTCACTTACTTATAAGGTAACCCGTCCCCCACTCTAATGTTTTGGACATTCTTCCTTTTTTTTTTTTTTTTAATTTTTTTTCAACGTTTATTTATTTTGGGACAGAGAGAGACAGAGCATGAACGGGGGAGGGGCAGAGAGAGAGGGAGACACAGAATTGGAAACAGGCTCCAGGCTCTGAGCCATCAGCCCAGAGCCCGACGCGGGGCTCGAACTCCCGGACTGCGAGATCGTGACCTGGCTGAAGTCGGACACTTAACCGACTGCGCCACCCAGGCGCCCCTGGACATTCTTCCTCTTAACTTCAGGTCTTTGCACAGGCTGTTCCTTCTGGCTGGAGTATTATTCCCACTCCGCCTGGCCTCCACTGCTCAGACTGGCTCTGACCCTCCTTCAGGTCTACTTCCAGGAGATCTCAGACCCCTCCTCAGTCTGGGGACATGTCCCCCAGGGACCCTGACAGCCACATGCCCTGTTATGTCACTGTGTAATTAACCGCTCACATTTGGGACACCCCTTCTAAACTCTGGGGGCCAGAGACTGTATCTTGTCACCACCATGGCCCCATGCCACACCTTGAGCTGCCTCCCCAAAGCCCCCTTATTTTTATTTTTTTTAGTGTTTATTTTTGAGAGAGAGAGAGAGGTGGGGGAGGGGCAGAGAGAGAGGGAGACACAGAATCCAAAACAGGCTCCAGGCTCCGAGCTGTCAGCACAGAGCCCGACGCGGGGCTTGAACCCACAAATCATGAGATCATGACCTGAGCCGAAGTTGGACGTTCAACCGACTGAGCCACCCAGGCGCCCCCAAAGCCCCCATTACTAATTCACATCCTCTCCGTGAGACCCACACAAAAAGTCTCCTTCATCATCGCCAATCAGGAGAGAGCCAGCTTCCCGGCTGCACACTTGTATCTCCTTCCCAGAGGAATGGGTGTCGGTAAGCCAGGGGCTGAGCAGTGGCTGGCCACCAGCAATGCCGTCCTCCCAACAAATGGACTGGACAGTCATTTACTGCCTCAGCTTTATGGGTAGGGTACTTGAATCTCAGGTTTTCAGTTGACAGTGAAAATCAAGACAGCAATCAGGATTTGGCTCAGCTAAATGTGGGAGGAAACCCAAATGAGTAGATAGATAAGAGAGGTTTTCTCTCCCATAGGAAAGTCCAGAGAGGAGAAAGCCAGGGCAGCAGCAGTGGGCAGCCCCAACGTCATCCGGGACCCCAGTTCTGTCCTCCTGTTCCATGCTCCTTAGACAGTGGCTTACGTCTTCAAGGTCACCTCCTTGAAGGTCCAAAAGGGCTGCTGGAGCTCCAGCCATCACATCCACATTTCAGGCAGAAAGGAGAAGGAAGGGGAAGGCAGGGAGAAAGGATACATACAAATAGCCCAAGCCTTCCGAAGATTTCCCAGTACCCCATTCAGCACCTCCCATCAGTTCTCTTTGGCCATGCTGGGTTACAGAGGAGGCTGGGACACGGAGGCTTCCAATGAGCACATTACCACTGTGCTGATCCCTTGCCATTTTGCTCTCATCCTCGTTCCTGCTCCGTGGGATGGGGACATTTCTCGGGCTCCCAGGCCTCCAGTTAGGCTCCAGCAGGGGGACACGTGGCTGGGGGAGGGTGAGCAGACCGTCTGCTCTTCCCAATTTCCCGTGGCATATCTCTAGACACCCGCGTGACAGCCGTGGCGGCCTCGTGGTGGTCCCAGCTGGCCAAGGCAGAGGACTTGGCCGTGACCGCATCTCCGCCGGCAGGCACGGACTCAGGGTTCAGCCCACCGGAGGGAGCAGCCCCGACCTCAGAGGCGTCACCCTCCTATCTCTTACCCCCTCCCCCCAGACCTTCCCACACTCTGACCAGCGCCTTGTACTCAGTCCCCTCCGAAATACCTGGATGGGTTTCTGTTCCCCAGCCCAACAGTGCTAGGGGATGACATGGGGTTCCATCAGAAAGAAATCGGGGGAGCAGGCAACGAACGGATGGCTTTGAACCAGACCCGTGCGGGAAAACAGAGGCTCCCGACCCCTTGAAGCCCCCGTCCTGACTCACTCACCTACTGGGACGGGAGGCTGCACTTTGCAGATCGTCTACTCAACTTATGGCTGAACCTAAAACACGCAGTTCCCCTACCGTGGCGACCTCCGGTCCCCTGTGCGTTCACAGGATGTCCGGCCGCTGCCCCCTGCCTTGAAAAATCGCTCAGGCAGAGACGGCGGCCCGGGCTGGAGAACGTCGTCCCCCGAGAGACAAACAGATCTTGAACGTATTACAAGAAAACCCCACCTTCCTGGAAGACCTCTGACGGCGTGTGGACCCTTGGAGACTCGGCAGCCAGCCCGGCCCCGCGGGGACCCGCATTACTGCTTGGATGCTCCCAGGAGTGACCCCTGCTCTCCCGTCTGTCAGGAGGAGAGCGATCCAACCGCCCAGCGCCGTGACCTAGACGCTGGCCACGACGGGGACACTGCCACCGGCCAGGCGCCCAGGGTCTGGCCTGGAGAGTTGTCCAGGACCCCCCGCAGCAACCCGGCCCCAAGCATCACGAGGTCCTGCCTGCGTTAAGTGCCCCCCACGTTCCCTCCCCTCAGATCAGAGCTGTCACTTCCTCACCACCTCCTGCATCCACCTTGCCCCTGGGACCCATCCCCCACACACCTCACACACGCTCTCCTCGTCTGAAGTCCCTGCAAGGATATCCTGTGGCCCTTCGGTGTCCAAACCCCATGTGGTGGCCTGTGAGGCCCTTTTTCTACCTCAGCTCTTGCACAGCTGTGCTCCCACGGACCTCAGGACCTTTGCACAAGCTGTGCCGTCTCATGGACCCTCTCACCTTCTCTCAGCCTGGCTAATGCTGCGTCTTCTTTCAGGCCTCACTTACAGGCCCCCAAATTCACTGGACACCCCCCGTCACATCCTCCCCTTACCGGCCTCCGCCTGTATGATCTGCTGCCTGGACCATCCTCAAGGGCAGCTTTGGGGCAACCTTCACTGTAAGACCGTGTTCCAGGAAGGGGGCGGGAGTTGCCTGAAGGCTGCGATGGCTGATTTCAAACCATGGAAACCGCCCCCTGCTTCTGCGCAGAAAAGGACAGAAAGTCACCTTCAGGTGCATCCGACTGGACTCTTGATCAACAGTCACCTTGATGGGGGAGCGCGGGGCGGGCTGAGGGCAGAGGACAGGCTGACAGCACCCCCCGCCCCAAGTGGGACACGTGTGATATTCCTCGGCCTCTCCTGGCCGCCCAAGAACAGGGGAAAGGAAAGAAAGCAGGTGGTTGACGGATGGAGGTCACCGTCCTGCAGGACAGGCGTCTCCTCCAGTCTGCAGAGGACTTAGCAACTGCAAGAAAAAGGTAATCCGATCCAAAGCCTGATCTCCAGAAACCTGTAGACTCCGTTTCCTGGAGCCCTAATATCACCCTCATCGAGGTGTGAGGGGTCGGGTCGCTGGGCGTGGTGATGTGGGAAACCAAGGCAAATGAAAAATCAAACTCCCTTCCTGCCCACAGCCCATTGGCCAGTCCTTAAAACCCGCCGAGTGACCTCCCTCTGGGAGCTCAGCTGCCTCGACGATGGCACTTGGCTGGGGGCAAAAGGGAGTCTTGGCTTAACATTATCCTGACTCCCCCCCAGGAACCTGTGAGTCGACTTCATATAAAAATTCCTTTCGAAACTTTATCTCAGCTCCCCCAAGATATACGCTGGCGATCATAGTCCAAGCTTCTGGCCCCTGATACACATCTGAAGGGTCTCACGAGGGAGGTTTTACTAAACGGTAATAAATGGTGTTTTCCTATCAACAGCCGGCCCCTCAAGGTCCCGGAAACCTCGCTTCCAAAATTCCTTAGAGACTTACTCTATCAGTCGCCCGTCACGACCCCAGGGCAGCTCTTCCTGCCCACGGGTCCCATCCCCGGGCTTTCATAAAATCACCTTTTTGCACCAAAGACGTCTTCGAGAGTTCCTTCTTGGGTGTCAGCTCCCAACCTCCCCACCATCACCCCAAAACTTCATCCACCTGAACAGCTTTCCCTAGTTTGTTTTTAAACTCCAACCAACATAATGAATGAACAGTACTGTAGCAGTTTCAGATTCACACTGTAACGAGGCAACCATTCTATGCATCACTCGATGCTCGTCAACGTAAGCGTCTTCTTAACCCCATCGCCTATTTTCCTCGTGCCCCGCTCACCTCCCCCCGGTAACCGTCTCTTTGTTCTCTATAGTTAAGAGTCTGGTTTTTTGTCTTGTTTTTTCTTTGTTCATCTGTTGTGTTTCTTAAATTCCACATGTGAGTGAGATCATAGGGTATTTGTCTTTCTCGGACTTATTTCGCTTTGCATGATGCTCTCCAGGTCCATCCACGTTGTTGCAAATGGCAAGATTTCGTCCTTTTTCATGGCTAAATAATATTCCCTTGTACCCGTATGCCACATCTTCTTTATCCATTCATCTCTCTATGGACACACGGGCTGCTTCCACGGCTTGGCTACTGTAGATAATGCTGCTATGAACTATGGGTACGCATAAATACCCATAGTGGAATTACTGGATCATGGGTCAGTTCTATTTATAACCTGTTGAGGGCGCTCCACACTGTCCTCCAGAGTGGCTGCACCAGTTTACGTTCCCACCAACCGTGCACGAGGGTTCCCCTTTCTCCGCATCCTCACCAACACTTGTTGTCTCTCGTGTTGTCAATTGTAGCCATTCCGACAGGTGAGGTGGTATCTCATTGTTTCTGATTTGTATTTCCCTGATGACGAGTGATGTCGAGCACCTTTCCTGGGTCTCTTGGCCATCTGGATGTCTTCTTTGGGGAAATGCCTGTTCGTGTCTTCTGCCCATGTTTTAATTTGTTAAAAAATGATTATTTGTTTTTTGGGTGTTGAGAGTTGTATCTGTTCTTTATGTACTTTGGATACTAACCCTTCATCAGAAATGTCATTTGCAAATATCTTCTCCCATTCTGTAGGTTGCCTTTTCGTTTTGTGGTTTCCTTCGCTGGGCAGAAGCTTTTTATTTTGATGTAGTCCCAGCAGTGTGAACAGAGACAGAGGTCACATACCTCGCCAGGGGTCCCACACCACAAGCAATGCCACCTGGGGTTGGAACCCGTCCCCACAGTGAGAGCACAGGGCCACTCTGTGGAGCCAGTCCCCCTCCCGTCTGGCCCACCCGCTCCTCGTATCCACCTGACGCGGTTCCCAAACATCTGGTTTGCATCAAGCACTGCCCTCGATTCCTCCAGCAGCCCGCTGGGAGAGGAATGCTCCGGGCCATCTCACAAGCTGGCTCTCGGTGTTGCCCAGCCACAAGCAACCTGTGTCCTTGAGTGAGCCATTCACCTCTGAGCGGGGATGCGAGCTGGGCTGGATGCCCCTGTCCTGCCTGCCCGGCGTCCGGTCCACAGTCCATGCTACAGACTTCACCCTGAGGGCTCCTCCACCCGACTGGCCACTGCCTGGGTGAGATATGGGTCAGGGGCCCCCCTTCCCCGCCGCGCAGAGGGGGCACACAAGACCCAAGCCAGGCTACCACCGCCCTCTCCCTGGACCGTACTCCTGGGTCTACTGAGCACGGCGCATTCACGGTGAAATGGCCCCAGGAGTCACGCTGCGTCATTCCACCTCCCTGGGCCCTGCTCCAGCCCCACCCTCCCACCCCCTTCAAAGTCTGGATCCCGGGCCTCTCCTTGGCTTCCGTTAATGGCTTCCTATGCTCCCAGCCCATTCTTCTTTGGTTTCAGTTGTCCAGAGCAGGCTTCAGTACTTTGATCCTCTCTGGATCTCACTTCCAGGTAATCTCCCCGCTCAACAATGCCCAATGCCTCCCCAGTGCCCACAGCTCAGACCCCACCCTTCAATTCCTCAGTCTGGGATCCCAGGCCCCCCTTGATTGCTCAGGCACGGTCGCCCAGGACGCGTCTTCACACACCTGACTGCACAGACTCGCCTCTTTCCTGTTCTCACCGCGAGAACTTCTCTGTCAGGAACTTTCCAATTCGGCCCACCTACAGAGATGGTGCCGTCTCAACCAGCACCCAGGGAGGGTGGGACCGGGGGCGAGCGGCTGGTGAGACTGAGCAAAGCAAAAGCTGGGACTTGGCCCCAGACAGTTAATGCGAAGCCTGTGCGTCAGCCACTAACCTCTACTGACTCCCCACCCCCACCCCCGTCTCCCGGTCGCCTGTGGCCACAGAGGGAGCTTCAGCTGCGTGGCCCGGGACTCCGTGTCGCCGGCCACGGAGGGGTCTTTGGGTGGTGCTGGTGCCCACGGCCTCCCTCTGCTTGATCGATCACCCAACTCCCTGCTTCTCTTCTGTGTCTCCATGACCACGTCTTTCACTCACCTCTCCAGAAAACACAGGAGTTTTCGGGGCTGGCTGCGAGCTCCCTTCTCCTTCAGGCCCACAAGCGCGTGGACCGCATGGAACTCACCGTGGGTTTTCACACTTGCCCTGTTCTTTCTCTTGTTTGCTTTACCCTCCTACAATCTGCCAGTTTCAAATTTTGTCCACATTTTTCTTTTTTTTTCTTAAGTTTATTTATTTATTTTGAGAGAGAGAGAGAGAGAGAGAGAGAGAGAGAGAGAGAGAGAATCCCAAGCAGGCTCTGTGCTGTCGGCTCGAACCCACGAACCGTCAGATCATGACCCGAGCCGAAATCAAGAGTCGGAAGCTTCACTGACCGAGCCCCCCGGGCGCCCTGTCCACACTCTTTTCACACTCGTGTCGCGTGGCCCTCATGCATCAGCAGCACAGAAAGTCTTGTCTCCTTCTGCCCTCCTACCTTGGCGTCAGTCTGCTGTGGAGCGACTCCGTGAGAGATTAAGGCTTATTCTCCCGTTTTCTTCTTTCCTTGTTGTATTTTGCTTTTCCTGCATAAGCTGCTTTCACTGTGTTTGGCCAGTGACTGGGTTAGACTAATCCGTGGGTGGCGGGACAGACCTTGGCTCTCATGCTCCTGGGAGTCCGGCCGACGGGGGGAGGAGTGGGGGGGGGGGGGGGGACTGGCCCTGCACAGTCACTCGGGGCCCCGGGCTTGGGGACCCTGCGTGCCAGCACCCAGCTGGTGGAGAGGAAGAAGCGGCCCCTGCACCCCACCCCCACCCCCAGTCCCAGGGGCCACGGAACTGGATCCTGCTGGGCCATCTCGCCAGGTCACTGGGTTTCGGGGAAGGGGCACGGAGACCCGTGGCACAATCCGCCCAGGACCGGTCTCTCCCTGCAGCCTCTCTTCCCACGGGTCCCCCACCCCTTCAGCAGGGATCCAAAATGCTCTCACAGGTTAAGGCTTCCCTCCCGGATGGCACAGGCCACCCGTTCCTGAGACCCTCTCTCAGCCCTCACTCCTGTCTCCTTCTAGAAGGCGGGAGGCTTTGTCAGCAGCGTCTGTGTTTCCCAGCCCATCCCCCACAGGAGGGCGGTCTGTCCACCGTTGTCACTGAAGCAGGGCGAATGGGCACTGACGCCCACTGGTCCTGATACCCCCCCTCCAGGGGCGCGTCCTCGCAGGGTCCCCACCGGGGACACCCGGGGCAGGCAGGACGTTACCTCGATGATGGAAAGAGCCCCTCCTCCCTCTGGCTCTTCGCACGGAGGACTCGCCCCCATTCAGTTCAGCCTTGGGGACGGATGGGCCTGGGCACGTGGCTGCCCTCCGGAGCCCCGGCCTCCTACCTGTGACACCACCTGCGGGGCACTGCCGGGCACCGACAAGGCCTGGGTGGCCGGCTGAGCAGGTCACGAGTCGGGTCGCTGCGTTGCTTCCGTTCGATTATCAGAGATGCTCACGGCAGGAAGCAGGGCACAGCCTCGGGATTGCTGTGTCCCCCGTGCCCGGTGCAGGGGCAGATGGGGTCTGCGTGACAAAGGGGCGGGGCCTGGCGGGGGGGGGGGAGGGCCCCACTGCCAAGCGAAGCCGCCTCGGCCGCCAGCAAGCTGCTCTTCTCCTGTCTCTCTCCCCTCTGAGGACGCACTTGAGGCGCATTCTCAGAGAAGCAGGATAGTCGCTAAGCCCCGTCCACCAGGGGAAAGAAAGCGGATGAAGCCTCCTGTGTGGTTCTTCTGTGCAGTCGCCAGGGAGGGACCTGAGCCGTCCCCGGCTCGTCCTTCGGCTCATCCGAGCGGAATCTGGGAGACTCACCTTCTCTGGGGCCCCCTGTGCCGCCCGGCCCTGCCCACGCCGACCCGGACGAGGGGCACTCGTGTGTCCAGAAGACGGAGAAGAGCCCACGGGACATCCTCTCAGGGAAGGTTCCTTTTGTGATCGATGCTGTGGTGGTGGAACTGTCCCCCCAAAAAAGATACGTCCACGTCCATCTGTGACTGGACCTATTTAGAAATAGGGTCCTTGGGGGCACCTGGGGGGTTCAGCTGGCTAAGGTCCGGATCTGGATCTCGGCTCAGGTCATGATCTCACGGTTCATGGGATCGAGCCCCACATCAGGCTCAGCACAGAGCCTGCTTGGGATCGTGTCTCCCTCTCTCTGCCCCTACCCCACTTATCCTCTCTCTCTCAAAAAAAAAAAAGAAAGAAAGAAAGAAATAGCGTCTTTGCAGTTGTCATCAGGCTAGGATGAGGTCATTAATTCAACGCAGCTGGCGTCCTTATAAGAAAAGGAAAAGGCGCACAGACCCTTTCCTTTCCAGACCGCAGAGGAGAAGCCGGGTGAAGACAGAAGGAGACGGAGAACCGTGGCCACAAGCCCAGGGACACCTGGAGCCCCGGGAGCTGGGAGAGGCGGCAAGGACCCTCCCTGGGGGCCCCAGGAGGGAGCCCGCCCCGCCCACACCTCCACTGAACACTTGCACGTTCCAGGCAGTGAGAGTAAATGTCTGTGTGCAGCTTCGAGGTGTCCAACCCAGGACACCGGCCAGATGCTGAGCCTGGGAAGTGGGGAGTGGGGAGGCTGAGGGGGGTCTGGGGGGTCTGTCCTGCTGCACGTGGGATGCCTGGAGGAGAGGGCCGATCCCGGGTGGGGGTGGGGCTCGGGGGAGGGGCAGGGCGATCTGCCCAGGGGGCGCCACACGCACTCCTGCTCCTCCTTCCTTTCTGGAATGTTCCACAAAGATCTACCGACCACCTCCCTCAAAGGAAAATTTTAACTCATCAACTATCTGTTGAATGCCTACTGTGTGCCAGGGGCTGGGTCATCGTGCCTGTCCTTGGGGGCTTACAGCTCTGCTCGGAGCGGGTCTAGCAAAGACTCGCACACGCACGTGGAAAACCGTGACGGTGACAAGGGTGCCTGTGAGGTCACCACAAGCTCATCCACGGGGAGAAGCAAGGGCTGAGTAGAGGATAAGGAAGCTGAGGGCTGGCTTTGAGGGCAAAATCAGAGGAGAGGGGACAGGCAGGAACCTTGAGCCACCGCCCCAGGTCCTGCAGGACAGAATAGAAGTAGAACCCAGCTCTGTTCGACTGTAACCCACAGAATCCTGTCTCCTGAAGGAAGGAGTGAATGAATGAATGAATGGATATCTCTCCTGGTTTCCCTGGTAGGTCAAGGACAGTGTGAGCCATTGGGAACTGCATGATTCTTAAACAAGGAAGGGAAGAAGGAAGGAAGGAAGGAAGGGAGGGAGGGAGGGAGGGGGAAGGGGGAGGGGAAAGGGGAAGGGGAGAGGGAGGGGTGAAAAGGAGGGAGGGAAGGGCGGAGGGAGTTGTCCTTGTTCCTCGCACACCTGCACGTGAGCAGGAACAACGTGGCTGTGCTGCACTGTTCTCCCACCCCCTCCCTGTCTACCCCCCCACTGCCCCCACCCATCCGGGGAGCTTCAGGCTGACCTGAGGGGAGGAGGGCAGTAGGCGGTCGACAGGCGAGACCCCGACTTCTCGGAGATCTCTGATGCAAAGAGCGGGGAAGGCAGAGTATGGCGATGCGGCTTGTAGACCGAGCTCTGCCACCGCGAGTCACTTCCTTGGCTTCTCTGAGCCTGGTTTTCCGAGAGCTCCTCCCTAAAGATGCAGCACCTGGGGGGCGACGGGCACAGACAGAAACGGCTGTGAGTGCCACGTGGGCGTGGAGGCAGGAGGGAGGGGGGAGGAGAGGAGGGGCTCCAGAGGAGGGGTGGGGTAGCAGGGACTATCTCCCTCCGGGAAAGGTCAGAAGCCTGTCGCAGAGGCGCCTGCAGGCTGCCAGGTGAAAGAGGGGAGCGGGCAGGCGGGGAGTTTTCAGTCCCTGGGGTTGGGCACTCGGCGGAGGGCGCTAAGGGAGAAGCTGGGGGGCACAGGGACGGGCGCGTCAGGCGCTGGGCCTCCATCTGTGCTGGCCGGGTAGCCTGTTTCCCGCCGTCTCCGGGACCACAGCGGCCGCCACACTAACGGCGGGGCTGCGGGACCCACGGGTACCCAAAGCTTCCTCTCCGATCAGGGGAACTAAAGTCCCCAGAGCACGGGACAAAGCTGGTTGCTCTGTGTCCCGTCCTGGCACTGCCTGGGCCTGCACTCAGCGTAGCTCCACGGAACGTGCAGCAATCCGGCTAACCGAGCCCCTGGCCTTCGGCCCAGAAGACTGAGGAGGGGACCCCTGAGAGCCAGAATGCCCCCGAGACGTCATAAAGAGGAAGGAGCTTGGAGCCTGACACCGCAGGGCTGTTCCTGACCCCCCAGGCCCGCCCCTGAGCTGCACACTTGTGGATCTGATGTCGACAGCGTGCCAGGACTCTGGGAACTCAGCTGAGTGCGGACCACCTCTCGGGGCCCAGACTGGCCACTGGGTGGTGCACACGGGACAAACCACCACAAGAGCTGGAAATGGACGTTAAACCTGGACCCAGGACGGCTGGTGGAAACTCTGGGCTGGACCCAGCTGGATCCGTTTCCCGTTACCACAAAAATATGGACATTCCTCACAGTGTTTAAACAGGACCCAGAGTCGTATAACATAATATCCTAAATGTCCAGGATACAATCCAGAAGTACTTGGCATACAAAGAACCAGGAAAACTTCACCTTGCCTGGGAAAAGACCACCATCAGACACGAACGCCAACATGACTCAGACGTCAGAACTGTCTGATGAAAACCTTAATGCAGCATCATAAAAATAATCCAAGAAGAATGCGTCAACACTACTGAAATGAAAGAAAGGGTTTTTTTTTTTTTAAATTCCAGCCAAGAAACACAAAATGTAAAGAAGAACCAAATGAGAAATTTAGAGCTGACAAAGGCAGGAGTGGAAATTAAAAACTCATTGCAGGAGCTCAATGGCCGGATGGAAACGACAGAAGAAAAAGCGATTGAATTTGAAGATGGAGCAGCAGAAATTATCCCGTATGAACAAAAGAGAACAAAAGAGCTGAAAAATGATCGCATTTCATGATTAAAAACACTCACACACACACTCAGCAAACCGGGAACAGGAGGGAAAACTTCCTGCACCTGATCAAGGAGGTCCAGAGAACACCCACGGCTGCCGTCACGCTCCACGGTACAAGGCTGGGTGCCTCCCTGATTTCAGGAGCAAGGCCACTTCTGTTCAGCGTTGTACAGGGGCTCTAACCAGGGGAGTCAGACAAGAAAAGGGAATTACAGGCTCCCAGGTCGTAAAGGAAGAAGTAAAATCTCAACTTACATGTGACATGAACTTCTATAGGTAAAACCCCAAGATGCAAGAGAGGCAGAGTTACATAAACGGAAAGACCTTGTGTGTCCGTGGACTGGAGGGGTTCCGATTTTTTTTAAATTTTGTTTAATGTTTATTTATTTCTGAGACAGAGAAAGACAGAGCATGAACGAGGGAGGGCCAGAGAGAGGGAGACACAGAATCCGAAGCAGGCTCCAGGCTCCGAGCTGTCGGCACAGAGCCCGACGCGGGGCTCGAACTCACGGACCGTGAGATCGTGACCTGAGCCGAAGTCGGACGCTTAACCGACTGAGCCACCCAGGCACCCCTGGAGGGGTTCCTATTTTGTTAGGGCGGCAATATCCCCCTGACGGAGCTATAGCTTCCGTGCAGTCCCTGTCAAAATTCCAATTGCCTGGCCTTGCAGAAATGGAGGCCCTGATTCTCAAACGCATCTGGAATGCAAAGGGAGCTCAAAAGGCCAAACCCACCCCAGGAAAAGGAGGACAAAGCTGGAGGAGGCACATTCCTGACTTCGAATCCTGCTACTGAGCTGGCTTCACCAGGACAGGGAGCTGCGGGTGTCAGGGCAAACACTGTAGTGTGTCGGGCCGATGCACTACAATTCAGAGCCCAGAGATACAGCCAGACAGCTGCGGCCGACCAATTTTCTACACGGGTGGCGAGGCCTCCCGATGCAGAAAGAACAGTCTTTTTAATTCGCGGTGGTGGGCAACTAGACATCTGTATGCAAAATACCACAAATCTGGACCCCTACCTCACACCATACGTAAAAAATAACCCAAAGTTAATTCGAAGACTTTAATGTAAGAGCTAAAACCGTAAAACCCTCGGGAGGAAACCACACGTAGAAGACTTTGTGACCAAGGACTTGACAACAGTTTCCTAGATACGGAACCAAAAGCACGAGCCATAAAAGAAAGAACAGATCATTTGGATTTCATCAAAATTAAAAACTGCTGTAAAGGACATTCTCGAGGAAGTGGGGAAAAACACACACACAGAATGGGACGAACTATTTGCAAATGATGCATCTGATAAGAGTCCGGTGTCTGGACCAATAATCCAATTTTAACACGTGAGGGATCTGAATAGAGACTTCTCCAGAGGAGACGCACGGATGGCCAGGAAGCACACAAGAAGGGGGTCCACATCCTTCGTCACCAGGGACACGCGGATCCAAACCACAGGGAGACACGTCCCCACACCCACTAGCACAGCTGTCATCGAAAACAGAAAGTGGCAGAAACTAATAAAGTATTCTCTAAATAATAAGAAAACAGAATGTAGTGAGTGTTGGCGAGGATGCAGAGAAATCGGAACCCGGTGGGGGGTGTGAAACGGTGCAGCCACCGTGGGAAACGGTCCCTCAAAAAGTCAAAAACGGAGTTACCGTGTGACCCGGAAATGACACCCCTACACGTAATTTAGCTCAAGGAGACTTGCAAACATGGGTTCACACAGAGACACTCGCACCCGGATGTTCACCACCGCATCCTTCACGGCAGCCAGAAGGGGACACGAGGCCAACGCCCCCCAGCTCATGAACGTGTGATGTGTCCGCACAATGGAATGTTACTCAGCCACTGAAAGGACACAGCCGTGGGGACGTCTTGTGGCAGAAGCTGGACACCGCAGGCCACGGGTCACACGGTTCTCATCCACGTGAAATGTCCACACCAGACAGATCTACAGAGACAGAAGGCTGACGGGGGGCTGCCCAATCTGGGAGAGGAGGGTGGGGGTGACAGCTCATAGGTACGGCGTTTCCTTCTGGGGTGATGGGAATGTTCTGGAACTCAGTCGGTTGAGCGTCCGACTTCAGCACAGGTCATGATCTCAGGTTTGGGCCCGCGTCGGGCTCTGTGCTGACGGCTCAGAGCCTGGAGCCTGCTTCGGGTTCTGTGTCTCCCTGTCTCTCTGCCCCTCCCCTGCTCGTGCTCTGTCTCTTTCTCTCAAAAATAAATAAACTTTAAAAAGCGTAAGATGGTGACTTTGATGTTATATGAATTTTGTCTCAATAAGAAAATACAACTAAAAAGGGAAAAGTAAAAAAAGAAATAAAAAAATAAAAAAGGAAGGAAGTGAACAGAGAGTCGCAGATCTGCGGGGAAACAGCAGAGGGTCTAAGGATTGTGTCGCCGGAGTCCGGGGAGAGGGAGTGACGGGCATCCGGAGAAACGGTGGCTGACGACTCACCACATTTGGCACAGGACATAAACGTGAAACAAGGCGCATGACCTCAGTGGGTGAACAGAGAGACAAACAAGGCCACGTCCCATGATGTGACGAACAGGGACGGTCCCCAAGGGCCTCACGCTGTGGAAGGAAGCCGCCCTCCATGGCTCACTCTTCTCGGGCGACCTTTACTGCGGCTGCTTTGGGCCTGTGTCCTGTCTTGTTCCGCCTACACGATGTCCCGGAGAAGCAGCAGTGGGAGGCGCGTCAGGGCCGGGGACAGGCGCCCAAGCGCGGCCTGAGGGGCTTCTCCGGGCGGCTGGATCACACGCCAAAGAGCCAACGGCCTGTAGAGAATTGTAAAAACAAAATAAATAAACTTAAAAACAGGAGTTTTGTAAAAACCTGGACTCAGAGGAAAGGCGTCCGGGGGCCTCAGATCAAGAAAAGGTGGAGAATCATCCTTGTCCGTATCTTGTTCTCGTGAAAGTCATTTACACACGCACAGGACTGCATGGTTCGCGGAGCCCGGCGTTCACGCCCGCTGCGCCAGGTGAGTGCACGTCAGCTCGCGGAGAGCAGGGTCCCTGACACGCAGCCACACACACACGCGTGTGCACTCACACACACACACTCACAAGTCACCCCCGCACACACCTCCCAGACACTAGCACACTCACTCGCACACACACTCACGGGCCTGCCCTCACACACACTAGCACGCTCATACATGCAGTCACACGCTCACACATGCACGCGCACACATTTGTGCACACGCACGCACACACACGTGCACACACTCACACACGTTTACACGCACACTCGTGCATGCACACGTGCACTCACACGCACACACTCGCATGCACTCTCACACGTGCACGCACACTCGCGCACTCATACACATGCTCACGCACACACTCACACGAGGCCATCCCGGCAGGGCTCGTTTCCCGCCTCCCAAGCTCACGTCTGCCCGCACAGGCTCGTCTGCCGGGACAACGTCTCTTCTGGGGCCGTGGCTGCAGAAGGGCCCGGCCCAGGGAGGGGGGTGGGGTGCTGAGATGGGGCATTCCAGCCCCGGCCCCCACGGCCACGGGCTCTCTCCGTGCCTCAGTTTCCTCAGCCCCAACACTGAGACCGGAATGCCAAGGTAGAAATGGGAGGTGTCCAGACTCCAGCCCCCGGGGAACAAGCATCACCCCTCAGTGACGCTCGCCCCCAGCCCGCACCCTCGCACTCCCCGGGGGCAGGGGGACGCGGCAGGGTCACTGCCCCTTAGCGTGCGTCTCTGCACGACGAGGCTGGCCTGGCACGGAGGTGAGAGCAGTGTCCTAGTTTCACGGCAGCGGCTTCTCCCCTCGCGGTGCGCAGACGAGGAGGCGTCGTGCGCCGGACCGTGTCCCCGAGCCACTGGGGTGTGGGGCCTGCTGGGTGTCGCCCAGTGCACCGCCCGGGGCTCACCGAAGAACGGTGCCCATCCCCGGGGCAGCCATGCAGACGGCGCCAGAGCAGGGAGAGTGACAGGCCGACTGAGGGCCGGCCCACAAGGTGGGGGGCGGGGGGGGGGGGGCGGTGCTGAGTCTGGTGCAGCCCCCGCTCAGGCGCCCACCCCCCCAGGCACGCCTTCCCACTGCTGACCTTGCCCCTCCCTGGAGCCCTCAGCCTCGCCCGCCCGTGAAAGAGGAGCCTGGACGGGCCGACATCCCGGGAACACAAACCTTCCTTCCTCTTAAATGTGGAATATTTGAGATTCCACAGGACGCCCCATTGAACTTTTCCAGAAATATTTCCTGAGCAGCAAATTCTTGACCGTCCTTTGAAATGCGTCTTCCTTCTGCCCTGCTTTTCTGCCGCCCTTTGCCAATTCTGTGGCCCAGAAACCTCTCTGGTTCACGGGGAGGCCTACGTGCTTTCAAGCTGGGTTCCTGGAGGGCCCTCGATGAAAAGCCGTTGAGTTTTCAGCCTCTGTCTGTCCCAGGGCCTCTACGGAGACGGATTCGGAAGCTGGGGTCACCGCAGGAGACACCTTCTCCCCGGAAGCCCTCCCGATTACCACGCAACCCAGGGTCAGGGACCTGGCTAGAGACCCGAATTGCCCTCCCTCACCTCCTGCCCTGGGCCCACTCCTATGCATCCCTCAGTACCCAGCTGTGTTCTCACCGCTCCCTGGCAGACTTCTCTGATGCCAGGCCTGAGACCCTCTGCTGCCCACAGCGGAAACCACGTGGAAACACGATCCGTCAACACAGGTGGAAACCCTGCTTCTCTTGTAGCTGGGCGGCCCTACACAGGTTCCTTAGCTTCTCTCAGTTCGGTTTCCTTGTCTATAAAACAAGGCCGCAAAGTCCGTTTCAAGTGTTAAATAAGGTCACCTTTACAAGCTTCCGGGCACAGCAGAAGGGCTCCGTGAACGATCACGACCACCTCTGCAGCGTGACCGTGGGCGTGTAACCGTCTCTCTCTGCGTGGCCTTCCCCACCGGACACAGTGCGCCCTGCGGTAGGAAGCAAGTCCGAGCCGTGGGGCTGCCTGACTTTGCTGACGGGGCGGTGGCCCCGCAGCCCTGGGACAACACGAGGACACGGCTTCGCTCACCAGAATGCGAAGGATTGTTGGAAGGCTTGGCCGGGAACCGGGGCTCCAGTCCACGTGGCCACCTCCTTCCTTCCAGAGCGTTCCTTCGCACAGTGGAAAATCAGTCCTGGCAGCCTCCCCCTGCTGGAGGCGAGCTCCGGGGAAGACTGCTCCAGACGGCCCCGGGAACATCTCGGCCGCATTCCGGCTGAGCGCGCTCTGCGGCCCGCCGTGGCCACCCTGACCCCGCGGCACCGAGGCTCAGCGCGAGAGGCGGGTCTCCCGCCGGGGACACAGCCCGGCAGCTTGCACGGGGAGACACGGGCCTTTCGCTTTCTCTCCTAAAAGTCAGAACGAGAAGGTTGAAATGCTGGAAACCCTACAGGTCTGTCCACAAGACTTCCTTGGCCCTTTCTGTGTCCAGCCCTTGCTGGGGGGGTGGGGGGTGGGAGAGGCTGGAGACCCGGCCCTGGCTCCAGGCTGGGTTGCCATCCACGTCCCGGCTACGAACCCATCGCTAAGAGACGATCCGATGGTCTTGGGGGCCACGTCCAGCCAGTCACGGCGACCGGGCACAGAGCGGCCCCGATCCAGCCCCGAGAGGGTCCGGCCCCATCACCCAGCAAGCCGGGCACTGCCCCGCCCACCTGCCTTCCGCCCAACCTGCCTCCTCGTGGCAAAGCCTGGGTAGCTCATGGCAAAGAGCCCAAGCTTTGGCGACACACTGACCTTTCCATCATTCCCTCGTATGTTGGTTCATTCATTCGTCCGCTCATCTCCCTGTCCCTCGGTGTCCTCGTCTGCCAAATGAGGATAATATCAGTAGCCTCCGCCCACGCAGGGATGCGGTGTGAATTATCTCCGGGAGCGAAGAAGCCTCAATCATCATCTTTTGCCCTGAGCAAGATTGGTTGGAGCCACTGGGAGACAAAGTAGTCAGGCGGATGGGAAGGGACACGGGACTGTAGCTTTATTACTCAAAACAGAACCAAAGGCCGGGTCCAGAGGGCACAGTTCGGACGTGGCACAATAACAGCCTCCTGACGGCAGCCTCTGGGGTGAGGCCACGGCCTGGCCGCTCCAACCGGCTGCCCCAAACCTGTGGGGGTGCCTGACTCTGCTGACGGGAAGGTGTCCACGTGGCGGGCACGGGGGGCGCAGGGTGTGTTCGTGCGGCACGCTCCAGCAGGGAGGAACTCTCCTCCAGCAGGGGGCAAAGGGAGGCTTGAGTCAGGCCCCAGGAGGGTCGAGCCCAAGTCCCTCTTCGGGACACCAGCGGCGGGACGGCGCATTCCCCCAGCCCCGTCCCACCCATCGAACAGGGCTGACACACCCACAGTGTTCGCACAGAGCCAGGCGTGCATCAGAAGTGCACGGTAACTACCGGCCGTGATGATTCTTGCCTCTAGTACTTACCAAGCCCCGCGACGTGCCCGGCCTGCTGCTTGCTGGAAGCCAAAGACACAGCAGTCAGTGGAGCGGGCGCAGTCCTGTCCCCCGAGCCTCCCGCCCCCGCGCTGGGCGGGGGCTGCGGGACGTGGGGTCGCGCAGTGACTCCCTGTGCCTCGGTCTCCCTGTGCGGTGGTTGAAAGGACGCCATGACATAACGCGCGACGCGAGCGCCTTCCTCCCTCGGGTGGTGCAACGCCTCCGCTCTGTTCTTTCTCAGCCCCTGTGGGACACTGTGGTCCTCAGCGCTCCCACACGAATTTGAGGGCCGGTTGGTCAGTTTCCACAAACCAGCGGGCTGAGACCTCGCCTGGGATCCACTGGGTCCAGGGACGACCTGGGGAACGGGCAACTCGACGCCTCGCCCGTCCTCAGACCTTCCATTTCTTCTGGAGATGCTTTGCTACGTGTGGTGAACCAGTCTTGCTTCTCTTCCATCAGATTTATTCCTAAGTATTTCACACTTTTTGCTGCTATTGTAAATGGCCATTTAAAAGTTCAGTTTCTGGGGCGCCTGGGGGGCTCAGTCAAACAATTCCAGCTTCGGCTCAGGTCACGATCTCGCGTTCCGTGAGTTCGAGCCCCGCGTCGGGCTCCGTGCCGACAGCTCGGAGCCTGGAGCCTGCCTCGGATTCGGGGTCGCCCTCTCCCTGCCCCTCCCCCACTCGCACTCTCTTCCAAAAATAAACGTTAAAAAAAGTAAAATAAAATCCGTTTCCAATTGTTCGTTGCCACCATATCAAAAACTTGATTTCACATACAGACCTTGTATTCATTCCACAGCCTTGCTAAACTCACTATTCTAGCAGCTTCCTTGTAGACTCCAGACTCCACCACATTTTCTACTGATTACCGTGTTGTATGTGAATAGAGACCATTTCAGGTCTTCATTTCCAATATGCATGGCTTTGGTTTCTCTTTATTGCCTCACTGCGCTGGCCAGCCTTCTGGCGTGATGCTAACGGGGGGGGGGGGGGGGAGGGTGCTGTCCCTGTTCTTGGAGGCATCAGTCCCGCTCCACCTGGGAGGACATGAACGCTGGGTGTCTGCAGGTGTCCTCGATCCCAAGGAAGTTCCCTTTGACTCCTAGTCTGCTGAGACTTTTTGCCAAAACCAGATGTTGGATTCTACGAAAGGTGTCTTAGCTTCTATTGAGATGATCGTGTGGGTTTTCATTTCTCGCTTGTTAATGTGGTGAATGACGCTGACTGCTTTTTAAGTGGTAAGCCAACCTCGTGTTCCCGGCATAACCCTGCCTCGGTTGCGATATGTTATCCTACGTATATATTACTGGATTCAATTTTTGTTTAAAAGTTTTACTCTTATATTCATAACAGAGATTGGCTTGTAGTTGTCTTTTCTTACAACATTTAGTTTCGGCGTCCAGGTGATGGATGAGGGGAACTCCTCACAGAGAGTTGAGACATGCTTTCTCATCCATTTCCCGGAAGAATTGGGGTAGAATTGTGTAATTTCTTCCTTAGAATTTTGGTAGAATTTTCCAATGAAACCACCGGGGCCTTAATTTTCTTTGTGCAGAAGTTTTTAACTATTAATTCAAAATTTTTTTTAATGGAAAAAGGGCCCCTTGGGTTATCTTTTCCTTCTTGAATGAGCTTTGGTACTTTGTGTCTTTCAAGGAAATCTGTCCGTTTGCCCACAGCTAACTTGTTGAAATTTTGGCCGTGAGGTTCATACCGTTCTGTATGTTTCCATCCAATATCTGCAGACTGTGGGCATCATCTCTCATTCCCGATACTGGTGGTATTGACAGGCTTTGCCCAAACAGAATCTCCGTCACTACTCATCTCCCGCCTTTCTTCCCCTCCCTTGACCCATCAGGCCAGCTTCCAGCCAGTCATGCGGGATGACAGCGCGAGGGAAGATGAGCCTCGGCTGCAGACCACAGAAAACAGAAGAAGGTGGCTGCAACAGATCGCCAGTTTACTGTCTCAGGTAGAAGATGTCAGGAGGTGGGCAATCAGGAGATGTGAGGTTGGCAGAGACCCTAGATCCTCCTCTCTTTCTGCTTCAACATACTGTGGTTATCTGTCTTCAGAGTCACAATCTGGCTGCTGTGGCTCCAACTAGCACATCTGCATTCCATCCAAGAGGGAGGGAAGAGCAGGGGTTGCAAGGGGTGCGCACCTGCTCTCCGTGCCCCTCAAGGAGCATTCCGGGAGAAGCCCCGGGGCGCTTCACTCACCCGCGCCTGCAGCCCCCACGGTGCCTGCCCTTTCTTTCAGCCTGTCTGCTGGGGTCTCACCAAGCCCACCCCTTCCCCAGCTCAGCTCCACACCGGACTTCTGCGCCTCCTCCCCTTCCCACCAGAGGAAGCCTGGCTCCTTCCCTAACCGAGGCTCATTCTCCATCACTCTGCAGATGGGGAAACTGAGGCCCCAAGGAAAGGGGCCGACCCAGGGGCACTCACAGAGTTGGTGACCCAGGAGGGCGAGCAGGCCAGCCAGAGCCCTTGCGGGCACACCCCGTCTGGCTCTCTGAAGATGGCATCGGAGGGGATGACGGATGGATCCAGGACCACCCAGCGAGCCGTCTCGCGGCTACACTGCCAGGCGCCCCTGAGCCCTCCGGAAACATGGCTGTTGTCCTACTTATTGTGAACACCCTCTCGTTCCCTCCCCACACGTTCCTCTGCCCTGACACAGACCAGATGGGGCGCTGAGCACGGGGCTTCTGTGAAGGTTCCTTCTGTCTTCCCAGGAGGCTCTGCCCCCCCAACGCTACCCACCCGCCTTCCCATCTCCCAGGGTGAGGGCACCGCTGGCCCCTGGGAGGGCAGTTGGGTCCCCCCATCTCCTCTGCTGGGAGACACAGGGACAGATCATGGGACTTAAGGGCAAATGCCATGAGAGCATGGGCAGGACCCACTCCATATCCATCATCAGGGTGCAAACAACTGGAAAAAGCATTTGAGGAATGTAGAGCAACCTCCCGCCCATTTGACAGGTGGGCAGGCTGAGGCTCCCAGAACTGCCTTGTCCAGGCTGGTGTGGCCACAGGAGTCAGGTGGCCATGAAGCCAGCAGTGAGCAGAGCTGTGCCTGCCATCCGTGCCTCTGCTGCCTCCCAGCCACCCTGCCCCGCGAGAGTCCCTTCCAGGACTCACTGTCCCGTCCAGAGCCCTCACTCCCCCTCTCTGTCCCTCCTCCTGGACCAGCTCCCCCCCACCCCCATGGGCCCTCTGCCCCCTGATGCCCTCACAGGCCACTGAAGCCAGGAGGATGAATTAGAGCCTTTTGCAACCAGCCAGTGCAGAGAAAGGGTCCTTTCAAGGCAAGAAGGCTCCTGAATGCAACTCAGTTCTTGGAAGTCACTTTTTCCTTCTCCGGAGCTGAGAGGAAAGCAGGTCCCCAGGCGCCGGCCCTCCCCCGCCTCCTGCCGGCAGCCTGTGCCTTCTGGAAACCCAGAGAGCCCGGGCTGCCTCCCAGGCGGGGCGTGCTGCTGACGTGGCCTCCAGCCTGGGCCACCACGGGAGAGCGTGGGGATCTTCCAAGGAGCCCAGCTGGGAAGGGACTGTGTGTGCCGAACTGCCTGGGCCCCTCCCGGCCTCCAACAGGCTGTCTCTGGGGGCTTTCTGGGCAGGGGGCTGCCCCGCCCCCACTCTCATTTGGCCCTTGGGTACTTGGACCCTGCAGGGCCTCCACTCCAGGGCTCCCCAACAGCCCTGCCTCCTCCCCTTCTTCCCCGAAAAGCCCGCGGTCGCTGCCTTGGGCACCCACCTTGTGCGGGTCAGGGCGGAAGAGGGTGACCCAGGTTACTCAGGAGTGCATGGCTCACCCCAGAGCCTGTGCTCCCGTGCACGCCTCCCCCCCCCCCCCCCTCCTGGCCACTGCCTCCCTCAGCTGAAAACAGACTCGGTGTCAGTGTCGGGGACTTGAGGGCACCTGAGCAGGAAGGACCCAGAAGCCACCTGGCCCGTGTGCAGAGCACAGATGAGTACCCAGAGGCCCAAGGTCGGGAAGGGGGGGGGGGGTGTCCCAGCCTCACACAGCAGGTTGGTGACAGGGCTGCGACACGCCTGCCATGGCCTCCTAACCCTGGCAGGCCCCGCACCTCCCTTCCAAACAGCCTGGGTGCTGGAGGAAGGGAGACAACCTCACCAGGGTCTGGTTTCAACATGCCACGATCACCACTGGTGAGCAAAGACTTTTGAAATAAATTTCTGGGTGAACCACGGCACCAGGAAACCTCCGAAACGGCCTGTGTCTGCTGGAGGCTTCTGTCCCGTCTCACCTGTCAAACGGCTTCCTGCCGTCTCCACCTCGAAAACTTGTAAACGATTCAGCGGCTGAAGACGGCACAAATGCCCTGCCTGCTGCCACCCCGGCCCCCTGCTGAAGGCCGCCTGGCAAGCAGGGCCCGTCGCTGAGGACCCCGCACTTTCCGAGGCTGTTTCTGCTGCTTTGACGTCGGTTCTCGTCCCACACAGTAGCGGAGGGGGCCAGCTCCTCCTGTCTGCACACCAATCCTTCCCTCCGTGTTTAAAACCAGCTACAAGAGAAGCAGGCGTTTCAAGATATTGTGAGCCGGAAGCGCCACTTGTTATAAGGTTACATTGTTGCGATGCCCAGGCGGGATCACACAGTACCTAGCTCCTGGCTGTCCGAGGTTCAACGGCCTCTTGTAGGGGGAAAGGATGGGTGGAAGGAGGGAGGGAGGGAGGGAGGGAGGAATGAGGGATAGAAGGATACATAGGCGAGTCGATGATGGACAGGTGGATGGATCTTTCTGGAGTTCACAGCCTGGGGCGGGGAAGGAAACAAAAGCCAGGCCCCCACTGCACAGCAGGAGTGCAGGAGGCACTTTGCTCGTTTGCATGAGCCGAACATGGGAGTGTTTGTGCCACGGACTCAGCCGTGATCAAAGTAGGGGGGACGGTAGAAAGAGCCTGCATTCCGGGGTCTGAGGGGCCAGGCTGAAGCACCACGGCTGTGATTACTTCCTGTGTAACACAGCAGGTCATTTGCTTCTCCTGCTGTTTCTTTGTTTCTCTGATGGAAGTAATTGTCCTGTTTGTGATGCCATCCTGGGTGTTGAGATATACATATATATATATATATATATATATAGAGAGAGAGAGAGAGAGAGAGAGAGAGAGAGGGGGGGGGGGGAGAGAGAAAAGGAGAAGGCACTGAATGTGCCTCAGATGACAGCTTTATCCTCCCCCTGGAAGTACTGCAAACATGGGGGAGGGGCATCAGCTCCATCCTGCCCCTTGAGCCTCTGCTCTCTTCCTGGAGGGCCTCTCTCCGGTACCCCCACACCCCGTGAATCTCTCCACGCAGCCCATGGACCTCCTGTTCAAGGCACCCCCAGTGGACACCCAAGCCCCTCTCGATCTGCTGTTGGGGCAACGCTGTCCTGGGCCTTGAGAAAAGGAAGCAGCAAACCTCACTCCCCTTCCTCCTCACCCCCATTTCTCTCTTTGATCTTCTCGCCAAAGTGGAAAAAAGAAAATTAACGCTACGGAAGGAATTTAAAACGATCAGCTCGGTCTGACTTCCTACATGGGCCTTCCTCGCTCAGGAACCCCCAACTGCCATGATTTTTTTTTTGTCTTCAGAAGCAGGGTGTCCAACTGCAAGCCCCCTCCATGACCTCCGCCACCTCTCGGGGTGCACGTCGGCATTGCTGCTGACCGCCCCCCACACACTGAGTGCCCGGAGCTGGACCCCTGGTCCCTGGGGCACTGGGGCTCTCCCCACTCCAGGCAACCCGCCTTCCCAGCTAAGGACAAACCACCTTCCTGAGCCAACCCCACCTGGCCAGCGTGACCCCAAGCGTGCCGTGGCCCAGAGCCATTTGCAAACCATTGTCACCGTCAGGGGGAAACAGACGCAGAGATTTGTGTTGTTAAATCTCATAATAATCATAATTTTTAAATGGGCCTTTTTCTTTGATCTTCTAGCAGTTATTTGTATTATATTTTACCAAAGTGCTGGTCTGGACCGACTGGAACCTCTTGAAAATGGCCCTTCCCCATAGATCATTTGAGCGGGGCTGCTGGGAACACAAAGGGAAGTGGGCC
The DNA here is from genome assembly GCF_022837055.1 of Prionailurus viverrinus. NCBI lineage: Eukaryota > Metazoa > Chordata > Mammalia > Carnivora > Felidae > Prionailurus > Prionailurus viverrinus. The sequence goes on along the minus strand of NW_025927610.1, from coordinate 860,295 downwards.
ATTCGTCCTGAGGGTCCCGCTATCACAGGTCTGTGCCCATGCGGGGACTCGGGGTCTCTCGTTCTCAAACAGCACAAGGTTCCTTTCCCTCAGCCCAGCCCTCCCCACGCCGGACCGCCCAGCTCAGGGACCTACCGGGACGAAAACTGAGCTCATTCAGGACGCTGTCTTAGCGCAGCTCCCCTGGGCCTCGGCCCCCAGCGACCCTCCGTGCAGGCTGCGCAAAAGTCCCCGGGGGGCCAGAGGGGTGTGGAAGACCCGGCCCGTCATCTGTCCCACCCTTGGGAGGACAGTGCGCTGAGCCCCAGCAATCACGTCTCTCCGGGTCTCCCCGCCAAGAAGCACCTGCCAGCGGAGGAGGGCAGTTTGTTTACAGACAGAGGAAAGTGTCGGTGAGGCTGGCGGCCTCTCCGTGGAGTCGCGGACAGCCTGCGATGGATCCCTGGTCACGAGACCCCAGTCCCAACGGCCATGCCGGCCGTGCGGCCCGCGTGTCCACCTCCCAATGTGCTTCCCCACCTGCGGCAGTGGCCGCGGCCCCGGCCTCTTGGCTCTGAGACGCGGTACAGGGCGACATTTCAATCACGCGGCCTTGCACACGGCAATATGCTTCGCTGCACCTCCCGAGCACCTATTGGGGTGCCGGTTTCTGATTAAAGCAGGTGCGTGTCCCCCGACACACGGAGGAAACTGAGGCCCAGGGAGAGACCTGTTCTGGGCAAGATCACAGGTGTTCGTGCCAACACCGGGACCTAGGAATGCCAAGCAAGATCTCCGGTGATTCTGGCCGAGAGGCTGACGTGACACGGGCCGTAAAGCTGACCCGGAGTGTGGGGGTCCCGGGCGCCGTGTCAGCTGGCCGATCAAAGGCCGGCTGGACAGGTATTTCTTGAGCTGCCGGGGTGAACCAGGCTCTGGGCTGGACTCCAGGGGTACAGCCGGACAGAACCCAAGCATCTGCTCCCAGAAGCAAAAGTGGCCACAGCCCGCATCATCCCACACTGGGGAGAGGTATTTGAGGTGAGGCTGAAGGGCGCAGGGAGCAACTGGGGGAAACAATATTGCAGAAAGATACGCTGCTCCCCGAGCCACGAGCAACCCAGGAGCCCCCGCCTCCTACATGGCTCATTCCCAAAGCCACCGCCCCCCGGAAGCCTCCCTGATTCATCCCTCCCCAGGCTGGGTGTGGCACTCCCCTGGGCTCCCACAGCCCTGGCCCCGCGTCCCTAGCAGCCTGGGGGCAGCCTGGGGGCAGGGGCTGTGTCAGAAGCACCTGCACCCAGAACAGGCAGTGGAAGTGCCGTGTGCACCCATCGCATCCATCATTTCAGAGGCCTGGGGCCAAGTGAGAACCCAGGATGCGGGTTCGCGGCCGCCCTTCCCTGGATGGCGAGCTCCCAGCGGTCAGCTTGGCAGGGCTCACGTGGACGGTGCACCATCAGCTCCTCCGGGGCTGGAGCAGGACTCTGCCCCCAGCAGGTGCTCTGCGAGTATGCGTGTCATACACGAAGTGAGCCCCCAGTGCACGTGGACAGGACGTCGCGCTGGGGATTCTGTTTTCTTACTGTGCAGCCTGAGTTGGTTTGGGTGCATGTTTTTGGTCAATCTGTTAAGGATGACAAATATAAAGATGAACTGTCACGAAACGGACATGTGCATGTGGCCACCGCCCAGGTCACAAGTACAGACCGCCGCCCAAACCCTGCAGTTCACGCCCGTCCCGCCCCCCACGGGCGCCCGAGAGCGCCCTGGCACCTTCCCTCTGGCGGGTGTTTCGCGAGAGTGCATTGCAGGTCAACTTGCGTCTGCCTGAGGGCTGATAAAGTTGAGCAGCTTTTCATGCGTATTGATCATCTGAATGTTCTCTTGGGAAGTGTCTTTTCAAAGTTTTTTAACCCACTTTCCTGTTTTTTAGACTCAAACGCTTGGTCAGTCGCGGGCACGGCCACGAGCTCCCGCGTGCTGGAGCCGGCTGGCTGGTTGGTTCTCTCGACGGCGGCTTCGGTGGACTGACATCTCCAGCCGTCTACGGTCCAGTCGACGGCGTGGTCCTTCGTGACGCGATCGCCTGTGTGCTGGCGGGGAACCATTAGCCAGGGTCATGAGCACCGGGTCCTGTCTCCTCCCGAGACTTGGCGTCTCTCCTTCAAGTCCGAAATTGCGATCCTTCTAGAATGGAGCCTGGGTATCTACGGTAGACAAGGCTCACTCTCCCCACCGCTGACCCCAGCCAGCGGCCTCTCATCCACCCATACGGGTGTCGACGCTCCCACGGCTGTGTTGCCTGCCTGGGGTCCCCCCTCCCCGTGTCCGTCCTGCCGCTTAGGGACAGGTGTCGGTGCTGGGCGGGGGCCCTCCAGCGAGCTCTGCCCCCTCAGGTCAGCTGGTCTTCGTTCTCCAGGTTTCCACGGGGTTTGCAAGCACCTGCCAGGTCCCCCCGAGGAAGACCCCGCTGGGGTGTTCCGGGCAGTGCCCTCCTCCCTTCCTCCCTGCGCTTTGCAGAGGCTGTTCCGTTCCCAGCACTCCCGGTGTTCCTACCGCGGACGAGGTGTTATGCTGCCCCCTCACGGGCAAGACGGCCGAGGTCACAGAGGACACCTTCACCTGCCGCTCACACCCAGGAGTGGGGAGGGGGCCCCACGTGCGGGCTCCTGCTTCCCCCCCAACCGGCCGCTACAGCCCATCACACCGCTTAGCCCACCAGCACCGCACAGGGCCAACCCCAGCTGCCTGTCCCTTTAGAAAGAGATGTAGATACACGCGTGTGACGATACAGACCGCCCTGCATTCAAGCATGTGGATGTATGTGTGTGCACATGCTTTTACCTATGGAGGAATTTACAGATACAGACACGTGTGTGCTGCTAGAGGTCAGCCTCCGTAGAAATGTGTAAGTTCGTGTACACGCGTGTCTGCACATGTTTATGTAAATGTATTGATTGATCTAATAAAATTACTTTTAATTCTGTAATAAATTGTATTTAAAAACATATTCGTTATTTACGTATGCAATCCTTTGCCTAACTATATGTTTATTTACAGATTTGCATATATGCACGTCTGTACACACACACGTTCAAGAACCACAGGAAACAGATACACGTCAGAGACACAGTGGTCCTGCCTCCCTGACCGACCCCGACAAGGGGCCACTGTGTCAATAGGGCTTTTTCGATTCTTTATCTATGAAGTTGAAAGTGAACATAGATGGATGCCAGACCCCCCTCAAATTCCCGCAGTGGGTAACACAAGACAGTGAAGAGCGGCCCTGCCCACCTCACTGTTTCCAACACAACATGAGCTTATGTTTAATAATTGTCATCAAAATTAATTTTCCTTGTACTTACGTGGTTGTGGTCAATTGGGTTCTAATAACAAATGTAGGGATAACTAAAGCCAGAAAAAAAAAGTAAGGTATTAGAATATAAATAAGGATCACAGAACTTTTCTTTTTGAGTCTGTTTCAATTTACCTCATTTGGTGCATCACAGAGTGGGTCTGAAGACTCGGAAGTCATAAACAGCGCACAATTTCCAATTCAGCAGTTGGAATCTAGATCCCGTGTGATCTGGTTTGTACCAGATGAGGACAGATACAATTTCCTGCATTATTTTAAATGTCAACATTTAAGAAAAAAATTGTCATGTTACCATGCAACACTGTTTACACTTGGGGTGACAGCTGGGAGCCCCGCTTTAAGATGTGTGAGGAAGCACCAAGGGCACCTGGGGGCTCAGTCAGTTAGGCATCCGACTTCGGCTCAGGTCATGATCTCACGGTCCGTGGGTTCGAGTCCCGCGTCGGGCTCTGTGCCGACAGCTGGGAGCTTGGATCCTGCTTCGGATTCTGTGTCTCCCTCTCTCCCTCTGTCTGCCCCTCCCCAACTCTCTCTCTCAAAAATGAATAAACATTAAAATTTTTTTTTAATTTTTAAATTCTGTTTCCACACTCACCTGGGGGGCAGGCAAGAGGGAGAGTCAGGGAGTCCTGCCCCGGGCTCAGCCGTGGCCAGTGAGACCCCATAGCACATTTGGGTTATTTAAACTGCTAAGAGTGGTGATTTATCATAGCACAAGACCCCGCTGCACCGTTTCTGCCCGGGTGGCACCGAAATGCCGTGCCTGAGTTCCAGACGCGGGTTCCCACTGCCCCTCCGCACGGCCACCTCCCACTCTGCACGCCCACAACCTACTTCTCCACCCACCCCACAGCCCGGGTCGGACCACCGCTCCGGCTCAGCAGTGAGACCTTCCCCGTGGCCCCGGCGGTCCTGGGCGCGGCTTCCACGCTAACGTGGAGGGGCTGCAACCAGCCTCAGAGACGTTGTGGGGGGGGGGGGGTCGGCACACAACAGCCTCCTCCTTGCAAGAACGATGGGTGGGGGGAAGCACGCCCGGGGCCGCCCTGCCTCTACTGCGTGTGGGGTGTGACCTGGACGAGCCCCATGATCTCTCTGGGCCTCAGTCTCTTCACCTGTGAAATGGGAACGGACACATGGCTGTTGCAGGGACTGGAGCTCCCTGACCAGGCCCCGCACGCCTCCCCCAGCAGCTGGAGGATCGGGCTGACTCATCCTCACAGCTGCCCCTTCAGAGGAAAACGGCCCTGGGTCAGCGCCTGCCCCGGGGCTGCCCCCCTGCCCCAAAATCCAGAGCACCCGCAGGTACAAGCTGGGCCTGCCTGGGTGGCTTGGTTCACACTCAAGAGCTTCTGCGGTCCAGGCCGAAGCGTGACTCCAGCAGAGACCCTGCCCTGTCCTGGGAACATTCCCAAAAAATCACACAGCCACAACCCCTGTCTCAGGCTCTGCTTCTAGGGGACCTGGGTACAAGAACAGCCGACACCTGTCCTGTGTTTCCCGAGTGTCATTTGCCACGGGCGGCCCAGGAGCTACAGCCCATTATCCCACGTCCCTGGAAATGTCTCGGGGCGTCTGATAAGGGGCGCAGGCTGACTGCAGGTACCCAGCTTGTTCCCTGCCTCCTCCAGCCACCCTTTCACGGGGGGCACCTCCACACCGCAGAGAAAACCCAGCTCCAGGGGCTGGAGTTAGATTTACGATTTCATTGTTTTCGGTTACTCGAGAGTTGCGATTACAAAATCTCCGAGTTCTCTGTGTTCTGTTTTCCAGCCTCCATGGAAACTCCACATGTCTGTCATCAGCTCCAAGGAGGAGTGGCTGGCTGGGCGCCCCCAGGCCCTGCCCCTGCCAGCCCTCAGGGCCCTGTGGGACAGCAGAGGCTGGGGAGGGAAGGGGCCCCGAAGCAGCCGGTCAGCCCAAGGACACAGGAGTCACTCACTCAGAGAGGGACATCCCCACCGTACAGCTGAACAAACTGAGGCTCAGAGAGGGGAAGAGACTTGCCCCAAACCCAGGAGACCAGTCTCAGGACCCACCGCAAAGGGGACCACGTGGGCATGTCGCCCGAGGTGCGTGGCACCTACTTCACATTAGAGCTGCTGTCCGTGTCCCTGCAGCCACGTGGCCACAGCCAGGGTCAGCCAGACCCTCATGGCCGTGAATGCTTGAGGGACGGGCTTCCCTCCCATCCACTGTCACTGGGGCTTCCTGAGCGGCTGTGTGACACAAAGGGGACACGGGGCGGCTTCAGGTTGGTCAGAGGCCTCCCGTCCAGCTGGGATGCATCCAGGGACTCCAGTCTGTTCCGACAATGACCTACAACCACAGGCAGGGCCAGTGGCCCCCAGCCGGCTAATAACGGCACAGACATTGGGAATGTGCCCTTCCTGCCTCTCCTAACCCCAGTCACCCTGGGGCCACCTCGGGGCCCCTTGAAGACAGAGCAGATGCCCCCAACTTCTGAGCGCATGCCAGGGCCGGGCATTTCTGCAGACAGGGATCTGCATCCCGGTGGGTCCCCAACTGGGAGACAGTGCTGCGGGGTGGGGGAGCCCGTGCAGACCGTGGTCACTCGGGCTGGCTCTCGAGCCCTCAGAGCCTGAATTCTTCTGCACACTGAAGGGCAGCCCTGTTCTGGGTAGCGTAGCCTGGGGCAGGACCCAGGACCCCCAGGCAGGGGGCACCTCCCACACCCAAGTTAACTCTTTTTTGATGCAAGAAAGAGAAACCAACTCTACCTGCAGCCAAAACAGAGAGAGAGAGAGAGAGAGAGAGAGAGAGAGAGAGAGAGAGAGAGAGAGAAGCTCTTGTCACAGAACCCACGGCCAGGGATGTGTTCCTCGGGAGCTCAGGAACCTTCTAGAACTAGGCACTCTAGGAACCTATGGGACTCTGTTTGCTTAGGTTCCTCCCAGCGTTTGGCCTCATTCTCTCTAGATTGAATCCTAGGGCAGAATAAGTCACCGGCACACGACCCCGGGTTTCTGACGGGCCAGTCTGCCCCCAGCCGGGAACACAGCACGGCCTGGGTCAGGGCACACAGATGAGCCTGGGAGAGGCGTGGGGTGGAGAGACTGCCACTGGGGGGCCCAGTGAGGGACCCCGCCTGCAGGCCCGGGCCAGGTGGGCTCCGACGGGGAAGCTCCCTGTGGCCGGCCCAACAGGAAGGCCAGCCACCCTGTCTCAGGGGCTCCATCGACAGGGCCCCTGGGTCCCCAGCTGCAGCAAGGCCCTCGGAGAGCCCAGAGGGCAGGCTGCCTGGCCGACAGCAGTTTTTCACTCAGAGCGAGAGGGAGCTTGAGTTACAGTTTTTCTTCCTGCCCAGAAACGGCTCCCAACCCTCCACGCTGGGCCTCTGCTGAGCCTCGGCGGGGCGGAGGAAGTGTACACGCAGCACTTGGCCAGTGGTCCAAGCACAGTGCTGGCTTCCCGGGGACCCCCCCCCCCCGGCCGAGGGAGGGACCTGCCGGCTCCCGCGGGGACCCCGGGATGGAGCAGAGCCCGAGCTCGAGGTTAAATGGGGTGAATCGGTGCCGAGTATGGAGCTGGGCCCTGGCTGCAGAGAACAGTCCTCACTCCCGTCCAGCCTGGGCAGCGGGGCTGAGGGCCCTGCTCCAGGCGTCCGGCCTGGTGATTAAACAGGCTGTTTAAGAAACGGGGCATTCCAGGCCACAGTCTCCGGGGCGGCTGAGGTGTTAGGAGCTCCTTTCGCTTCACCCCTGCTGTTGGAGCTCTGGGCTGGGTCTGCCATCGGGGGTGGCTCACGTGGAGCTGTGGGACACCCACCGCCGTGGTTCCAGATCTGGCCGGGGGAGGGGGGGCCTTAGGACATTGCTGGGGCCCCATCTCCTCGTAAAGTACCCACAGGAGCAGTGAGAGCCCTTCATCCTTCCTTGTCCCGTGTGCACACAAGCCAGACAGCCCAGGGTTCCAGCTCTGGGGCTGCCATTCACTGTGTGGCCTTGGGCTAGTGTCTCGACCTCTCTGTGTCTGATTCCTCATCAGTACAGAGTGCCAATGAAGACCCCCTCCTCTGGGGTTGCTCAAGGATGAACGGCAACAAGACGGAGCGGGGGACCCCGTGACCTCCGCCCACCCCCTCCTCCACCTCCCCTCCCCCCACTGCCTCCAGGGCCACAGAGGAAACCTCGGAGGATCTCCGTCCACCCGAGATCAGCCCCGCCGTCTGCAAGCACAGGGTGGAAGACAGCGGGCAGCAGGGGCCACTTCCGAGGCAGCCTTCTCTGCTCTTTGCCAGTGCCCCTGCACGTCCCCTCTGCTCAGGGACCCTCCACCTGACCACCAACTCTGCAGATTCCCACCTGAGCGTCTGGTGCTTTGGGCTGGCTCCCGGGTCCCATCTGCCGGGCTCAGGGCTCTGTGTGGGCAGGCGTGATGCTGTTTTATGGTGTGAAATATGTTTGGTCCTCATCCATCCTGGCACAGAGCTCCTAAAACTCTGGGGCTTAAGTGATGACAGTGACAAGGTGTCTTATGCGAGTGAGGTGGCCTCTGAAAAGCCCCCGAGGATGGGGGCTAGGGGAGGAACCGACCGTGTGACTGGAGGGTCTCCCCCTCCCACCCCTGCACCCCGGAGGGAACAGGGGCTGGAGACAAACCCCTCGGCCAGGGCCAGTGATCACTCGGTCGGGCCAGCGTCATGAAGCCTCCGGGACCCACCCCCCAGCCCACCCGGGGCCGCGTGGGAGGGCTTCCAGGGCGGTGAACGCGGAGCCGCGGAGGCCACGGGCCGGGGGAGGGCGGGGAGCTCCGCACCTTCCTGTGCACCTGCCCCACGCATCTCTCCCGTCCGCCCTTCCGGTGACAGACATCCTCTCATCATAAACCAGCGATCCAGCGCGCGACAGGTTCACCCGAGCTCTGCGAGCCGCTCCGGCCAACGATCCAACCCGAGGAGGGGGTCGTGGGACCCTCTGCTCCACAGCCAGTCGTCCTGCAGCCCGAAGGGGAGGGGGCGGCCCTGGGGACTGAGCCCCCGCCCGCGGGGTCTGATGCCATCTCCAGGGAGCCAGAGTCGGACCGAGTCAGATCTGGGGGACGCTCAGCCAGGGTCCACGGAAAACTGAGTTACTTGCTTGGTCGTTCAGAAAACAAAACCTCCACTGATCCCCCTGGAAGGTGGGTGGCGTGGACGCTGGGGGACACGTCTGCGGCATCTGGGAGCCGGGCCAAACCCCACTGCCGCTCGTGGATGAGGAGCAGAGACCCAGCAGGATGCGGCCTGCCCGGGGTCACACAGCAGGTAACTACGCAAAGCCCACTCTCCCGCCCCTCGCGTCGCGTGCAGGGGACGGGTGTGGGGGGCGCGTCTGACCCCGTCCGTCGATCCTCATCCCGATCTGCTCGGGCCTGGGCCCTCGCGCCTGCGTGTGACTGTGGGTGCGTGTGTCTGCGAGGGTGAGGACGGGGGCGCACAGGCCAGCGGCCCCAAGGCCCAACCCCTGTGTTCACGCTCTGACCTGCCTCCCCCGGGTGTGGGCGGGACCCACACCTGACTTTTCACCGGCAGGGTCCACGGGGGTGACGGGCGGCCGCGTCCAGGGGAACGCCGCGTGGGACCGCGAGTGGAGCAGCTCGCCGCTGTCCCCCTCGCTGGACGCGGGGAGTGTTCTAACGTCCACAGCCCCTCTGCCGGCACATCCAGCTGCCGTGGGAACAGCCGGTGGGGTTTCCTTCCGGGAGCGGGGAGCTGCCTCCCCGAGGACTCTGCACGAGGCAGGAAACCCGGCTGTCTGGGGTGGGAGCCGTCCTCCCGGTGCCCAGACCTGGGCGGGGAGCACTGCCGACGGCCGTTGCAGGAGCCGCCGTGCAGGCTTCCGGTTTCACAGGCGGAGGGCCCGGAGCCCAGCACGGGCGAGGGGTTCGCCTGCGATCACACAGCTGACCGGAAGCACGACAGGGAGATTCCGGATCTCGGCAGCCAGGCTCCACCAAGACCCCTCCAGCCCCAGACACAGACCAAAGCAGGTGGCGCTCTGGAAATGACGGAGCTCACACCCCCCTCAAACAGCAGGGACAGCCATCGTCCAGCATCCCTGCCGGATAATCCTGCAGCTTCCACTTACATTACCCTGGTGACAGGGTGCTCGCTACCCGAAGGCAGCGTGTTCTACTTCTTTTCAGCTGTGCTGCCCCGGAAGTGTCTTCTTTTACGGACTGAGCAGAAATCTGCGCCCAGTCTGGTTCCCGCACGTCGCAAAGTCTCACTACGGAGGGTGGCACAGAACGAGCTGTTGTGTCCTCCACTTGAGGCCCCTGGGACTGCCTCTCCTCCCCTACTTGAGCCCCGACATTCAGCCCCAGCCGCTCCTTCTGGGCACGGCTGCCTCCCCGGCCGCTCCCCGGCCGCTCCCCAGCCCTCAGGGGCCCCCAGAGCTGCTGGGAGCTGGCAGGCCCAGCATCCTCCCTGAGACGCCTACTGCCTGGCGGGGGGGCGGGGGGAGGGTGGTGGGTGCTCTCTGCACCCCACAGCCAGAGGGACCTGGAGAGGAGGGGCTCAGAAAGGGGCAGGGGCCCCAGCACACTGAGGGTGCCCAGTACGTGTGGGTGTGTGTGGAGGACTCGACCTCACCAGCCAGGGAAGATCGATACCTTACCTGGTGCCGTCTGCACAGTCCTGCTTCGCGTGGCAAAGGAGCAGAAAAACATAGACTCTTCCTGTCTCCCTCCCTTCCTTCCTCCCTTCCTTCCTTCTTTCCTTCCTTCCTTCCAACCACGTTGGAAGAGTGTTTTTCCCAAGATATTTAATCCCCCGAGCAGCCCTGTGATTGTTTCTCTTGGGCCCGTTTTGCAGACGGTGCCGCTGAGGCCCAGGAACCCAAGAGCGGCCTGTGGTCTCGCACTGCGGGTGGGGCAGAGGCGGCCACGCACTGCTGGTAACATTTTATGCCACTGATGTTCCCGCAGAGGATCA